>NW_016107663.1:562340-580357 GCF_001604975.1 Cebus imitator
AGTGCTGGGATTACAGGCGTGAGCCACCGCGCCCGGTCAAACATGAATATTCTTAATGGCATCTAAAAGAGTGAATCCTTTCCAGAAGGTTTTTAGTGTACTCTGCCAAGATCCCTAAGAGGAATCATCATCTATGACAGCTATATATAGCCTTATGAAA
The DNA here is from genome assembly GCF_001604975.1 of Cebus imitator. Lineage (NCBI taxonomy): Eukaryota > Metazoa > Chordata > Mammalia > Primates > Cebidae > Cebus > Cebus imitator. Next base: position 562,501 of record NW_016107663.1, read on the forward strand.
TGTATTTCTTACATAATAAGACTTGGAAGTTGAAATTCCTTCTTGATCCATGGGCTGTAGAATGGATGCTGTGTTAGTAGGCATGAAAACATTAATTTTGTACATTTCTATCAGAGCTCTTGGATGATTAGGTGCATTGTCAATGAGGAGTAATATTTTATTTATTTATTTACTTTTTTGAGATGGAGTTTTGCTTTTGTTGCCCAGGCTGGAGTGCAATGGTGTGATCTTGGCTCACTGCAACCTCTGCCTTCTGGGCTCAAGCAATTCTCCTGCCTCAGCCTCCCAAGTGGCTGGGATTATAAGCACGAGCCACCACGCCCCCGTTAACTTTTGTATTTTTAGTACAGACGGGGTTTTTTCATGTTGGTGAGGCTGGTCTCGAACTCCTGACTTCAGGTGATCCGCCTGCCTCAGCCTCCCAAAGTGCTGGAATGACAGGCGTGAGCCACCACACCTGGCCAGGAGTAGTATTTCAGTTGTTTTTTTACCAACCAAGAAGGAGCACTGAATTGAGCAGCAATATTTTGAAGGGAATCTTTTTTTCTGAGAAGTAGGTCTCAACAGTGGGCTTAAAATGTACAGTAAACCATGCTGTAAACATACGTACTGTCATCCCGGCTCTGTTATTCCACTCATACGGCAAAGGCAGAGTATATTTAGCGTAATTCTTAAGGGCCCTAGGATTTTAGGAATGGTAACAAGCATAAGCATTTATTTTGAAACCGCTTAAAGTCATCGGCTGCATTAGTCTCTAACAACAGAATCAATGTGTCCTTTGGAGCTTTGAAGCCAGGCATTAAAAGTCCTAGATGGCATCTGCTTCCAAAAGAAGGTTGTTTCATCTATGTTGAAAATCTGGGCTGAGCGTGGTGGCTCACAACTATAATCCCAGCACTTTGGGAGGCCAAGGCGGGTGGATCACCTGAAGTCAGGAGTTCCAGACCAGCCTCACCAACATGGTGAAACGCTGTCTCTACTAAAAATACAAAAATTAGCTGGGTGTGGTGGCGGGCACCTGTAATCCCAGCTACTCAGGAGGCTAAGGCAGGAGAATTGCTTGAACCCGAAAGGCAGAGGTTGCAGTGAGCTGAGATTGCACCATTGCACTCCAGCCTGGGCAACAGAGCAAGACTTTCTCAAAAAAGAAAAGAAAGAAAAAGGCAAGGAAGAAAATCTGTGGTTGAGTGCAGCCACAGTCAGCAATGATCTCAGCCAGATCTTCTGGATAACTTGCTGCAGCTTCTACAGCAGCAACTGTTGCTTCATCGTGTACTTTTATGTGATAGAGATGGCTGCTGCTGCCTTTTCTTTTTTTAATAGAATCTTGCTCTGTCACCCAGGCTGGAGCGCAGTGGCACAATCTCAGCTCAATGCAACCTCCACCTCCCAGGTTCAAGTGATTCTCCTGCCTCAGCCTCCCAAGTAGCTAGGACTACAGGCACAAGCCACCACACCGAGCTAATTTTTGTATTTTTAATAGAGATGGGGTTTCATCATGTTGGCGAGGCTGGTCTCGAACTCCTGACCTCAAGTGATCTGCCCATCTCAGCCTCCCAAAGTGCTAGGATTACATTCATGAGCCATTGCACCTGACTAAGATAGTTGTTTCCACCTTAAATCTCATGAACCAACCTCTGCTAGCTTCAAACTTTTCTTCTGTAGCTTCCTCAGCTCTCTCATTCTTCACAGAACTGAAGAGAGTTGGGCTTTGCTCTGGATTAGGCTTTGGCTTAAGGCAAGGTGGTGGCTGGTTTGATCTTCTATCCAGACCACTTAAATTTTCTCCATATGAGCAATAAGGCTGTTTCACTTTCTTACCATTTGTGTGTTCACCAGAACAGCACTTAATTTCCTTCAAGCATTTGTCCTACCTTGGCTTTCAACATGCTTTCCTCACTAAGCTCAATCATTTGTAACTTTTTATTTAAAGTGAGAGACATGTGACTCTCCCTTTCACTTGAACATTTAGAGGCCTAAATTCATACTGTTATCTCAGGGAAGATGGAGGCCCAAGGATGGGGAGAGAAACAGGAATGGCTAATCAATGGAGCGGTCAGAAGACACACAATATTTCTCTTAAGCTCACCATCTTATGCGCTGTTCATGGCACCCCACAACAATTACAACAGTAACACCAAAGATCACTGATCACAGATCACTGTAACAGACATAATAAAGAAAAAGTGTGAAACACTCCAAGAATTCCTGAAATGCAACATAGAGACATAAAGTGAACATGTGCTGTTGGAAAAATGGCACCAGGGCTTACTCCATGCAGGTTTGCTACAAACCTTCAACTTGTAACAAACACAGGATACGCAAGGCAGAAAAAGCAAAGCACAATAAAACAAGGTGTGCCTGTATACAAGAACAAATTGCATTACCCGCTCACCAACACTGAATATCGATCAAAACTTCTTCCTAACTGAATGGGTAAAAATGCTACATTATGGCTTTGATAATTAGCCTTTATTGGCATTTACACTGTTCTAGACACAGTGTTAGATGCTTCGTATACCTCATCTTGTTTAATCCTCACAACACTGTGAAGTGCTACCATTACTATCCCCACCTTACAGATAAAGAAACCGAGGCTCAGAAAGCTTAAATTGTTGAATGCAAAGCTTATAAAGGATAGAGAAAGGCTTTGAACCCAAAGTTTGAGTCCATGCTCTATCCATTCCTGCCTATGGTATCTCATTATTGTTTTAATCTATGTGTCATTGCTTACAGTGACAACGCACACACTCCCAGATGTTTCTTTCCTGGTTAGGTTTCCTATTTTCCTGATTTTTCTAACTGTGGCAAATTCAAAGGGTCAGAGGTAGCCTGAAGCTGGAGTTTTAGAGATAATAGTTTGACCATGGGCAAGACAGAGTTTGTAGTAGGTAAGAAGCAAGAAAAAAACATCGATACTAACTGCAGGGACTAGTCTGGGGTCCTTTGCAGCCTTTGCTGGATGGTGGGGATGATGAGTTCCACAAACTAAAAAGGGCAGGTGTGGGGCAGAGAAAACAGTAGAGGAGGGTCCCGCTTCTGGCCCTCTGAGCAGCTTCAGTAGTTCCTAAAACACTATCTGCACTTTATTCTTGTGAGTGAAGGCAAAGGAGCAGCTACTACCAACCCTAATGATGTCATAGGGTTAACAAACAAAGAAATCAGGAAATGGTTTCTTTTGTCTTCAAGAAATACTCTGGTTGAATTTCCTCAACAGGTTTCAACTTCTGCATTCGGAGAAAATCGTTCTGTTTTAGTAATTCAACAAAAGAACAAAACACTGCCAGATGGATAGCCGGTAGTTACCAGCATGAACTCCAGAATCAACGAGCCTAGACTTCAAATCTGGCTTTACCATTTTTGGCTGTGTGATGCAAGGAAACTGTTTAATCCTTCCTGGCCTCCATTGTCTTCCCTGTAAACAGCCAGTAATAGTACCTACTCTGGGGTTACCAGAAAGAGTAAATGATGCATGCAAAGCCTTAGCCATAAGGCCTGATGCATGGCACAAGCTCAGTACATTTTCACCAGCAGTGGTAGTAATGCTAATATGAATGGCAGTAATTTTGTTGGAAGGAAGGAAGGAATTACTTTTTCCATTTCATTCAGAAACAAAGGGCAAATAGGTTGATCAAATGGCATGAAGTGGCTGAAAAATTTCAGACTAAGTAAGCAGAACTTGATTCCAGTACCAACCACTTACTCGCTGAGTAATGCTGAGCTTCTTACCTATCTTTTCTTGCTTTCAGCTGTCTAACCCTAAAGCGGGGGTGCTGCCTGAAACAGGGCTGTAGAGTCCATTGTGGTTCTAACAGTTCTGATTCATCCGCCAGGGCAAGGAGTGCATTATGGAAAAACATCTGTGCCAAATGAGAGCCATCCATTCTTAGCAGACGCTGGGTCAAGGCTATGCTTTGCCCCTCATTAAACATCTCTTTCAATATTCTTCTCTTTGCTTCATTTCATTTATATTTTAACTTATAAGCTGTTTTAAAAATTTATTTTTATTTATTTATATTGAAACAGAGTTTCACTCTGTCACTCAAGTGGGAGTGGAGTGCAATGATCTCAGCTCACTGCAACCTCTGCCTCCTGGGTTCAAGTGATTCTCCTGCCTCAGCCTCCCGAGTAGCAGCTGGGACTACAGGCGCCCGCCACCAAACTGAGCTAATTTTTGTATTTTTAGTAGAGATGGGGTTTCTCCATGTTTGGCAGGCTGGTCTCGAACTCTTGGCCTCAAGTGATCTGCTCACCTCAGCCTCCCAAAGTGTTGGGATTACAGGTATGAGCCATCATGCCCAGCCCGTTTAACTTTTAAATGCTAGTTCTAAATTAATTAATTCTAAATGAAGCCCCAAAACTTCTTAGAGACTGAGCAGGCACAGACTGGTAGAAGGCATTTTCTTGAGCACTTTCATGAATGACAAGATGGCAGAGTGAGACAAGCACAGGCATGGCGAGTGCCCAGCAGCCACCACAAGGGGGCAACATGGCCTATGTGGCCTGGTCTGCTCCTGCCGCCCACCCCATGCTCCCCGGCTTTCTGACCTTTCGGCTCCTGCTTGCCGGGCTGGTCTGGCTTGCCCCACCTGGTGGTAACTGACCCTCGTCTTCCATTCAGGCTGCTGCCTCCCAGCTCTGGCCTTTCTCAACCAAGTTTCAGGGTGAGACTCTCGGTTCAGGGGAGTTAAGGCTCAGCAACGAGAGATTTTCTAGGTAGTCAAGGCAAGGAGTTTGGTTTGGACTGAAAGCAGTATTAAACTAGGAAAAGGGCTTCTCAGGTGGCCAGCGAAGTGAATAAACAGAATATATTCTAAGACGAGGAACCAGACAAAAATGGTGCTAAACTGAGCATATGATAGTTCCGGGGGACTAGAGAGAGGCATCTCCCCAGACTGAGAAAAAGGAAGAGGGAAACAGTTTTCCTACATAGAAACAGATTGCTTTTGTGTGTCTATACTTGCTTAATTGACAAACTAAGAGCAAAGGCCTAAGAAAGATAAACCTGGGTTTGAGTCCTGCCTGTCACTTGCCACTTGTGTGACCTTGGGCTGTAGAGTCCATTGTGGTTCTAACAGTTCTGATTCATCTGCCGGGGCAAGGAGTGCACTATGGAGAGATGTGTGTTCCACATGAGAACCATCCATCTGTATCAGTGAAATGGGGATAATAAGGCCTGTCTCAGCAGGCTGATGAGGGAACTCAGTGACACCGGGTACACAGCATAGCTCAGGTGCTCAGTGACTGTGTGCGTTCTCCTCCTCCCCACTCTTCAACTTCTGTCCTGTGTCTGTGGGGAAGTGTTTTCCCCTGCACTCAACAAAACTAGCATAGGGCTGGGTGCAGTGGCTCACGCCTGTAATCTCAGCACTGTGGGAGGCCCAGGCAGGTGGATCACAAGGTCAGGCGTTCGAGACCAGCCTGGCCAAGATGGTGAAACCCTGTCTCTACAAAAAATACAAAAAACTAGTTGGGCGTGGTAGCATGCACCTGTAATCCCAGCTACTCTGGAGGCTGAGGCAGGAGAATCGCTTAAACTTGCAAGTCAGAGGTTGCAGTGAGCTAAGACTGCACCACTGCACTCCAGTCTGGGCGACAGAGCGAGACTCTGTCTCAAAAAAAAAAAAAAAAAAAAGGAAAAAAAACTAGCATAAAACAAAGTGGTTACTCTGGCAACTTCCTCCAAAGAGGTTACAGGAGAAAATGGGGAGGGGAGAGCTTTCTCAAGTCACATCCCCAAGGAGCTGACAGTAGAGACAGAAAAGAGCTAAGACATTAGCTAACTGTTGTCGAGGCAGCCAGCTGCTTATAGCCGGGGAGCTCCTTGGAGCACATACCATTGGCTTTGAGCAGGGAAGTAACCACAACGTCTGGCATCAAGACCTTTGCAGAATCTTCCACAGATGTCGTTCTGTCTCTTGGAAAATGTCCACAGTAATAATAAACAACTAAAGCTTCCTTTTAAGTTTGAAATCTAAAAACTAGCTGTTTCATAACATGCAGACCAATTCTAACTTCTGACTATTGTGAAACTTGGTGGAGAATTGGAACAAAACTTTGGCTAGTTCTACAGCCAAACATGTAGGGACTTAAAATTGTAGTTAGAGATAATCACTACTTTAAATGTAGTTCTTCTTCTCCCCTCTTTTATGACCTGGCAGTCAGGGGCTGGATTAGGGAGAGAGGAAAGAGGATTGCTTCATATTAATATGACTGACTGTAACACAGATTCAAAATGCGAGGGAATAGAAAGATCCAGCGTCTTTCCTGGTCCTGCGCTGCCACTGCTGCGCAGTGTGTCTTTGCTGTGGGTATTCTCTCTGCCTCTCTTGGAAGCTGCACTGAGTCAAGGTGCTAACACACGGCCTGGCTCACTTCAGGACAGGCAGATTAAGACTTCAGCAAAAGTGTTTTTATCTACTCTGTGAAGAATTAGTAGGATGCAACCAGCTTGTATGGGATTTAAGAAACTTCATTAATAAACAGCAAAACCTTAGTTCTCTAGGCCTAGATAGGATACCTGCCAAGAAAGAGGGAAATGGTACCAACAATCTATTGAAGTCTAATTAGAAGGCTGCAACAGAGAGTTTATACCAGGAACTTTGCAGTATGTATTGAACAACAACTGCGCTGGGCATTATTCTAAGGATTTGTATGCATGACCCAAGTTAATCCTCCCAACAGCTTTTCCTAGGTACTGTTAGTGGCCACATCTTGCAGTTGAGTGAGCCGAGACGTAGAGAGACTAAGGATCTGGTGTATGATCCAGTGCTAGTTAGTGGTGAAACTGGTCACTGGATCCCCACTCTAGGGACTGCACTTGTGACCATCAACATGAACATTTTGTTTATTCTGACACACTAGATGGCAAGTCGTACAGACTTATGATAGAGACTTATTAAATTGATTTATCAAGAAAAGGGCTTGTGTGGTATCAAATTTTGTTGGCCAATTTGGTTGAACCCCCCCAAGTGGCTCACAAGACAGACAGTTCTTGTGTGAGACGTCTCCACAAACTAAACCTCAACCTGCAGGTGCAATCAGGAGCCCTGCTCATTCATTCTGGGGCCTTTTACTGTTCAAATTCAAACAGGACCTGCAGCTCCAACAGGCAGCATCTGGGCGCTGCACTCTTCCCCAGTGTTCTGAAAGCCAGACCTTTGAGGATCTGCAGAGCTGGTGCCTGATAGGAAGTCACACGATTTCAGAAGAGCCTGACAGGTTTTGACCATGTGAATTACACATCTAGTTTCTGAGGCTACCTCTGGAGTTCACCCCACAGGGGATATCTCAAGTATTCATCATCTGCCCGGATCACGCTGGGTAGCTGAGGAGGGTGGAGTAAGCTGAAGGCAATCTCTGCCCACAGGGAAGACAACGTATGCCTGGCAACTGGAGCTAAGCCCACAAATTCCAGAACTCTTTTGAAATTTCTGACTATGTGGCCAAAGTCTGGGAAATGTTTGGGTCTACTTGGCTCTGAGAAAACACACTCTCTTTCAAGAATCTGGTAGAACCAAAGCTGAGAGCCATCATCAGTGACGTAAACTGGAAGTCAAGATTTACAGCTGTCCTCACTGAATGGACATCCCACAAAGTTCCAGCCCTCAACAAAGGCTAGCTGAATGAATAAATCCCTATTCTCAAGTATTTGATCAACCACCAACCCCAGACCGCTAACCAGATCAATAAAAGAAGGTTCCAAAATCATCATCAAACAGCAAATGATAGTGTGAGGAAAGCTATTTGTAACATATAAGACAACATGTATCTCCAACATTCAAAGAACCCCTACAATTTGATAAGAAAAAACCTGCAAACTGAGAAAAGATTATGAACAGGAAATTCCCAGAAGATGAAATCAGAATGGCTGGTAAATACATGAAAAAGGCCAGGCATGGTGGCTCATGCCTGTAATACAAGAATTTTGGGAGGCCAATTAAGCCCAGGAGTTCGAGACCAGCCTGGCCAACAAGGCAAAACCCAGTATCTACCAAAAGCACAAAAATTAACTGGGTGACAAAATTTAGCCGGGTGTGGTGGCATGCACCTGTGGTCCCAGCTACTTGGGGGCTAAGGTGGGAGGATCACTTGTGCCTGGGAGGCAGAGTTTGCAGTGAGCCAAGATCACACTATTGCACTCCAGCCTGAGTGACAGAGTAAGACCTTGCCTCAAAAAACAAACAAACAAAAAATATATTTATGAAAAAATTTCAACTTTACCAGCAATCAGGAAAACACATATGAAAATAATGTACCCATGATCTTGTGTAATTCTTCCAGGCAACCTGGGAGATAGAATCATTATTTTATAACTAAGGATATTAAAGTTTAGAGATGTGTTAATTCAACCAGTAATTGATAGAGCTGTGACTTAAACATAAATCTGGATAATAACAAAGCCTATGTTTATGCTAACTTGCTGCTCTAGTCGAATATTTGTGTGGTGGTTCAGGTCCTTTTTGGCAAGTCACTTAACCTCTTAAAACTCAGTTTTCTCATCTGTAAAATACCATAAAAGTACCATCACACAAGGTTAATGTGAGAATTCAATGAGATAATACATATAAAATGTACAGAATAGTGCTAATACTCAGGTATTCAACTATCTGATTCATTCATTCAAGAAATATTTTTGGAACTCATACCCTGGCCAGGTACTGCTCTAGACTTTAGAAATACAGCAGTGAAACAAAGCACCCTTGCCCTCAGGGGCTTGAGGAGAAAGAATATTTAATTAATTAATTAGTTAATTAATTAAAATACACAGTAGGCCAGGCACAGTGGCTCACACCTGTAATCCCAGCACTTTGGGATGCCAAGGCAGTCAGATCACCTAAGGTCAGGAGTTCGAGACCAGCCTGGCCAACATGGTGAAACCCCGTCTCTACTAAAAATACAAAAATCAGCTGGCGTGGTGGCATGCATCTGTATTCCCAGCTACTAGGGAGGTTGAGGCAGAAGAATTGCTTGAACTCGAGAAGTGGAGGTTGCAGTGAGCCGAGATCACACCACTGCACTCCAGCCCAGGCGACAGAGCAAGACTCAGTTTCAAAAAAAAAAAAAATTATATATATACACACATATAAAAATATGTATATATTACATGTTGACTGAAAAGAAAAAAACTAAAAGTACACATGCATATATGTATATATAGTGTGTGTGTATATATACATATAGTGTGTGAGAGAGTGCGTGTGTGTGTGTGTATTATATTAGATTGTGCTCAGCGCTGCGGAGAAAACTAAGGCAGGAAAGACAGTGGAGGGAGTTGCAATATTAGAGAGGCAAGGCCTCCCCGGCAGGTGATATTTGAATGAAGGGCCAAGGGAAGTGAGGATGTAAGCCAATCACATATCTGGAAAGAAAGCATTCCTGACAGAGAAAGCCTAAGAAAGGTTCAAGGAACAGAGGAAAAGGCCAGTGTGGCTGGCGTGGAGTGAGTGAGCAGGCAGTTGGAGAGATGTTGGTAAGCTGCTAAGAGCAGAGATGATGAGGGCCTATGGGGACTGCCTGCACTCTGCACTCTGCCTTTACCCTGAGAGAAACGGGAGCCACTGGAGGACTGTGAGGAGTAAGATTATCTGGCTCATATCTTATTTTTTGAGATGGAATCTCACTATGGTGCCCAGGCTGGAGAAAAATGGTGCAATCTTGGCTCACTACAACCTCCACCTCCCAGGTTCAAGTGATTCTCCTGCCTCAGCCTCCCAAGTAGTTGGGACTACAGGTGCCTACCCGCACACCCAGCTAATTTTTGTATTTTTAGTAGAGACGGGTTTTTGCCATGTTGGTCGGGCTGGTCTTGAACTCCTGACCTCAGGTGATCTGCCTGCCTTGCCCTCCCAAAGTACTGGGATTACAGGTGTGAACCACCGCACCCAGCCCTGGCTCCTACTTTAAAAGGATCACTCAGGTGGCAGTGTTGAGAATATACTGAAAAAAGATAGGATTCTCTACCGGAGGCCCAGTCAGGAAGGAAGCTCTTGCAAGAATCCAGGGACAAAATGACAGTGGGTCCGACCAGGGTAGTCAGATTCTGGATATATTTTTAAAGCAGACCCAAGAATTTGCTGAAGGCTCAGCTGTGGGATGTGAGACAATGCAAGGAGTTATGGGTGACTCCAAGGTTTTGGCTCAAGTAACTAAGAGAACTAAGTGGCCATTTACAGAGAAAAGTGTCCAGAATAGGTTTCCTGACTACAGGCTGCAGAACAAGGAGAAATGCAAGGTCCTCTGGAATCCAATCAGAAAGGCGAGAGGGCTGGGTGACACTGGGAAAGTGCATTGGTCACTGTGTTTCAGGGCAGGGTTTCAATCCCTGGGAGGCAGGTTGATAAAAACAAGGCACAGGGAAATGAGGCAGGTTACCATGGGATTCTGGCACACAGGAGCCAGACAAGAGTCCAGTTATCAGAGCTGAGGCACAAGGCCAGCAATGGTGACTTGAGGCCAAATTACAGTGTAAGGCAGCCTCAGTCCCTCTGCTTCAGTTCATGCTGGGTCCTAGAGCCGGGTGAGAGGCTGGCTAGTCAGGTTCAAGTGGCCCCAGGAGACCCAGGGGAAAAGGCTACAGCGGCCAGAAACCAGACAGACCCAGCTCTGTCTGCACTCCACCATATTACCAGGGTAAGGTCAGCATATTACAGGCGGATTCTATGCCTTTAACAGATCATCACTATGTAAAAGGTCCAGACGTGTAGCTGGACGAGCTCCTCAAAGAGGGGCATCGATTGTACATGTCTGAGACCTTGGTTGGGGCGCAGGGGAGCCAGGCCCTGAGATAGGAAGGGGGCATGCTGGTCTGTCATAGGACTGTAAAACAAAAGCAAGAAACGTTCTGGGGCCCAGATGGGAGACAAAGGCAGCTACCACCACCTCCCTGTCAGCAATGGGAGAAAAGGCAACCCTCAAGGGGAACAGCTCCAAACATGGGGGAGGGAGACGCTGCTCCCAGACTGTGAGGGGGTGCTGGGGGGGTGGGTCATCCTACTTAGAAGTACAAGGTTAAGGAAAGATGCTAAGCTAAGCTTACGATTGTTCTAAGCTACATTTGCTAAGTTTGTTCTCAGACTCCCAGGCACTGATTAAACTGTTTTCTACACATTGTCTTCCCTGGCTAGAGTATAAGACATTTCTGCCAAAGAGAACTTTTAAAATTAAAACAAGTAAGGGGCAAACATCTGTAGAAGCTCAATCTGATAATTTGATTAATGTATTTTTCATATTATATTACAAAGATATATATGCATATACACATATATAACCATTTGGTGATTTATTATAAGAAGAATTCCGATGGCTGGCACTAAAACTGAAATTAGATTTATTTTCTAGAAATGACAGGTCAATACATACTATTAAGCAATTAGAAAGTAGTCACTGGAAAGTAGTAGACCATAGCAAATCTTCTATTTTAATATAAAAGAGTCTGCATCAACTCTAGGTTTTTTCTTAATATCTCTCTTGACAACTGTAGATTTTCTGTGCATACTTGTATACCATAAATTAATGGTCCTTTTGATTTTCCAAAAGTTGTCCATTTGCAAACAAATTAAGTCTTTAAGTCAATATATGAGAGGTATTACACAAACCCATGAAGCCCCAGTGAAACATTTGCTAGGCAGACTGGGTCACTCACCAGCCTCTAGGCCTGTGTGATTAAATTTTGTTCAGTAAATATGCAAACTACTTTATGTCATGAACTTTGGAGTCATTCTTGAATAGTCAACACACACTTGGAACGTCAGGTCTGAAAAAGCTAAGGATCTCCTGTTCTTAAGGTAATAAATCTCCAACTCTATCAGTGTAAGAGTTTTGCTAGGGTAAATAGCATTGCCAAAAAGTAATGAAACCACATGTAACAATCTTGGCGTTATTTCTACCCTTTGACTTCAGAATTCTACTTGTGGAAATCTACGATCAGAAATATGGAGGGCTCACACATAAAAGTGTTTGACAATATTATTCATAAAGAAGAATCAGAATCAACCAAACTGTCCAACATTGGGGAAATGCTTGTAAATTATGTCATATATAATATCATTTAGCCATTAATATTATACTTACAACATAGTTTAATGACATAGGGAAATAATTATTACATAATGGCTGAAAAAGAAAAAAACAGAATATGAAGAGTGAACCTGTATAAAGATACACGAAAAATAAATTTAACATTAAAATGGTAATCCCTAGTTGATGAAATATGGCTTAATTTTTCGTGTTGCTTTTTAATGTTTACTTATTTTCCAAAATTCATACAATGAACACATACTACTTTTATAATGAAAAACAAAGAATTAAGGACCAAGCTATAAACCAATGCAATGTATTTTCCTGAATGTGAATGTTTAAAAATGGAAGCTGAAAAAGAAAGAAAGTCCAGGCATGGTGGCTCATGCCTGAAATCCCAGCACTTTGGGAGGCCGAGGCAGGAGTTTGCCAGCCTGACCAATATGGTGACACCCTATCTCTACTAAAAATATAAAAATTAATTGGGTGTGCTTGTGCGTGCCTCTAATCCCAGCAACTCAGGAGGGTGAGGCAGTAGAATGACTTGAACCCAGGAGGTGGAGGTTGCAGTGAGCCGAGATCGTGCCACAGTACTCCAGCCTGGGTGACACAGCAAGACTCTGACTCGAAAATAAAAAATGAAAGAAAAATAGGCCGGGTGCGGTGGCTCACGCCTGTAATCCCAGCACTTTGGGAGGCCGAGGCGGGTGGATCACGAGGTCAAGAGATCGAGACCATCCTGGTCAACACGGTGAAACCCCGTCTCTACTAAAAATATAAAAAATTAGCTGGGCATGGTGGTGCGTGTCTGTAATCCCAGCTACTCAGGAGGCTGAGGCAGGAGAATTGCCTGAACCCAGGAGGCGGAGGTTGCGGTGAGCCGAGATCGCGCCACTGCACTCCAGCCTGGGTAACAAGAGCGAAACTCCGACTCAAAAAATAAAAAAAATAAAAATAAAAAGAACACTAGAGTCAACGTCTTCGTGCTATAGTTATGGTATATACACCTAGTCTATCAAACTTGATTATAAGCTTCTTAAACTGATACTCTGAATTTTCTTCATAAACCCGATAATATCTTACTCATAAAAACACTTAATAAATACTTATTAATGAATAAATTCAGGACAAGTTACAGTAGTGCTTAATATAATAAAAAGTGATTTTAAGAACAAGTATTTCCTCGAATCTATACATGTTTGGGCAAGGTAAGAACAGTTGGGCTTTGAGGGATGATGACGCGTTGGTCTGGGCAATCAATTAAAAAGAGGGGTTGCCACATGGAAGAGCGTGAGTGCTGCCTTCTCTGGCAGAAACGACAGCACCCCAAGGCCAGCAACTCTCCAATTTGTTTTCTGCCCCCACACAAAGCAGTCACCTTTCACATGTGCGTCCCCCACCCCCACGTCCTAACAGGTGTAGGTCCTGGAAGCGCAGGGCCTCTCTTCCAGATACTCTCCCACTTCTCAAAACTGAAGTGAACAGCAGTAATGTCAGGGTGGGGATATCCTTGATTTAACTCTAACTATTTTTTTTAAATAATTCTCAACCATTGGTACTTTATTAGTAAGAAAAATAACTTGTAATGCAACTCACAGTGGAGTATAATGCTCTGGTGTGGGAGGATCCCTGGCTGAGGGCCGCTGCAGTAACTACAAAGCTACGAGCATTTAATCTACTGGGTGCTTCACACACATTATCCGATTTCATCCTCACCAGGTCCTGGGAGGTAGGTACTGTTAACACTCCTATTTCATAAATATGGAAAAAGGGCTTGGACTTGAATAGGTAAGCAGCAGTGCCAGAGCTCAAACCCAAGCTGATGGCCAAGCCCATGCTGCAGTGGTGGCAGTAGAGGTGGCAGTGGTGGCAGAGGTAATCACAGCAGTGGAAGCAGGAGTAGTCAGGGCAACTACAAGAGGAGGAAAACAACTCTAATGTGCTTGCTTGGTGCCAACCATTGTTCTAAGGGTGTTACATATAACAACGCATTTGTTCTTCTCAACAAATCTCTGATACTGGCATTATAACTATGCCCGTTTTACAGGTGAGAAAAGTAAGCCAAAGAGATGCTAAGTGGTTTGCCCAAGGTCACACAGCTAGAAAGTGGCAGAGGCTGCATCTGGATTCAGAGTGTGACCTTTTGCCCATCACACTATGCAGCCTCTGTACCGCCCTTAAGATTGTGCTACAATATTGTGGCATTTCTTTTCAAATAGACCACTTGTTTTATTCCATGGATAGACTTCTCAGCAAACGTTCCTATCTCTTCCAAATTTTCTGGCATGAAAATTTTCAATTAATGGAATCCAATTCAGTCTTTTAAAGCACTACCTGGAGGGGTATTATAAAGATCTTAAGTAGCCATGCTATCTCTGACCCTCCCCTGCACGAACTATTGAGAGCATGTGGGAGGTGGAATGAAAATGAGAATATTCCAGTTCTCTTGCTCAAGTTCTCATGGGTACAGATGTTCCTAATTCAGCGTCTGGTACCAATGTTCCCCCCCTCCTTTAATTTCAAACAAAGGCTTTATTCCAGATGATTAGAGATTAATGGGTCGTCTACTTTTCTCTCTCATCCCATAAGTCTTATATTCAACATGTCTGGCTAGATAAAAAGGAAGGGAAAAAAGAACGATTCAAATATGGATTAAAAATACAACCACCATAATCTTGGTCACAGCTCCTATTTCGGGACAGATGCACATTCCAAAACCATTAAGTAACCCCTTAACTCTCTGTGCTTCTCACTATTTCCTTAGGCAGAATAGAAGAACATGCTGCTGGAAGTCAAAATCAAAGGCAAACCAGTGAGCACATCACACACAGACACAGTAAAAAAAAAAATCGGAGTTGCAAAGTGCATGTAGTTTGGGAGGCACAAACTCTTAAAAAGATTTGAGACAAGGTCAGAAAAATGTCAATCTCTGAAAAGGAAAATAAGATACAACATACAATAGGTGACATTAGTAAACAGGGAAAAATCTTTCCCAGAAATAATTCATGCTAAAATAATTTATAAATGTGGTCTTCTAAATCTCATGCAGAAGCCCAAGGTCACTGCCCTGCCTCATTATATCTAATAGCATTTGGATAAAAGCGGATTGTCTCAGGGCTGGCAGAGAGCACGCTGTACCAAGAGCAGGGCTGGCCGTGGGAAGAAAATATAACATAACCTTGGGAACAAAATTCCTTCTCACTTCTAAGTTCTGAGCAGGTAACTATGCCATGAACTATGAAGAATGAACATACATGACCAGAAATTAGTTAGATGCTTGGGAAGGAATCTGTTTTCTTTGCGTCCCAGTTCCCTTAACACTCTCAAGCTCCAAAACTTCTTGGTCAAGGCCTCATGCCTCCCATTAGCTCAGTTTATCTTATGGATAATTATTATAATCCCCATTTTGCATATAAAAAACTAGGCTGAGACAGTTGAGGAAATGCCCACATCATCTATCAAGAGTGGCAGAAGCAGGACTCAAACCCAGGCCTGCCTGCCGCCTGAGCTCATCTTCCGCCCGCCACAGCTCACCCTGAGGAGAACCAAGGGAAGCAGAGTTTACACCGCCCACACTCCAGGAGAAAGAAGTAAAGGAGAGGTAATCAGGAGCAATGAGCAGCTGGAAGCTGACCGCAGAAACAGAGAGTTTCTGAAGACCATCAGCTGATAAAAGAAGCCACTTTGAGGTCTCTGTGGAGACTCTCTGATCTGTGACTCAAGACAGAACCATTTTGGAACAGTCTCTGAGATTCCAAGGTCATTTGTGGCTTAAAGCAGAGCAGCCCTTCTTCACGGAGGGGCAGTGGCCAGAGTGAGGCTGCTCAGGCCACAGTGCTGGACACAGAATTGACGGTGTTACACGAGGAATAAACGGGCTGCCGGCTTCTGTGGGGGGCCAACTTCTTCATTTCTATGCATCCTATGCCTCATATAGACCTGCTGCCACAGCAGGTGCTCAGGAAATGTTTGCTGAATTTATTACTTATTAATCAATTAAAGAGTGAAAAAGAAAAGCAGTTAACACCACGTTCGGAGTGGGGAGGGAGCAGAACACAGCACCCTCACGGGGTCAGTCTGTTCCTTTAGAACACGTGTGTGTGTGTGTAATGTAAGGGCACACCTACCATACAGGGTCAATCTGTTCTTTTAGAAGACGTGTGTGTGTGTTTGTGTGCACGTGTGTGCACGAGCACGCACGTGCACACTAAGGACGTGCCCACCACACAGCCTTTCCGATGAACTGCCACATTTTACAGTAAGAAAGTCTACCAAACTGAGATCTGATTTTGTGGGTATCCTCTTTTGAAAGGCATGTACTCAGAACGGTTAAGTGGAGGTTCAAAGTTTTTGATACGAACTTAATCAGGGTGCTTTGCTTACCACTCAAACAAACACTTCAACCAAGGCACAGAAATCTGATTGGCTGATAGAGACGAGCTGGGAAGGGGGGATCACCTTATAGCCCTGGGTTCTCCAGGGAAGATGAGGACTCAATCTGGTGCTGAAACCAGAACCTGGAACGCAGCAAGAGAAGGTCTACCTCCTCCAAGAACTCTCTCACCTCTCAAAACAGGGGGCAGTGCAGTCCAGTTTGGTGGCCACCAGCCACAGGTGGCCCCCGAGCACTTGAAATGTGGCTTTTGCAACCTAGAAACTGAATTTTTAATTGTATTTAATCTTAATTAATTTATATGAAAACAGCCACAAAGACTAGTGACTAACATACTGGACAGCAGAGGTGAGGGGGAGAAAGTAAGACGAGCACAGAGAAAAAGAGGTAGGAAATGATAAATACGAACTTCCTACTTTACAATTGTTGGTAAGCACTGTTTGTATTACCATACTACTGACGTTTGCTTAATACTTTAGTTTCCAAAGATGCGCATCTATTCTGCATTCATTAGATCCTTATGAACAACTCTACCAAGTAATTGTCATTATCACTGCTTATAGATGAGATTCAGAGAATTCTGTGATTTACCAAAGGAGACTCAGTTGGGGGGAGTCTAGTCACGTAACCCCAGCACTGTCCAGATGGCATGAAGAAACCTCACCTCTTCCTTTCTGAAAAAGGAAGTAGAGAACAGATGGGTGCTTTGTTCATCTCATTGTTCTCTCCTCCACAATCTGAAAATATTGAATGAGAATCAGCCTCTCGTTTCACTCCATAAGCTTCTTGCCTGCTTGGAATTGAGCTCCTCGGCATCATTAGGAGTGCTCCCTGGGCCAGTGGGACAGGCGGAGCTCATCCTTCCCTTCAAGCCTGTTTCTGCTCCCCTTTCCCGGGCTTGCTCAGCGAGGCAGGCAGAAGCTCTGGGAGGCTGGCTTCTACTGGTTCTGGATTATGTATTTTCCTTAAGAGGGATCCAAGGCATTCCTCAGGTTTACAAAGTGAAGGCATTCTTCTAGCTCTTTATTATCTTTCTCCAACTCCTGGGCTCAAGCGGTCTGCCCACCTCGGCCTCCCAAAGTGTTGGGATTACAGGTGTGAGCCATGGCACTGGCCTGATAGTATATCTAATAGTTATCAAAAAGGCTGGCCAGGTACAGTGGCTGACACTTGTAATCCCAGCACTTTGGGAGGCTGAGGCGCACGGATCACAAGGTCAGGAGTTCAAGACCCCATTTCTACTAAGAAATACACAGATTTCACTAACAAATGGTGAAACCCCATTTCTACTAAAAAATACAAAAATTAGCCGGGTGTGATGGCACATGCCTGTAGTCCCAGCTACTCGAAAGGCTGAGTTGGGAGAATCGCCTGAACCCGGGAGGTAGAGGTTGCAGTGAGCCGAGATCGTGCTACTGCACTCCAGCCTGGGCGACACAGTGAGAC
>NW_016107663.1:582068-584209 GCF_001604975.1 Cebus imitator
AAAAAAAAAAAAAAAAAAAAAAGGATATTAAAAGCTACAACTATACCTACATAGCCTTACACAGAGAGAAGACCTTTGTCCCTCTCTATAGCCGCCTGACAATTCAGCTACTCAGTCAACATGTGCCCTAGCTGTTACACAGGCTGGAACAAGCTATCCCTCCCTACGCAAAAGAGACAATCCTCGCCCTAGCACTCAGAGAAGAAGATAATGCCCACTTCCTCCTCCCCGCCCGCAGTGTATGTGTGCCAGGCCCTGTCTAGAGACATGAGGGCTGTAACCCTAGCCACCCCTTGACTAATGATCTGCCCCTTGCTAAAGATTATCCGAAGGCAGCCTGAAAAGTTGTCTTTTGTTTACTCATCTGATAAGTCTATGTTCTTTGTATAAGGGCCCATTGGGTTAGAAAAAAAATGCACTTTGAGATCCTCCATTAGGATAGAAAATTTGTCTTTAGCCATATTAAAATAGTGCTACACTTACCAACCAGTGTTGTCGTAAGAGGATCAAGTAAAATAACAGATATGAAAGCATTTTGTAACCTCCAAAGTGATCTACAAACATAAAAGGAGTAGACAGGAAGAACAAGTTCAAGATATCTATAGTACATCATGATCGCTAAACTGAATAACAATATATCACATGCTTGCAAATTGCTAAGAGAGTAGATTCTCACCACCGAAGAAATGTTCATGATGTGAGAGGATGCATGTCTGATTTAGCCATTACACAATGTACACATTTGTCAAAACATCGTATTGTACACCATAAATATAAACAATTTTGTCAATTAAAGATACATAAATATAATAAAGAAAAAAGGAGGATTGCATATAAATTATAAGCAACTGAACTTAAATAAAAATCTGTTTCTGTAGCACATTCGTGGAAGACTCCGTATTATAAAGATGTCAATTATCCCCAGCCTATTTATAGATTCAATGCAATCCCATTTAAAATCCTAGCAGGTGTTACTGTAGACATTAACAAGCTTATTCTGAAACGTTATGGACAGGCGAAGGAACTAAAATAAGCAAAACAGCTTCAAAAAAGAACAAAGAGGACTCTCATTACTTAATTCTCCCTATAAAGGGCCTCCCTATAAAGGTACAGTAATCAAGACAGTGTGGTATTCGCAAAATGATAGACAAAGAAACCAATGACACAGAAGTTAAGAGTCCAGAAATAGACCCACATGTATATGGTCAATTGATTTTCAACAAAGGTGCCAAGGCATTTCAACAGGGAAAAGAAAGTCTTCATCAAATAGTGCTACAACAATTTAACATCCAAAACGAGTGGGCCACAAACCCATACCCTGTACCACACACAAAAAAATTAACTCATAATTTACCTAAGTGTGAAACACAGAGCTATAAAACTAAGAGAGAAACGCACAGGAAAAAAAACCTCTGGGAACTTGAGTTAGGCGAAGATCTCTTCTTAATAAGACAATAAAAGCACAAATCATAAAATAACAAAATTGATAAACTGGACTTCAAAATGTACAGCTTCTATGCTTCAAGACTATTGAGAAAATGAAAAAACAAGCCACAGACTTGGGGAAAAATATTTGCAAAAGACATATCTAATCAAGAACTGGTGGCCAGAATATATAAAGAACTCTCACAATTCATTAAGAAAAATAACAACTGAATTTAAAAACTAGACAAAAGATGTGAACAAACACTTCATCAAAGAAGATATAAGGATGGCAAATAAGCGTACACAAAATTTTCAACGTCATTAGTCATCATTAGAAAAATGCAAATTAAAACCACAATGAGGCCTGGCTGGGTGGCTCATGTCTGTAATCCCCACACTTTTGGAGGCTGAGGCAGGTGGATCACCTGAGGCCAACATGGTGAAACCCCGTTTCTACTAAAAATATAAAAAATTAGCCGGGTGTGGTGGCATGCAACTGCAGTTCCAGCTACTAAGGAGGCTGAGGTAGGAGAATCACTTGAACCCAGAAGTGGAGAATGCAGTGAGCTGAGATCATGCCACTGCACTCTAGCCTGGGTGACAGAGTGAAACTCTGTCTAAAAAAATAAAAAATAAGGCCGGGCGCAGTGGCTCAAGCCTGTAATCCCAGCACTTTGGGACGCCGAGGCGGGTGGATCATGAGGTCAGGAGATCGA
>NW_016107663.1:585949-587086 GCF_001604975.1 Cebus imitator
ACCAGGATGGTCTCGATCTCTTGACCTCGTGATCCACCCGCCTCGGCCTCCCAAAGTGCTGGGATTACAGGCGTGAGCCACCGCGCCCGGCGGCAATTTCTTATAAAGCTAAAGTTAATATACACTTACCATATCATCTGGCAATTCCACTACTAGGTACTTACACAAAAACTGCATGTGAATGTTTATATAGTATTTATTCATAACTGCCAATAGGTGGAAACAACCCAAATGCCCATCAACTGACTGATGAATGGGTAAACAAATTATCCACATCCCTACAATGGAATTCTACTCAGCAACAAAAGGAAATGAACCACTGATCAATGCAATGTAGTGGCTTAAATTATGGCCACCAAAAAAGGTATGTTCAAGTCCTAACCCCCAGAACCTGTGAATGTGACCTTACCTGAAAACAGAATCTTTGCAGATGTAATCAAGCAAAGGTGAGATCATACTGGATTAGGGTGGGCCTAAATCCAAGGACTAGTTCTTTACAAGAGAAGGGAGAGGAAGACTTAGGCACAGAGACACAGATAACAAGGAAGAAAGTTGTGTGATGACAGAGGCAGACAGCAAGTGATGCAGCTACAAGCTAAGGATTGCCAGCAGCCCAGGGAAGCTAGGAAGAGGCAAGGAGGGATTCTTCCCCACAGCGGTCACGGTGCTGCTCACACCGTGATTTCCAGCTTCTGGACTCAGAACTTGAGAAAATAAATTTCTGTTGTTTTAAGGCACCAAGTTTGTGGTACTTGGTTACAGCAGCCCTAGGAAACTAATACATGGAACAACTCAGATGAATTTCAAATGCAACATGCTAAGTCAGAGAAGAACTCAAAAGACTACGGATGTTTAATTCCACTAAGAGGACACTGCAAGAGTCAAAACTACAGATTTCCAGAGTTTCCAGAGGCTGGAGGTGGGGGTGGAGAATACTTACAAAGCGACACAAGGGAATCTTTTGGGGTAATGGAACTATTCCACATGTTCATTGTGGTGGTGATAATATGGCATAGAGCTATATACCTAAAAAAGGTATAAATTAAGGCCGGGCGCGGTGGCTCACGCCTGTAATCCCAGCACTTTGGGAGGCCAAGGCGGGTGGATCACGAGGTCAAGAGATCGAGACCAGGATGG
>NW_016107663.1:589257-595913 GCF_001604975.1 Cebus imitator
TGGGTAACAAGAGCGAAACTCCGTCTCAAAAAAAAAAAAAAAAAAAAAAGGTATAAATTATATTGTATGTAAATTATACATCAAAAAAGTTTACTTAAAAAAAATTTCTGTGCTCCAGGATTCTCCTCAGTTTTTAAAAACTTTTTCTCAGTTCAGAAGAGGGTGCCTACCAGCCTAATTGGGAAAAATGTGAAGATCAAAATAAAAATAATAAATTAGCTTGCTCAAGCCCACTCTTACTCTGTAGCATGTATCTTCTTTCCAATAAATCTGTGCTTTCATCACTTCGAAAATAAATAAATTAAAATAGATAATAGATTTTAACAGAATAAAAGATAAAATCATAGATTATATCAAAATATAAAATCAAATAATTGATTATAATAAATAGAATATAATAGAAAATCATAAAGCCACACACCGAGAGATAAATAAATGAATGTATAGATTGAAAGTTTAACAAAGATCAGTATAAAGTATCTCCTCACAAAATATTTATTCTTTACAAAAGGGAAAAGAGTAACTTTAGAATGGAGAAGGCTGACACACACCACCTTTTGTTTTTTTTTTTGAGACAGGGCCTGGCTCTGTCACCCAGGCTGGAGTGCTGTGGCACCATCTTCGCTCACTGAAACGTCTGCTCTTCAGGCTCAAGCAGTCCTCCCACCTCGGCTTCCCAAGTAGCTGGGACTAAGGCATGCACCACATCTGGCCTTCTTCTTTCTTTTGAGACAGACTTTTACCCTTGTTGCCCAGGCTGGAGTGCAATGGCGCAATCTCAGCTCACTGCAACCTCCACTTCCCAGGTTCAAGCAATTCTTCTGCCTCAGCCTCCAAATAACTGGGATTACAGGCATGTGCCACAATGCCTGGCTAATTTTGTGCTTTTTAGTAGAGACAGGGTTTCTCCATGTTGGCCAGGCTGGTCTCGAACTCCTGACCTCAGGTGATCTGCCCACCTCAGCCTTCCAAAGTGCTGGGATTACAGGTGTGAGCCACCGTGCCCGGACTTTTTTTCTTTTTTTTTTTTTTTTTGAGATGGGGTTTCACTTTTTGTTGCACAGACTGGAATGCAATGGCACAATCTCAGCTCACTACAGCCTCTGCTTCCCAGGTTCAAGCGATTCTCTAGCCTAAACCTCCCGAGTAGCTGGGATTACAGGCGTGAGCCACCATGACTGGTGGACACCACCTTAACTGATAAAAGAGATCATCATCATTAATGGGACACATCAAAATCATGTGCCTAATATGGTATCATAACAGCATCACTTCTGTGTTATTCCCACCAAAGACGCATAGTCTGAATCAAATCACAAAGATATGTCAGGCAGACCCCAACTGAGGGGTTATATCTACAAAAAAACTGGCCTGTAATCTTCAAAAGTAACAAGATCACAAAAGTCAAGAGTACTTTAATTCATGTCAAAAACAAAAGGCTGAAAAGCTGCTTCAGACTAAAGGAGGCGGCAGACAGTAACTGCACGTGATTCTGAAGTGAATCCTTTTACTATAGAGGACAGTAGTGGGACAGCTGGTCAATGAGGTCTGAAGATCAGGTTGTAATAACGTTTATCACTGTTAATTTTCTTGCCTTGATGGCTGTATTTTGGTTATATAGAATGTCTTTGCTTGTAGGAAAAAGTGAGTATTTGGGAATGAAGGGGCAACACAGTGAAATATTTGGGGATGATGGGGCATCAGGTCAGCAACTTATTCTCAAGTGAAAAAACAGTTATGTTAGCCAGGCATAGTGGCTCATGCCTGCAATTTCAGCACTTTGGGAGGACGAGGTGGGTGAATCATTTGAGGTCAGGAGTTCGAGACTAGCCTGGCCAACATGGTGAGACCGTCTCTACTAAAAATGCAAAAATTAGCCAGGTGTGGTGACACATGCCTATGATCCGAGCAACTCAAGAGGCTGAGGTAGGAGAATCACTTGAACTCAGGTGTTGGTGGCTACAGTGAGCCAAGATCGAGCTACTACACTCTAGCCTGGGCGACAGAAAGAGACTTGGTCTCCAAAAAAAAAAAAAAAAAAAAAAAATCCTGGGAAGGCCAAGGATTATCATTTTATCCCATTCCCCAATGCAATGGGAGGGGAATATCATAGTAAATTCTATATTCCTCTGAAGTTGACCGTAAAATAGCAAAAAAAAATGGGATCTCAGACACAGCAAACTTGCACAATGCTGTATTTCCTGAAGTATTAAATCCAGCATACGGCAGAGACCTACGTTATTTGGATACTAAATGACCCAATGGGTTAATATATAAGGTAGTTCGATATATGAAAGTAGATCTCTAAAGGGGGCAGTAATATGGTAAAGAGTCCACTGTCACTATATCGAAGACAAGATTCCAGTGTCATAGAGCACAAATAGTTCATATTGCACTTTTTCTAATCACCATTACATCTGGAGTTCCCATTAGCACTCTCAAATAGAAGTCCCAGTTTAAATAATACATTTGGCTTTATTTGACATCATCAAAAAAGTGAACCCAGCTTCTATCACAGATAAATAACGCAGTGATTTTAAAATGGTCAGGCATCCAAATAATCAAGTTATGCTTCATCTTACAGTTTATATCTCAACTTTAACATCAAATCTTAAATTGCATAATGAGAATGACAGGCTCGTAATGTTTCAGATACTAGGATATCGAAGCCGATCTAATTCAGATCTTAACAACAGCACCATATACCACTGTCTGAAACACCAACTCCACCTTGTTTTGAACAAGGCTCTCCACCGATATGATGATGAAAGCACCATAGGACACTGCAGTAATCTAAATGCAGTATAGACCATTTATCTGTGCACTGTCCCATGTGGTGGCCACTAGCCACATGAAACTACTGAAATGTGGCTATTCCAAATTAAAGCATGCTTTATGTATAAAATACACAACAGATTTCAAAGACTTAGTACAAAAAACGTATATGAAGTATCTCAAAGTTTTTTATGCTGATTGCATGTTAAAATTATTATATTTTAGATATACTGGATTAAATATTTATTTATTTTTATTTTTTTGAGACATGCTCACTCTGTCGCCCAGGCTGGAGTGCAGTAGCACGATCTCTGCTCACTGCAACCTCCCAGGTTCAAGCAATTCTCATGCCTCAGCTTCCCAAGGAGCTGGGACTATAGTTGTGTGCCACCACACCTAGCTAGTAGAGACGCGGTTTCGCCATGTTGGCCAGCCTGGCCTCAGACCTCAGGTGATCCACTGGCCTTGGCCTCCCAAAGCACTGGGATTACAGGCATGAGCCACCAACCCAGTTAAAACTAATCCCACAAGTTTCTTCTTTAGTGTGGCTACTAGAACATTTTAAATTACATATGCTTGTGATATAATTCTACTGGCCAGTGCTGCCTTTAGCCATTTGTGAAATAACACCATCATATGCTGTAGAAACTATGAAAGAGAATGTAAGTGGACTTTCCAAAAGAAGACTGAGCTGTACCAAGGTCCAGTTTAACCTTCAAGATCTCATCTTTTCAGGGATAATCTTTGTCTATCTTTTTACACTCCATTCAGCTTCAAGAAAGTACGTATCTGGAGGTACCTGAAACTCTGACGCACTGCTCCGCAGCTGGCTCACATTCGGTAAAGATCCTCCATGGTACTGGGTAAGGCGCAGTTGCTGGAGCTTCTGAAATTGAACCTGGAAACAAAGCAATTTCAAGAACCTTGAGAGGAGACAGCAAAGATTTAAAGGAAGCATCAGAATATAGCACTTTGCAGGGAAACAGTTCAAGAATGAAAGTCTCGGTTTCAATTTCTTCTCTACTTAAATGATCACACTTTCAGGTTTCCGGAGCTTTCTGGGTTTTGATTATTCTGTTTTTGGAAATAGCTTACCCATGTTCCAAATGTCCCACGTACCATCACAGTGACATACTCTTGGAAGGTCTTTGAGTGTGTGTTTAGGCAGGCCTGCATAATCTTTGACAACAATAAAAGAATTTCTGAAAGAAAAACTAGGCTACTATCCATGACCCTAACACATGAACTACGTTCCCTTCTTCATGCTCTTTCCCAGCCTCCATTTACATTTATGGTAATAACTGCATAGCTATGATCATGAGATAGGTACAAGCTAGCATGCTCACATCATAAGGCTTTTCTATGCTACTAAAGAATAATTTTTAGGGCCGGGCGCGGTGGCTCAAGCCTGTAATCCCAGCACTTTGGGAGGCCGAGGCAGGTGGATCACGAGGTCAAGAGATCGAGACCATCCTGGTCAACATGGTGAAACCCCGTCTCTACTAAAAATACCAAAAATCAGCTGGGCATGGTGGCGCGTGCCTGTAATCCCAGCTACTCAGGAGGCTGAGGCAGGAGAATTGCCTGAACCCGGGAGGCGGAGGTTGCGGTGAGCCGAGATCACGCCATTGCACTCCAGCCTGGGTAACAAGAGCGAAACTCTGTCCCAAAAAAAAAAAAAAAAAAGGATAATTTTTAATGGCTATATAACAGTTCTTCTGAATTATTTCCTTAGAACACATTCCAAAGAGTGATTACTAAATCTCTAGATATGGGTCTTTTGGTAGCTCTCAATATATACTGCCAAAATGCTGTCCCAAAGGGTTTCCTAATGTACATACGAGAAAAGTTTCACCAAAAAAACTCACTGACATTGGATATTATCATTAATTGGGGTAAGGAAGGAAGGAGGCAAATTCAGTAGGTATAAAATGGCATCCCACCATTTTAATATGCCCTTCTTCTGTAAGTTCTTCCTTACGTCATTTTTCAAAAAGCAATATATTGGTTACAGTTCTTGTAAACCTCAAAGTGGTCTGATCTGGTCTTTAAGAGTTCTGTTTCTAAAATAATAAATTAGCTCCGTGGTTACATAACCCTTGGCACTGTAATTCATATAGAGAAGAAAAGGGTTATAGATGAGAAGCCTGGGGCAGATTTTCACCCTTCATTACTCTCTGTCTCTACCAACAAAACATGACCAGATCGAAGCCCCTAGGATGGGCCAGGTGCTATTCTGAGACACTGCGCCCACTTCATCCCTAATCCTCCCCACAACCATGCAAATGAGACTGTATTCTCCTGCCATTACAGACCTGGAGACCCAGACTCGAAGTTCAGTGACTTGCCACGTAGCGGGCAGGAAGCTGAGCCACCAAAGCCCATGTGCCTGTTTCTGCCAAGCTCTTCTTTGTCCCATCTTTACCTGAATGATCACACTATTTACCAACTCAAAAAAAAAAAAAATGTGAAGTTTGGTTGACCAAAAGCATTGTTTAACCTACGAAGCTCTCTGATTGCTTCATTTTTATATTTATTATGAAAAATTCCAAATAGTATACGTGAAATAAAGACAAGTATAATGAAACCCCATCTATCCATCTTCTAGCTTTAACAATTACAACTTATATCCAATCTTCTTGAATCTTTTCCCTCTCCACTACCCACAGTGTCCCAGTGAAAGAAGTCTCAGACAGTCTTTCACTCCATATTTCAGTATGTATCTCCAAAAGGTAAGGACTTACACCTGTTTGGAAATTTTAAAGGCATACAAAATCCTTTAGTGGCTTTAACTTCCCTTCTACCTGCTGTATTTGATTTCTCAAACATACCGCACAGGGAGACAGTTAAAACCTATTAATCAAAACCCAACTCTCAGAGCCAAACATGAGAAAGGAAACACTGAGCTTCTTCCATCTAGGGGTGGAGTTACAGGAATGAAGTCTCTCAGCTTTCAATCTTAACATTCTAAAAGTACTTACCAGAAGCATCTGACTATTCTTGAAATTCTCTGGACAAAATTCTCAGCCATCTTGATTTAAAGCCTTTGATTTCTTCTTTGAAGCATCAATTTATCCATTGATTTACTGATACAAAGAACTTAACTGTGTGACTGGTAGTATGCCTGGCACCGGCTAAGATGAAAGTGGGCTGATTTCTGCCTTAGGAGATTTCTCACGAAGGCTCAACTCTTCCCCAAAAACCTTGACACTTCAACCAACCTGGGTTCTAAATCCAGAGAGGGACCTGCCTTCAACTGAGCGGAAGGCCATCTCACAGTCCCCCACAACCACTCTCCCTCCTAAAGCACCGATGTTCAGAGCCTTCAAAGACTGTTAAAAAACAGCACTGGACTTCGAATGGGATGACATGACTTTGTAACCTGGACTCTGACGCCTCCTTCACAAGATGAAGTGAGGATTAAGAGATGCAGACACAACAGCGGTATGTCAAATGCAAAGCTCAGGACAACTTCTCAAGGTACTATGATTATTGCTGATCTTCTCAACTACCTCTTAAAACTGAAACATTCTGACATTTTCCTCTTTTGAACTTTAGACGCATTGAGCTAGAAAAAGAATTCTGAGACTGTCTTCAACACCTTCAAGTTTACAGATGATGAACATGTGAACCAAAGAATGATTAGCCTAAGGCTGAGGTCACCGGCTGGCAGCCCACGAACTGCATTTCACTTCGAGAGAGCTCTGTTTACCCACCAGATGTGGACTCATTCAGTGTTTTAAATTTCAATTGAAAAAAATTAGGACACTGCGGCCGGGCGCGGTGGCTCA
This sequence comes from Cebus imitator, assembly GCF_001604975.1. Classification (NCBI taxonomy): domain Eukaryota; kingdom Metazoa; phylum Chordata; class Mammalia; order Primates; family Cebidae; genus Cebus; species Cebus imitator. Next base: position 595,824 of record NW_016107663.1, read on the forward strand.
AGCCTGTAATCCCAGCACTTTGGGAGGCCGAGGCGGGTGGATCACGAGGTCAAGAGATCAAGACCATCCTGGTCAACATGGTGAAACCCC
>NW_016107663.1:597067-604792 GCF_001604975.1 Cebus imitator
TGTATAACTCCTGGGCACAAGCGATCTGCCCACCTCGGCCTCCCAAAGTGCTAGCATTATAGGCGTAAGCCGTGGCACCTGGCCAGAGCACTTTTTAAAAGGAGAAAAGTTAGAGGACTTAGGTTACCAGGTTTTAAGGCATATTATAAAGCTATAGTAACACAGACAGTGTGCTATTATCAAAAAGAGAGACAGACAAATCACTGGAACAGAAAAGAGAGCCTCAAAATAAACCAACACATATATGGCCAACTGATCCCAACAAAATTGCCACAGCAATTCAATGGGGAAAGAAAAGTCTTTCAACAAGTGATGCTGATACCTTACAGCGGGGAGGAAAAGCAGCTGAAGATCCTCACGCGGGAAATTAAAGCAGCTGAGTGTATAGACATTCACTGTGACAGCCAGGTCACTCCAGCTCTGCCACTATACCTCTCTAAGCCTCAGTTTACTCATCCACAAAACGAGGAAAATTCCAGATATACACACCACAGGGTCATTTTGAGGACTACGGAAGCTAACAACATATGAAAGGGATTCCAGTGCCCAGCAAAGGGAAAGTCCTCAATATTTAGCCCAAACCTAGTATTTCCATCTTCTCTCTCTCTCCTCCATTCTGAGACCTCACTAATCTATGACTATCTATTGTCTTACCTATTGTTTATTTTCACAGGAAAATAATGAGTCCAAATATTCAGGTCAAATCAACACTCCAGGTTGATACGCTGAGTTAGTCTTGTGGTTCCTTAACACAAGTTGCTCTTCACAGCCAAACTTCTGGAAATTTCCAACCCTATCTCCATTCCCTCCCAACCATTCCTCAAGGACTTACAATTAACCTTTCACCCAGCACCCTGAGAATGCAGCATCTGTCACCGAGGTTACTGATGACCTCCTCCGATGACCTCCACATGACTAGACCAAAGGACACATCTTTCGTGTCAGCCTAAGTCAGCAGCACTGGGTGCAGCTGGTCGGCATTCCCTCCACTTCACAGGAGTCCTCCTGGCTTTCTCCTGGCCCTCTGGTTGCTCTTCAAACCTTCTTTGCTGGTTCCTCCGCCTCCCTTTCAAAAGCCCGTTTCTTGGGCTCCTCCTAGGCCCTCTTCACCGTTCACTTTCTGACAAGGGTCATAAACTCAACCGCCTACAGCTGTCAAGCAGGGACTCTAAGTGAACCTGCCTGGAATCACTGCAAAGAATACCTTTGAGGGTGATGGGGCCTATAGCAAACTGAAGACCATATCCATTGGCTTTCTAATGGGGCAGCTACCATTCGGCTTCAGGCAATTGCTGCCAACCAGAAATGTCATGTTAGTGTCGTTAGACTATCTAACTTTTCAAAAGAAGCCAAAGTCCAGATTTTACTATAAAATCCCAATATTTATTTTTATGGAGACAGGGTCTCTGTTGCCCAGGCTGGAGTGCAGACTCACAATCACAGTTCACTGCAACCTCCGCCTTCCGACTATAGGCATGCGCCACTATGCCCGGATAATTTTTGTGTATATATATATATATATATATATTTTTTTTTTAGAGACGGGGTTTCACCATATTACCCAGGCTGGTCTAGAACTCCCAGGCTCAAGCGATCTGTGCACTCAGCCTCTCAAAGTGCTGGGATTACAGGTGTAACAATATTCATTGTTAGCCTTAATTAAAACCAACCAACAAACCAACTAACCACATTTTGGGCCAAAACAAAAAACATGTTAGAGGCCCGAATACAGAAGTCAGGCCCCAGTTTACAGTATCTGTTCCATCAATTCTTCCGAGGCAGCCAAATCTACTTCTGTGGCTCCATACCGAAAATGTCCTCGTTCTCAGTGGCCCAGCCTTCCTTCTCAGGCTCCAAAGCCATCTAAACAGCTGCCTGCTGAGCCATCTCTACCCACCTGCCTCACAGGCACCTCCAGCTCAGCATTTCCGCACAGCCCAAACCTGCTCCTCCTCTTAATGAAGGACACCCTGAAATGGTTCAAGCCCTCCCTCTTTCCCGCCTTCCTCACCCATTCACAAATCCAGTCCTTTCCACCTCCTAAATATCAATCTGCTCACCGCTGTGCCTCCCAACTGCCACCATCTTAATAAACGCCACTATCATATCTCCTGCTGAAACTCTCCTCCACTCACCATGCTGGAGCTAGAGGAATCTTCTAAAAATGCAGCTCTCCCGTAGACCAACCCCTTCAGTGACTCTCCATTGTCCTTAGGATCAAGTTCCAAATCTTGTCTCTACAACCTCATCCCTGTGGACACCTCCAGCCTCATCTCGCATCACCTTCCTCGTCCCTTACTGAAGCTCCGTTCCCTGTACCTGCAACATATTCCCTCCCCCAACACACAAACGCTTGAATGCCTCCCTGACTCACACTGAGCCTTTAGGCCACTGGAAGAGGTGAGAACTCCCTACCATACGTGTCCAGAGCTCCACCTGCTTCTGCGTTGGTGATATTCATCAAAATGCGTCTTATTAAATGAATGTTTTCCTCGTTAAATCCTAAAATCCATTAGGACACTGTGTTTCACTTGCTCATTACTATATGCCCAGTGTCCACCCTAACCCCTGGCACACACTAACAGCTCACTCAATAAGTAAATATATGGGACAAATTAGTAAGATCTTTGAAGGACTGCCCCATGTTTTCACCCTCCTCCCTCACACACACACACACACACACACACACGCAACAACAACGTAGTGGGCACTCAAATACTGGCAAATGAATACATTAAAAAACCAACAACATAGCAGCCTCTTCCCAGGCACACCTGCCTCCACTTTCTTCCCTCCCTTTACCATTCCAGGTGCCACCACTTAACTACTCCTCCTGGATTCCCTTCTCAAAATTACCCACTGCTTCCTGGTAACACCCGACTTCTTTTTCTGAGACGGAGTCTCACTCTGTCACCTAGGCTGGTGCGCAATGGTGCAATCTTGGCTCACTGCAACCTCCATCTCCTGTGTTCAAGCGATTCTCCTGCCTCAGCCTCCTGAGTAGCTGGGATTACAGGTGACTGCCACCACGCCCAGCTAATTTTTTGTGTGTTTTTAGTAGAGACGGGGATTCACCATGTTGGCCAGGCTGGTCTTGAACTCCTGACCTTGAACTCCTGACCACAGATGATCCACCTGTCTCAGCCTCCCAAAGTGCTGGGATTACAGGCGTGAGCCACCACGCCTGGCCATGGACTTCTAAAGCTAGAAAAAATTCTCCACAGTCTAGTCTATCCCACCCATCAGGTGAACGGGATTTAACTCCAACTCTGAAGGACTGTTTTGATTACGTAGAGGACTTGAAGCCCAACACAGGCTCAGTAGGGAAAAAGCATCTAGATTGATCAGCAATGTCTGCCGTATCAATTAGCATGTCTGTCATGGGCTAGTAATGGAAAGTCAGTATATCTGCCATCCAGTTACCAACTATGAACTGGTGGATACTTCTCCAACTGGGATCTTTGGATCCTTAGAGACATGTCCTTCATAGACATGCTGGGAATCTAAGAGTTCTCTATGAGAAGTGTTCTAATTTGATAACTTCTTTATGAAAACAACCCATAAGATTTTTAAATAGAGAGGTCAGATTGCTGTCAGGGAAAGGATACCAGCTCTTTTTCTGTACTAGAGCCAGCTTCCTTAAGTGGAGGTTGATCTTCATCAGACTTTTAGATTCACTTCAGACACAGACATGGCACATGGACATGGACATGAACATGGACATGGTAAAATGGAACTTCCAGATTATAGACAATGGAAGATAGAAGGGACACCATTAGAAACTGTCCAGAAGAGGCTGGCTGCAAAAGGGCTAAGGGATCCATGGGGCCGCAATGAAGCTTGGAGATACATGGGTGGCTTTGCACAAAAGGTTACCTTTTTTGATGTATTCTTTAAAGGATTCAAATGGGGATTTGCTGCATTTGTGGTAGCTGTAGGAGCTGAATATTACCTGGAGTCCCTGAATAAAGATAAGAAGCATCACTGAAGATAATACCTGGAAGTATCATAGTGGTTTCTTAACTCTCCAAAATAAGATTTCTTCACTATAGCCTACTTGACTTGTTTGTCCCTTAAAGAATATTAGTATGATTTAATAAAGTAAAATAAAATATATATATGCCAAGAAAAAAAAAAGATTTTTAAATAAGCAAACATTAGTAGGCAAATTCAGTGTTATCATTTACAGATGTGTTTATGAACACGATGGAGCCAAGCAGTATTACTACACTTATAACCAGCCACGAAGACAACATGGACAGAACATGTAAATGGATCCCTGTACCAGGTGAAGGCCAAAATGACACAATTTTGCAGTAATTAGAATAAAGTGGTAAGTGAATTATCATATGGGCCACAGTTGATTAGGCCTGCTAAATTCAAGAGACCTTGAGCTGTATTATATAGCATGGTCTCTTGAAAGGAAGAAAACACTTTTTTTTACTTGAAAGTAAGTCAACAGTGAGAATCTATGCAAAATGATTTGCCTTTAAAACAGTCTATACATGACTCATGACCTTACCTGTCAGGGATATTTTAAAGGAGATTCATGAATGGGGTGGAAGATTGGATGTACCACAGGTATACAGACATATACAGTGCATTTGTCCATAACAATATACAGTATGTATCTAAACGACACATAACAATACAGGCCCCAGCACTAATCCTCAGCTTTCACACCCCCATTCTTTTCAATGTGCTCTGAGCTTACCGAGTTCATCCCTGAATCTAACCAAGGTCACAAATGTAAATATCAGCGGATGGCAGCCAGGTAATCAATGAGTGAAGCTGATAGGACACAAGAAAACATTCTCTTGAAATCTTCAGCTTCTTTCTCTCTATATATATTTATTTTTTCTCAGTGTGAACAGAAATGTAAGTATGGGAAACATTTCACTTTTTCCTTATCTTCACTGAAAGAAAACACCATCATGAGTATAAATGCCAATTGCCACCTAGCCTTCCCTTGGGGGACTGCGACAGAGAGTGGTGTAAACGATGACAAAGTAGAGTTCTTGCTCTGTTTGAAAGGGCCACCATCACCCAGCTCCAGGCGGTGGGTAGGAATTCAGGATTAGTGTTACCAGGTCTTCCAATTTTTAATATATACAAATAAATGAAGAAATTTGGATTTTGTATGGAAGTCTTCCAATTTAAAAATTTTGGCAACAGATTCAAGAATTCTTCCCAAACACTGCGCTGGCCAAATATAACGTGTCTGCAACTCAGCTGGTTTGCAACTCTGCCAGCTGCCTCCTCCACCTCGGTCCTCTGGTATCTGCAGATCCTCCCCCATCCTCCCGATGGTCCTCCAAGGTCAGTATTCAGGATCGCCAAGGCCAGCCTTACTGCCGCTGACCTCCCTTCTCTGCAGTCCTGCGCGGGCACTCGGGTAGGCTCTCCATCCTCCACTGCCTCACTCAGCGGTGACCTAATCTCACCAGGTGTTTGTCCCGGCTCGCGCCTTACTCAATCCTCCGGGTCCCTCCCCAGTCACCAGCGACGCTTGTCAGTTCTCACTAAATATCCGGGGCCCAACCAAGTCAACTGGACCCAATGAAGGACCTCCAAGAAGTAGGAGGAGCAGAGCCTCACCCTCAACACCGAATGCCGTCGTGGTTCCCAGACCCCGAGCCACCCCAGGGCCGGCCCCAGACTTGTGCCCAGAGCTCCCCCCACGGGCGCGTGGGGCCCTGGGGTGCCCGCGGCCTTCCACGCCGGCAGCACGGCAGGGCTCGCTGCGGGGGATGTTCGGAGCGACCAGAAGCTGCGCCGCACCGCCCGGCCGGCCTCCGCGCAGCTCGCGATTTCCTCTCGGGGCTCCCCGTCCTCCTCCCGCCCCCTCAGGCCGCCCCCGCCCGGCCGCCCGCCCCCGCGGGTTTCACCCCGGCCCATCTCCCCGCACGCGGGGCCCGACGGCCCTCCCACCTCCGCCCGGGATCGCGAACCGCTAGCGGGTGTCGCCGGGCGGGGAAGCGCCGAGGCCGCGGCCGCTCCCGCTCCGCTCCCAGCCGCCGGTTCCCGGGAGCAGCCCCCGCCCGGCCCCGCCACCGCCTCGGCCCCGCGACCTCTCACCCGCCGCGCGGGTCCCGCCCGCGACCAGGGCCGCCCCCGCCCGCGCCGGCCCAGGCCCTCACCCGCGACAGGGTGAGGTCGGTCATGAGCTGCTCGAAGGCCCGCGTCTCCTCGGCCTGTCGCTGCGTGTGCAGCGCGATCTTCTCACTGAACTTCCGCGGGTTGGCGCTGCCCGAGCCCGGCGAGGCGGCCATGGCGCGGGCCCGCGCGGGCAGAAGCTGGAGACGGCGGCCGCGGGGCCTGCGCCTCGGCCCTCGCGTCTGTCCGCAGGCCGCCCCGGCCGCCGCCCGAAGCCCGTCGTCCGGCGCGACCCGGCAGAGGGGCCGCCGCGGCCCGGGACCCAGCGAGCGGCCCGGAGCGCGCCGAGGTCCGCCCCCCGCCCCGGCCTCGGTCTCCCGCCCGCCTCGGCCCAGAGTCTCCCGGGCCCCGCGCTCCTTCGCTGAGGGCTGCTCCCCGCTCCCCGGCCTGGCTCGGGACCCACCGCCGGCCACCCGGGAGGACCCCCGTCAGCCCGGCACAGCGCCCCGGCGTCAGGGGGCCGCCGCGGAGCCGCCCCGCGGAGCCTCTGCGACCCGGGCCGGCCCCTGCGTCTGCGCGGCGCGGAGAGCGCGGCCTGTGCCCGCATCCCCCGCCCCCAGCCCAATTACGAGGATTTTCTCCTCGGGGTGGTACCCGGGCGCCCGGACTTCCAGCAGGTCACCTCGGGCCCCTCAGGGGCGCGCTCGTTCCGCCCGAGGCCGAACGTCTGCCCGGAGCCCTGCGGCTCCCGGCCCCGGGCCTCCGGCCTGTTTTCCTGACCTCTCACCCCCGCCCGCACCCGCCCCCGTCAACCAAAGCTGTGCCTGAGCTTTAAAAACGGCCTCGCGCTCTGCACAGACCGCAGACGGCATCCGGCCCTGCAGCCGCCTCCGCGCCGCAGCCCCGGGCCCCTTTCCAGGTTCTTTCCAGGTCTCCCTGTGGCAGCGTCAGCAGGTGCCAACCCCACCTGGGAAAACCAGCGCTCAGCCTCCGCGCGTTTCCCCTTCTTTCGGGGGCGTCTCGCTCTGTCACCCGGGCTGGAGTGCAGTGGCACGATCTCGGCTCAACGCGGCCTCGACCTCCCGGACTCAAGCGATCCTCCCACCCCTGCCTCCCAAACAGCTGGGACCAAAGGCGGAAGCCACCACGCCCGGCTAGTTTAAAAATGTTTTTGTAGCAATGGTGTCTCGCTATTTAGCCCAGGCTGGTCTCGAACGCCTCGGCTTAAGCGATCTGCTTGCCTTGGCCTCCCAAAGTGCCGAGATGACAGGCGTGGGCCACGACTCCCGGCGAGTTTCCTCTTTGGAGTCCAAAAGCTACTCTCAGCATGAATGTTGACGTGCACAGAGATGTCCAGGAGAGCCCTGAGAATGTGTCAGTGTTTTGTAAAGTGGGAAATATTAGAGACCTTCAGAAGAGGACAGAAAATAATGTTAATACCACCCACGCCCCCTACTATCGAGATGAAACAGTAATACATTTGCTGCATGTACTTGGGATTTATTAAACACATACAAAATTAGACATAGCGACGGCCCCACTCTCATTTCTTCTTCCTCCCCAGAGACAGTCACCGTCCATATCATTCAAGTTTGTATTTTTATACTTTTTTATTTTTGTACTTTTATA
>NW_016107663.1:605497-607211 GCF_001604975.1 Cebus imitator
TGCAGTGGCATGATTTCAGCTCACTACAACCTCCGCCTCCTGGGTTCAAGTGATTCTTGTGCCTCAGCCTCCCGGGTAACTGGGATTACAGGCTCTCCCCATCAAGCCCAGCTAATTATTTGTATTTTTGTAGGGATTGGGTTTCACTATGTTGGTCAGGTTTCTTTCAAACTCCTGCTGTCAGGTAATTTGCCTGCCTCAGCCTCCCAAAGTGCAGGGATTACACGTGTGAGCCGCTGCACCTGGCTTTTTACGTTTTATTTCTGCTTTCCTGTTACATTGTCTGGGTCCGGTTTCAGAGAACAGAAACATTCTAGATGGTTTAAGTACAGAAGGATTTATTACAGGGTGTAAAATGGCTTCTGGACTTGTTTGGTTGGAGGGCGGAAACACCCGCCTCCATGTTGAACTTTCAGGAATGACTTTGAGAGCTATGCTGCAAGACTGAGCCAGCAAAGGGGACACTGCCTCTTTTGAAATCAGGAAGCCATCTACTAAATTGGAAAGCCGTCTCTACACTTCCCAGCTCTTGAAGCATGTCGTCATGATGAGAAGCCACTGCAGAAATACCAAACACTAGCCAGGCGCAGCGGCTCACACCTGTAATCCCAGCACTTTGGGAGACCAAGGCAGCAGATCACCTGAGGTCAGGGTTCGAGACCAGCCTGACCAATATGGTGAAACCCCGTCTGTACTAAAAATACAAATATTAGCTGAGCATGGTAACATGCATCTGTAGTCCCAGCTACTAGGAAGGCTGAGACAGGAGAATTGCTTGAACCCTGGACGGGGAGGTTGTAGCGAGTCAAGATTGCACCACTGCATGCCAGCCTGGGCGACAGAGGGAAAAAAGCAGGGTGCAGTGGCTCACGCCTGTAATCCCAGCACTTTTTGAGGTTGAGGTGGGTGGATCACCTGAGGTCAGGAGTTCTAGACTAGCCTGACCAATGTAGTGAAACCCCATCACTACTAAAAATACAAAAAAATAAAATAAAAATTAGCTGGGCATGGTGGCGCACACCTGTAGTCCCAGCTACTCTATCTGGGAGGCTGAGGCAGGAGAACTGCTTGAACCTGGGAGGCGGAGGTTGCAGTGAGCCAAGATCGCGCCACTGCACTCCATCCAGCTTGGGTGACGAAGAGACAACCAAAAGAAAAATATCAAACACGTCCGTCACAGCACTCCCCAGCATAAATACACACAGACTCCACGTCACTTCCACCTTATACATCTCATGAGAGGAAATGACTGGAAAAACCAAAATTGTGTCCAAAATCCCTACCACAAGGGAATGTAGGTTCAACCTTTCAGCTTCTGCAATGGCAGAAGGACTGTGGAAAGATACAGAGATGGGTATTAAGCTAAATCTACCATATCTGTCCACCAATTCACCAGCACGGGCATCTGTCATAACTGCACTTCGGTTCCATGTTTCTGCTATCTGATTTGGAGTGTATTCATTCCACTTCCGTTCTTATGTGATTAATCATGTTAAATTAATTTTTTTGGTTTATTTTAGAGACAGAGTCTCACTATGTTGCCCAGGCTGGACCTGAACTCGTGGGCTCAAGCCATCCTCCTGCCTCAGCTTCCTAAGTAGCTGGGACAATTTTCTAATCAAATAAATACAGGTGAATTGTTTAAAAAGTGAAATTTGTGGCTTACAATTGTAAAAAGATTTCTCAAGTCCTACATTTTTTTTTTTTTTTTTTT
>NW_016107663.1:607271-608829 GCF_001604975.1 Cebus imitator
GCCCAGCTAATTTTTGTATTTTTAGTAGAGACGGGGTTTCACCATGTTGACCAGGATGGTCTCGATCTCTTGACCTTGTGATCCACCCGCCTCGGCCTCCCAAAGTGCTGGGATTACAAGCTTGAGCCACCGCGCCCGGCCTGATTTTTCTATTTCTTTGTCTTTTCTTATTTTCCTATTTCCCGATACATTTTCTCAACTTCATTTTCCAATCCTTCTGTTGAACTTTTATTCCTACCATTTTTTTTTTTTTTTGAGACAGGGTCTTGCTCTGTCACCCAGGCTGAAATGCAGTGGAAAGATCAGGGCTCACTGCAGCCTCAGAGACTGTCACCTCAGCCCCCTCACCTCAGTAGCTGGGACTACAGGTGTGTGCCACCATGCCCGGCTAATTTTCTTTTAATTTTAGTAAAAACGAGGTCTTCCTATGTTGCCCAGACTAGTCTTGAATTCCTGGGCTCACGTGATCCTCCTGCCTCAGGCTCTCAAAGTGCTGGGATTACAGGCATGAGCAACCACATCTGGCCCCGAGTCCTACTTTAATTGAAGTTAATTCTGCCATTTTATGATATTTTAAATTTTTAGGTAGTAACTGTTCATTCTCTATCACAGAAAATGATGATTTGGCCGTTTTATGCCCCAATAAAAATATAATTTTCCCCACCCTAATTCTTTCAATGTAGTTAAATGATCATTCTTGGTAAATCAATATTAAGTGTTTCTCATTATTGTTATTATTTTGAGACAGCGTCTCACTCTGTCACCCAGGCTGTAGTGCAGTGGCACAATCTTGGCTCACTGCAGCCTCGACCTTCTGGGCTCAAGCAATCCTTCCACCTCAGCCTCCTGAGTAGCTGTGACTATAGGCGTGCACCACCAGGCTTGACTAATTTTGCTCATTTTTTATAGAGGTGAAGTCTTGCTATGTTGCCCAGGCCGGTGTCGAACCCTGGGGCTCAAGGGATCCTCCCGCCTTGGCCTCCCAAAGTGCTGGGATTACAAGTATGAGCCACTGTGCTTGGCAATATTAAGTGTTCACATAGCGTAGCATAGTTCTATTTTGGTACAGATTTCTTGCTGGAGTTAAAAATTGCCTCTGTTGTAGATTTGCTTAGATTTCTCTCAAGCCATTATACAGCCTTTCCTAAACTCCGACAGAGCTGTGAAACATATGACTGAATCTATGAATGATTGGTTGGGGGAGGCTTCTTTTCTGGAGCGCTGTGTCTTCCTGCCACATCCTGGGCTGTTCCCAGCCCACAGCACTGATGTGGTGGAGTCCCCCTCACCATCACCCAAGCTTCCTCCCGTCTCGTGTTCTCACCTCCGCTTCCCAAATCCCAGGTTGCCGTCTTGATGTAGACACCTTCATTTTGGTGGAGTACGTTCTCCAGTAGTTTCCTGGGGAGGAAAAGGGTACGTGAAAGATAAAATCTCTGAGACTGTGTATGAAGATAGTTTTATTTTCCCCTCCTGTTTGGTTGGTTGGTTGGCTAAGAGTAGGGCTTCGCTGGAAACACTTTTCATTTAGATCTTTTTTTTTTTTTTTTTGAGACGG
>NW_016107663.1:609001-610486 GCF_001604975.1 Cebus imitator
ACCTCCGCCTCCTGGGTTCAGGCAATTCTCCTGCCTCAGCCTCCTGAGTAGCTGGGATTACAGGCACGCGCCACCATGCCCAGCTAATTTTTTGTAGCTTTAGTAGAGACGGGGTTTCACCATGTTGACCAGGATGGTCTCGATCTCTTGACCTCGTGATCCACCCACCTCGGCCTCCCAAAGTGCTGGGATTACAGGCTTGAGCCACCGCGTCCGGCCTTCATTTAGATCTTTGAACACACTGCTTTGCTATTTTCTCACTTTCAGTGTTGCTACTGAGAAGACCACTCACATTTGGTTTCCTTTTCCTTTGTAGGTGACCTGTTTTTTGTTTGTTTTGTCTTGTTTTTGAGACAGAGTCTCGCTCTGTCACCCAGGCTGGAGTGCCGTGATGCTCAATGCAACCTCCGCCTCCCACGTTCAAGCAATTCTCCTGCCTCAGCCTCCTGAGTACCTGGGATTACAGGTGCCCACCACCTCGCCCAGCTAATTGTTTTGTATTTTTAGTAGAGACGGGGTCACCATGTTGGTCAGACGGGTCTCGAACTGCTGACTTCAAGATCTGCCTGCCCCAGCCTCCCAAAGTGCTGGGATTACAGGCATGAGCCGCTGTGCCCAGCCAGTGACCTGTTTTTGTTTTTGAGGGCTTTTGTTTGTTTTTGTCCTCCCCTTTTCTGAAGGCTTAGGGATCCAGTATTTCCCGAAGATGTGCCTTGGTGTGGGTCTTTTGGTGTCGTTCATTGTGTTGAACAATGGCAATGTATGTGAAAACTGAAAACTCATATCCTTCAGTTCTGGGGGAATCGTCTCATCCTTTTGATAATTGTCTTCTCTTCATTTTCTTTTAATTTCTTTTTTTTTCTTTTATTTATTTATTTATTTAAAGACGGGGTTTCACCATGTTGGTCAGGCTGGTCTTGAACTCCCGACCTCAGGTGATCCACCCGCCTTGGCCTCCAAAGTGCTTGGATTACAGGCGTGAGCCACTGCGCCCGGCCTTCTTTTAATGTCTTTTTTCTTTTTTTAAATAAAAGTTCTGTTTTTCCTCGCAAGAGCCTGTGAATGTCTCCTCTTCATTTTCTTTGCTCTTTCTTTCTGAAACTTATTTATTTATTAGACAGAGTCTCTGTTTGAGAGCAGTGGCGCCCTCTTGGCTCACTGCCATCTCCACCTCCCAGGTTCAAGCAATTCTCATGCCTCAGCCTCTTGAGTAGCTGGGACCACAGGCGTACACACCGCTAATTAGCCCAGCTAATTTTTTGTATTTTTAGTAGAGACGGGGTTTCGCCATTTGCCCAGTCTGGTCTTGAACTCCTGGGCTCAAGCAGTTCATCCTCCTCAGCCTCCAAAAGTGCTGAGATTACAGGCGTGAGCCGTAGTGCCTGGCCTCTTTCTGGAACTTCATTAGTTAATGGACCTCCTAGATTGCTCTTCTAATTTTCTTATCTTTCATCTCTGATTTTTCTATTTCTTTTTTTTTTTTTT
>NW_016107663.1:611750-616479 GCF_001604975.1 Cebus imitator
AGTAAGAGCTGTCAAAAAAAAAAAAAAAGAGAGAGAAAAGGATTAATAAGAGCTCTTTCTGGTTCCCTGAAGTTTCTTTTTTGAATAGCATTCTGTACTCATTGCATGGCTGTGATATTAATTTTAGGTTACTTCTGTTTTCACATTTAGTTCTGCTCCTCACATTGTCAGCTTCTGTTTTGTCTGAATTCATTTTTGTTTGTTCATTTTGATCTTCCTCTAGAGGCTTTCCTCAAACCTCTGGTGATCTTTGACTCTCTATTAGCCAGAGACGCTAAATATGTATAGATTCCTTGTTTCTGGAAATTAAAAAAATTTAAATACATGTATGTAGCTGGCCAGGCACAGTGGCTCACGCCTGTAATCCCAGCACTTTGGGAGGCCAAGGGGGCGGATCACTTGAGGTCAGGAGTTCAAGAGCAGCCTGGCCAACATGACGAAAACCCATCTGTATTAAAAATACAAAAATTAGCTGGGTGTGGTGGTGACTGCCTGTAATCCCAGCTACATATTCGGGACGCTGAGGCAGGAGAATCGCTTGAACCCAGAAGGAGGAGGTTGCAGTGAGCCAAGATTGTGCCACTGCACTCAATCCTGGGCGATAGAGCTAGACTGCATCTTATTTATACACATGTGTATGTGTGTGTGTATCTGTTTTGTAGCAAAGATCACTGGTTGTCTCCCAATATTCATCAATATTCATTCTCCCCTTCTTCCTTTTTTTTTTTGAGACAGATTCTTGCTCTGTCACCTAGGCTGGAGTGCAGTGGCACGATCTTGGCTCACTGCAACCTCTGCCTCCCTGATTCAAGTGTTTCTTCTTCCTCAGCCTCCCGTCAGTAGCTGGGAATACAGGTGCCTGCCACCGCGCCTGGTTAATTTTTCGTATTTTTAGTAGAGACAGGGTTTCACCATGTTGGCCAGGCTGGTCTCAAACTCCTTACATCAGGTTATCCACTGGCTTCGGCCTCCCACAGCGCTTGGACCCTTCTTCCTTCTTAAAAAGAAAACCTGAGCTTTAGCTGAGCACATCTAGGCCCAGCTAAAGCCAGCCGAAGACAACATTTCCCTGCAAATAGCTATGGTTACGCGACTGGGTTCTGGCCAAAGGGGTGTGAGCAGACGTCATCTGGATTCTGTCCTTATATGAAAGAAAAATGGCCTTCTTTTTTCTCTTCTGTCTTTCTCACTGACTGCCATGTGATTGTTGTCACAGGATTGGGAGCAGCAGCTGGGCACAGTGGCTCATGCCTGTAATTCCAGCACTTTGGGAGACTGAGGCAGGAAGATCACTTGAGCCAGGAGTTCGGGACCAGCCTGGGCAACAAAGGGAGACCCTATCTCTGCAAAATAAAAATTAGCTAGGGGTGGTGGCACATACCTGTGGTCCCAGCTACTCGGGAGGCTGGTTTTGGTGAAGATGGTTTTATTTTCCCCTCCTATTTGATAGTTTGGCTAAGAAGAGTGTTTCCCTGGAAATGCTTTTCATTTAGGTCATTGAATGCATTGCTCTGCTGTTTGAGCCATGAGGATGGTTTGATCTTAGGAGTTTGAGGCTGCAGTGAGCCGTGATTGTGTCACTGTGTTGAAGCCTGGGTGACAGAGCAAGATCCCATCTCTAAAGACTGAGAGAGAGAGCAGCTATCTTAGACCATGAGATGAAAACTCGTGTTGAGAATGACAGCCCAATTGTAGCAAAGGAGCCTGGATCCCCAGCACAGGGGAACCATAATATTAGCTCTGGGCCGCTTCTGGCCTGTTACATGACTGAGACAGAAAGACGGACTTTGTTTAAAACCCTGTTATTGGCCGGGCACGGTGGCTCACGCCTGTAATCCCAGCACTTTGGGAGGCCGAGGCGGGTGGATCACAAGGTCAAGAGATTGAGACCATCCTGGTCAACATGGTGAAACCCCATCTCTACTAAAAATACAAAAAATTAGCTGGGCATGGTGGTGCATGCCTGTAATCCCAGCTACTCAGGAGGCTGAGGCAGGAGAATTGCCTGAACCCGGGAGGCAGAGGTTGCGGTGAGCCGAGGTCGCGCCATTGCACTCCAGCCTGGGTAACAAGAGCGAAACTCCATCTCAAAAAAAAAAAAACCCTGTTATTTTAGCCTTTGTTACAGGAACTTAACTAGGACCTATTATATTTGAATAGAAAAATTGTTACAAACGTTATGGAGAGGTGGCTAACAATAGTTGCCTTTGGGAATGTAAGGACTCCAGGCAACTTTTATCTTCTATTTTATACATTTCTAAATTATTTGCTTTTTTTTCTTTTTGAGATGGAGTTTTTGCTCTTGTTGCCCAGGCCAGAGTAAAATGGCGCGATCTGGGCTCACTGCAGCCTCCACCTCCCGAGTTCAAGCGATTCTCCTGCCTCAGTCTCCTGAGTAGCTGAGATTACAGGTTCCCACCACCACGCCTGGCTAACTTTTTGTATTTTTAGTAGAGACGGGGTTTCTCCATTTTGGTCAGGCTGGTCTCGAACTCTTGACCTCAGGTGATCTGCCCGCCTCAGCCTCCCAAAGTGCTGGGATTACAGGCGTGAGCCACCGTGCCTGGCAATTATTTGCATTTTTTAAAACAAGCATGTATTACTGTTAAAATTAGGAAAAAGTAATAAGAAAGAGTATGAGTTCGTTCTAAATGACAGGCTGGGAGCTCTGTGTGCAGAGCGTCTACACTGGGAAGCCTCACTGTGGGGTGACTGATTGAGAGCGTCTACACTGGGAAGCCTCACTGTGGGGTGATTGATTGAGAGCGTCTACACTGGGAAGCCTCACTGTGGGGTGACTGATTAGAGACCCGACTTTTCATTTCATGTCCCCCAATTATCACTATCTCTAGGGTTTGCTCTGGACTTTCTTCTGTTTATGTGTGGGTTTTTCTGTTTGTTCTTCCCTCAGACAGGTCTATTTCTTCTGCCCGAAGAACTGTGCAGTCTTCTGTTGAGGTATGTAAGCCTGGCTATTGGTGTTCCAGAAGCTAAGTGGGAAAAGAAAAAAGGGAAGCTGCAGGTCTGTGTTTGATGTGTAGACTTTCTCTTAATCCCCCCGTTTTCAGATGGTACATCCACCCACCTTTTACTTTGTCTCACCCTAAGTGCAGAATCTTTCTGGCTAAATTGCCCCAGAGTGCACGTCTTGTGTCCAGTTAGGGAAGAAAGAAGTAGTCACCCAGATTTGAGCAGTTAGGGAGCGGATCTAGGCATCCCACTGCTCCTTGCACATAGTGTCCACCAATCTTTGTGTTTTCAGCCCTGTCGCTCCCCTCTTGGGGTGCCTCTGGTCCTCCTGAGGTTCTCCAGTATAAATCAGCTGGCTTCTTATTAGCTTTTCCCCTTCACTTCCGTTCTCAGGCATTTTGGCGTCAGCTCGCTATGCTGGGCTTTGTTGATTACCATTGGTCCTTGTGTGGCCAGCCATAGCTAGGCCTGCCCCTGGAAAGCCCCTACCTGGACAGAAGTTAAAAGTCAAGGCAGACCGGGTGCAGTGGCTCACACCTATAATCTCAGCACTTTGGGAGGCTGAGGCAGGAGGATCACTTGAGACCAGGAGTTTGAAACCAGCCTGGACCTAGCAGGACCCCATTTCTACAAAATAAAAATAATTAGCTGAGTATCGTGGTATGTGTCCAGAGTGCCAGCTACTTGGAGGCTGAGGATGGAGGATTGTTTGAGCCTAGGAGTTCAAGGTTGCAGTGAGCCATGTTCAGATGTTCAGGC
Organism: Cebus imitator; assembly: GCF_001604975.1. NCBI lineage: Eukaryota > Metazoa > Chordata > Mammalia > Primates > Cebidae > Cebus > Cebus imitator. The sequence continues at coordinate 615,480 of NW_016107663.1, forward strand.
CACTGCACTCTATCCTGGGCCACAGAGTGAGACCCTGTGTCCAAAGGAAATAATAATTATTTATTTATTTATTTATTTATTTAGATGGAGTCTCAGTCTGTTGCCCAGGCTGGATTACAGTGGCAAGATCTCAGTTCATTGCAACCTCCACCTCCCAGGTTCAAGCAACTCTCCTGCCTCAGCTTCCTGGGTAGCTGGGATTACAGGTGCGTGCAACCACACCTGGCTAATTTTTATATTTTTAGTAGAGACAAGGTTTCACCATGTTGGTCAGGCTGGTCTCGAACTTCTCAACTTGTGATCTGCCCACCTCGGCCTCCCAAAGTGCTGGGATTATAGACATGAGCCACCACGACCGGCCAATAATAATTCTTTTTCAAAAAGTTATGGCATAGGCAAAGAGAGGTTGCACAATTCATACACACTATGAATTTTAGAATCCAGGACCTGCACTCTGAAGCAGGGCCTGGATGATCTGGCCCGCAGAGTGGCAAAATTACTTCTCTACCTAAGTTATTTCTAGGCGCTGATGTAGCTGCTCTGGTAGAGGGAAGAACTAAAAACCTCAGAGTTTTTTTTGGAAATCCTCAGTCCTGTGGACCGTAGCCACCACCATCCCGGCACCATCCCCCTCTGAGGGGTAAGAAGTCAAACACTGGAAATTTACATTCATTCACATGAATCCTTGGTCTAAGTCAGGGGCTTGCAAATTTCTTCTCTATAGAGGGCTATATAGTAAATATTTTAGATTTTGCAGACCATATGCTCTCATCTCCTTGTAACTACTCACCTAAGCCATTGTAGCACGAAAGGAGCCATAGACAACACACAAATAAATAGATGCACTATCTTCCAGTCAAACTTTATGTATAAAAACACACCATAGGCCAGATTTGGCCCACTGACCATAGTCAATTGACTATAGTCTAGGTTACAACTTAGACCAAAAGTGGTTGTTCTCATACCTTTTCTTTTCTTTTTTTTTTTTTTTTTTTTTTTT
>NW_016107663.1:616734-619400 GCF_001604975.1 Cebus imitator
TGAGATGGAGTTTGTTGTCTCACTTTGTCACCCAAGCTGGAGTGCAGTGGCTCAATCTCAGCTCACTGCAACCTCTGCCTGTCTTAGCCTCCCAAAGTGCTGGGATTACAGGCGTGAGCCCGATCTCATACCTTTTCATGCTTGATCAAATTATAAGAGAATTTCTGCCTATCTGTATCAATCGGTTTCAATTCAAACCTAGAACTTGGAAGATTTTTTTTTGGTCTTTTGGCCTCTTTTGTTGCTGTTAGTTTAATATTTCCTGAGTAATCTGTGTCTTCTCCTTGGTTACTTTGCAGTTTCATTTCAACATGTCAAGGTATGGATTTTGTTTTATTTAATCTAGTTTAGAACTCAGAGTATATTTCTTTTTCTTTTTTTTCCCTGTGATGGAGTCTTGCTCTGTTGTCCAGACTGGAGTGCAGTGGCATGATCTCAACTCGCTGCAACCTCCACCTCACTAATTCAAGCAATTCTCCTGCCTCAGCCTTCCGAATAGCTGGGATTACAGGTACCTGCCACTGCGCTTAGCTAATTTTTGTATTTTTAGTAGAGACGGGGTTTCACCATGTTGGCCAGGCTAGTCTCAAACTCCTGACCTCATGATCCGCCTGCCATGGCCTCCCAAAGTGCTGGGATTACAGGCGTGAGCCACCTCGCCCTGCCTAGAACTCAGAGTATATTTCAGTCTGTATCAGTTAGGATTAGGCTTGGCTGTAACAGAAAACCTCCCAAAAAGTAATCTTAAAAAAGATAAAAGTTTATTTATTTTTAAAGTAAAAGTTAAAATACTATCTTATTGGTCTGCCATTTGTGGCCTAAAGTTCATAGTGCAAGATGGTGACATCTACATTTCAAGCATCAAGACAGAGGAGGTAAGAAAAAGGAGAGAAGGGCGCATGCATTCTGTCTGTTATGGAAGGTTTCCAGAAACTACCACATGAACTTCCTTCTATATCCCATTGAATAGAACTTAGTCATGTGGCCTTACCTAGCTGACAAAGGAGTCATGTGCCCTGTGCCCAACTAAAAAATCCATATTCGGGCCAGGCGCGGTGGCTCACGCCTGTAATCCCAGCACTTTGGGAGGCCGAGGCGGGTGGATCACAAGGTCAAGAGATCGAGACCATCCTGGTCAACATGGTGAAACTCCGTCTCTACTAAAAATACAAAAAATTAGCTGGGCATGGTGGTGTGTGCCTGTAATCCCAGCTACTCAGGAAATTGAGGCAAGAGGATCGCTTGAGGCATGAGGATCGCTTGAGGCCAAGAGTTTTAGATTACAGTGAGCTATGATCAAACCACTGCACTCAGCCTGGGTGACAAAGCAAGAAGCTTTCTCTAAAAAAACAAAACAAGCAAGCAAACAAAAACCCACAGAGATTGCTGGGTCCCACTTTTGAGTTTATGATTTTATAAGTCTGAGATGGGGCTGAGAATTTAATTTTCTAACAAATTCTCAGGTGATATTGATGTTGCCTGCTCTGGGACCTCACTTTAGAGACCACTGCGGTAGAGAAAACAGATATGAGAGAACAACTGGCAGACTCTGCTACACTTACCTTTCAAATGTTCTAGAAAATTTTCTAAAATCTCTACAAATATTGCTCCTCCCCCATATTCTCTATTTTTTTACCCTCTAGAAGTTCAGTTCAATACATTTTAGACCTTTCATTCTATCCTTCATGTCTTTTACTGGACCTTTTGTATTTTTCCATGCTTTACGTTTGTGCTACATTCTAGGCAATTTCCTCAGATCTGTCTTCCACTTTAACTTCTCTCTTCAGCTGTGTCTAATCTTCTATTTAATCTGTGCATTGCATTTTATCTTCTCCATGGACTATGTTTTCCTAACTGAAAATTCTGTGTAATTTCTTTTCAAATCAGCCTCCTTTTTATTTAGAATGCTGTTCTGTTCTTTTTAGTTCCTTCTTTTATGACTTTAGTTATACTAATTTTTATAATTCTCTTTCAGCATCTAGTTCTATTATCTCAGGATTTGGGAGATCTAAACCTATTTGTTGTATCTGCTGGCTCTTGCTTCTGGTGGATTGTTTTCTAATGTTTTTAACTACAATTCTATATTTAAGGGGGCTAACTTTTTTTTTTGTGAGAATTCTGAGTGGTAGGAATATGACTCAAGTATAGTTTTGTTTTTGTTTTATGAGTCACAGGATATCAATTCCTAGACAAAGGAATCTTATTACATGGATTCTATAAATTCATACCTAAAAACCCTTTTTTTAAAATTTTAAAGCTGGAGTGTTTCTCTCTCTCTGTTGCCCAGGCTGGAATGCAGTGGTATGAATGTGGGTCACTGCAGCCTCAACCTCCTGGGCTCAAGCAGTCCTCCCACCTTAGCCTCCCAAGTAGCTGGGACCACAGGCGTGTACCACCACTTCCAACTCATTTATTTTTATTTTTTGTAGAGACAGGATCTTGCTATGCTGCCCAGGCTGGTCTTGAACTCTTGGGCTCAAGCAATCCTCCCAGCTTAGCTTCCCAAAGTGTTGAGATTACAGGTGTGGACCACCATGCGCAGCAGGTTTTTGATTTCTCAAGGGGCTTTTTATTTTTTCCCTTCCACAGCCCAGCCAGAGAGAGTCAAACTCCCTTGTTAACATTGCCAGTGGATAGATTTTACCTTTTTTTTTTTTTTTTTTTTT
>NW_016107663.1:620010-621306 GCF_001604975.1 Cebus imitator
CCCAGCTACTCAGGAGGCTGAGGCAGGAGAATTGCCTGAACCCAGGAGGCGGAGGTTGCGGTGAGCCGAGATCGCACCATTGCACTCCAGCCTGGGCAACAACAGTGAAACTCCATCTCAAAAAAAAAAAAAAAGTTGTTCACTGCAAACACAACCCTGAGAAATGGCCCAATTAAAGTGTGATCAGAGCTTTGCATTTGTGGATAACTAGCAAGAATGTCCAGGAATCCTCAAGGCCCATAGAGGATTCCCTCCCCAAACACACATTTTCCTTGAGAGAATGACCTTTTGAAGGTCCTGGCTTAGGTTCCAGGTCTAACGCCCTGACTTATTTAAGTCCATCATCTCCTTATACCAAGTAGTTGTCAAAAATTAAACTCCACCGCCACAGCCAAGAGGGGCCTAAGATGACAAATGACTAAATGTAATGTGGTGTCCTGAGTGGGATCCTAGGAGAGAAGAAGGTAAAAACTAGGGAAATCCGGACAAAGTATGGATTTAGTCCATGTAAAACAAGCAAACAAACAAAAACCTGAAGTTCCTGATTGTTGGATAGATAACCACGTATTTACCTTCTGAGTTTCAGTCACTTGAGGGTTTTCTTGTGAACTCAACTAAGCAGTTTTTTTTGTTTGTTTGTTTGAGACAAAGTTGTCACTCAGCTCAGTGCAACCTCTGTCTCCCGGGTTCAAGCGATCCTCCTGCCTTAGCCTCCCAAGTAGCCGGGATTACAGGTGCCTGCCACCACGTCCAGCTAAATTTTTGTATTTTAGTAGAGATGGGGTTTTACCATGTTGGCCAGGCTGGTCTAGAACTCCTGACCTCAGGTGATCCACCCACCTCTGCCTCCCAAAGTGCTGGGATTACAGGTGTGAGCCACCACGACCAGCGTCAACTATGCATTTTTATTATGTTGGAACCGGCGTTATGTTGGATCTGGAATTCTGGGTGTTTCCATTTTCCTTTGTCTATGACCTTGTTGGAATACAAGTGTTTGTTTAAATTTTATATTCCTAGTTCTCAAACCCAAGGACTGTGATTTACTGATCTAGGGCACAGGATTGTCCCTTTATAACAAATGATTCTGATATAGGTGGTCTCTGGGTCAAACATTAGGAAATACTGCTATTAAGAATGGAATCGGGCCAGGCGCGGTGGTTCACGCCTGTAATCCCACACTTTGGAAGGCCGAGGCGGGTGGATCACGAGGTCAAGAGATCGAGACCATCCTGGTCAACATGGTGAAACCCTGTCTCTACTAAAAAAAATACAAAAAATTAGCTGGGCATGGTGGTG
>NW_016107663.1:623607-625650 GCF_001604975.1 Cebus imitator
TTTTTAGTAGAGACGGGGTTTCACCATGTTGACCAGGATGGTCTCGATCTCTTGACCTCGTGATCCACCCGCCTCGGCCTCCCAAAGTGCTGGGATTACAGGCTTGAGCCACCGCACCCGGCCCTCTCCAGGATTTCTGAGAATGTATTCATGGAGCATGAGTTTCATCGAAGGCTAATAGGAACTTCCTAAAGATTAAGAGGGAGGGGATTTCGTGGTCAGGTGCGTTTGGGGAAAGCTACCCTCTATGAAGCTAAGCAAGTTTCTGGACTGTAGAACTTGTAAGAGCTTTTTTTTTTGGGAAGGAGTCTCACTCTGTCTCCCAGGCTGGAGTGCAATGGCACGATCTCGGCTCACTGCAACCTTTGCCTCCCAGGTTGAAGCGATTCTCCTGCCTCAGCCTCGTGAGTAGCTGAGATTACAGGCACCTGCCATCACTCCTGGCTAATTTTTCGTATTTTTAGTACAGACAAGGTCTCCCCATGTTGGCCAACCTGGTCTCAAACTCCTAACATCAGGTATCCGCCTTGCCTCAGCCTCCCAAAGTGCTGGGATTACAGGTGTGAGCCACTGCACCTAGCCCTAAGAGCTTTTAAATATGTATTGTGACTTCCAAATATGACAGAATACAGCATCTCCCAAACTTTCTTGATCACAGAATACATCTTCAGAAGGACTCGGCGGCCCATGCTCCACTGTCCCTTCCCCCAGCGTCCAGTGAATCCATGCTGCTTCCTAAATATCTCTAGAATTCTCCCACCACCTCTTCCACCCTAATACTCACGATCCAGTTCAGGCCACGAAACCCCTCGGTAATTGAGGCCTTAATTGGTCCTCTGTGTGTCAGTCAGGGACCCAGAGGAATACAGGTGGTACAATCCTACTGAGTAACAGGAAGAGAAGTTAATAAAGAGACAGGGCAGGACCCCTCGAGACTAGTTACAGGACGAAGCATCAGCTTTCTAGGCCTGCAGGGAGTTGGGGGAATTGCCTACTGCTGTGTGGAGAGGGGATTGTTTGAAGGGAGCCTCCTGGCCGGAGCTCTGGCCTTTGGTGGAGAGAGGCAGCCGATTCCTAGTGGCCAGGCAGAATCGCTTTTTTCCAGACCTCTGCTCTCCTGGGAGTGCTACCCATTGGCCAAACCCACCCAGAAGCTGGAGGGAGACAGTGATGCAGTCCATGTGCACAGCTTCCCAGGGCGCAGCAGAGGGTGAGGGGTGGAGAGTGGATCTGGAGAGACAGAAGAGATATCCACACAACCTTAGCCCCTGCCCCCCGCCCCGCCCTCATTCGTCCTGCACACCTCTGACCTCTTTTTGCTCTTCTTCAAAACCATCTATTGCCCTCCTGCCCCTTGTCCTTGGAATAAAATTTGGTACTAGACCGGGCACGGTGGCTCACACCTGTAATCCCAGCACTTTGGGAGGCCGAGGTGAGTGGATCACCTGAGGTCAGGAGTTCAAGACCAGCCTGGCCAACATGGTGAAACCCTGTCTCTACTAAAAATACAAAAATTAGCTTGGTGTGGTGGTGGGCACCTGTAATTTCAACTACTCGGGAGACTGAGGCAGGAGAATCCCTTGAACCTGGGAAGCGGAGTTTGTAGTGAGCCGAGATCGCACCACTGCACTCTAGCCTGGGCAACAACAGAAAAACCCCCTCTCAAAAAAAAAAAAAAAAATTGATCCTAGCTTATGGGAGCTGATTGCAAGCACCTTTTCTCAACTCTGTTTTCTGTGACCAAAGACATCAAGTCGGGGAAGTATTGCTACCACAGGATTGGCAAATGCTACTAATCAAGGTACTTTTTTCTTTCACTGAGCTTGCATATATTAGGATAAAAGTATTTTATATGAAAATTGTTTCATTATAAACTCACAAAGTGTTTTTCTCTTTTAAAAATTTTCCATTAAAAAAGCTTAGGGCCGGGCGCGGTGGCTCAAGCCTGTAATCCCAGCACTTTGGGAGGCCAAGGTGGGTGGATCACAAGGTCAAGAGATCGAGACCATCCTGGTCAACATGGTGAAACCCCGTCTCTACTAA
>NW_016107663.1:626288-627369 GCF_001604975.1 Cebus imitator
CCTGAACCCAGGAGGCGGAGGTTGCGGTGAGCCGAGATCGCGCCATTGCACTCCAGCCTGGGTAACATGAGTGACACTCCATCTAAAAAAAAAAAAAAAAAAAAGCTTAGAAGCCAGACGTGGTGGCTCATACCTGTCATCCCAGCATTTTGGGAGGCCGAGGCGGGCGGATCACCTGCAGTCAGGAGTTCGAGACCAGCCTGGCCAACATGGTGAAATCCCGTCTTTACCAAAACCACAAAAGTAGCTGGGCATGGTGTCGCATGCCTGTAATCTCAACTACTCAGAGGCTGAGGCAGGAGAATCGCTTGAACCCGGGAGGCGCGGGCTGCCGTGAGCCTAGATCACGCCATTGCACTCCAGCCTGAGCAACAGATTGAGACTCCATCACAATAACAACAACAACAAAAGGAAAAGCTTAGAGGCAGTGACCAACCTAATGGTGAGGAATGCCCCTCGCACCCACCCCGACTGTACCGTTGAAATATCATTTCCCACTGACAGAAACCAGGGCTCCCCAGAGAAATGGTGGATTCCAGGTCTGAGGTGGAGAAATGTAACAAGATGGGCCTGGAACATCGTATGCTGGAAATCAAGGAAACGATCAAAGATGACTAGGGTCATGTCAAGATACTCAACAGTTGCCGTGAAGGAATTTTTACTGGCTAATGAGGAGACAATCGGAGCCTTCAAAAAATTCTATATGGTCAGGAACCGTGGTTTACATTTGTAAACTCAGCAGTTTGCAAGGCTGAGGCAGTGGATCAGCTGAGCCCAGCAGTTCAAGGCCAGCCTGGGCAACCTGGCAAGACCCTGTCTCTACAAAAAATGAGCTGGATATGGTGGTGCAAGCCTGTCATTCCAGCTACTCAGGAGGCTGAGACTGCAGAGAGCTGAGATCGTGCCTCCGCACTTTAGTCTTGGAGACAGAGTGAGACTCCATCTCAAGAAAAAAAAATTTATATATATATATACATACATGTGTATGTATATCGATATACATAGAGTGGGTTGAAAGACATGGAATATATTAAAATGCCGGGGTTTCATAATGATTTTTGCTTTTTTTTTTTTTTTTTTT
>NW_016107663.1:629474-632986 GCF_001604975.1 Cebus imitator
CTGCCTCAGCCTCTTGAGTAGCTGGGACTACAGGCACGCACCACCATGCCCAGCTAATTTTTTGTATTTTTAGTAGAGACGGGGTTTCACCATGTTGACCGGGATGGTCTCGATCTCTTGACCTCGTGATCCACCCGCCTCGGCCTCCCAAAGTGCTGGGATTACAGGCATGAGCCACCGCGCCCGGCCCCAGCATAATGATTTTTGAAAAACAAAGGCTCCCTGGTCATTTAGAACCCACAGGGGAAGCAGCTCTTTCTGAAAACCAGTAAACAAAGGGAGAGAATCAAGCATTCACCATCTCTTCCTGAATGAATGTTCAACAAGGCAAACGTAATAGTTGATGAAAGGAAGTTGTTTTTTTTAAGGAGAATTTTGTTACATAGAGAGGGAATGATATTAATAGAATATCACCATTTTGTAACTGCTAATGAAATAAGAGGCTGGCTGCGGTGGTGCCCAGGACTTTGGGAGGCCAAAGGCAGGAGGATCACTTGAGCACAGGAGTCTGAGACCAGCCTGGGCAACATAGTGAGACTTCGTCTCTAAAAGAGTTAAAAAAAAAAAAGCCTGGGAGCGGTGGCTCGCACCTGTAATCCCAGCACTTTGGGAGGCCAAGGCAGGCGGATCATGAGGTCAAGAGATCAAGACCAGCCTGGCCAACATGGTGAAACCCCATCTCTACTACAAATACAAAAAATTAGCTGGGTGTGGTGGCAGGCGCCTGCAGTCCCAGCTACTCGGGAGGCTGAGGACGTGATGTAACAGAAATACTGAAGTATTCTTGCCAAAAGATTGAAACTGAGTCGGATCCATAGGATGAGACGAGGAGCCCAGAATGTGAATCTATAGGATCAGCATCAAATAAATTGCAGGGAAAAAAAAAAGACCCAGTGAGGTGGCTCACACCTATAATCCTGACATTTTGGGAGGCCGAGGCAGGCAGATCACTTGAGGTCGGGAGTTCCAGACCAGCCTGGCCAACATGGTGAAACCCCTTTCCTTCTAAAAACACAAAAATTAGCCAGGCATGGTGGCACATGCCTGTATCCCAGCTACTTGGTAGACTGAGGCAGAAGAATCACTTGAACCCGGGAGGCGGAAATAGTAGTGACCCAAGATCACGACACTGCCCTCCAGCTTGGGCGACAGAGCAGACTGCATCTCAAAAGTACTCAATAGTCACCATGAAAGAATTTTTACTGGTCAAAGAGGGGACAATTGGACCATTCAAAAAAATTATTTATGACCGGGCACAGTGGCTCACATCTGTAAAATCCCAGCACTTTCGGAGGCCGAGGCCGGCGGATCCTTTGAGGTCAGAAGTTCAAGACCAGCCTGGCCAACATGCTGAAACCCCATCTCTACCAAAAATACAAAAAATTATCTGGCTGTGGCAGCAGGCACCTGTAATCCCAGCTGCTGGGGAGGTTGAGGCAGGAGAATCACTTGCACCTGGGAGGCTGTAGTCGCAGTGAGCCGAGATTGAGCCACTGCACTCCAGCCTGGGTGACAGAGTGAGTGAGATTCCGTCTCCAAAAAAGACAAAAAAAACCCAAAAGATATTTAAGAGACCTATCACCTAAATGCAATGAGTGGATCTTGTCTGGCACCTTATTCAAATATACAAACTGTTTGAACAATTTGACAGTGTTTGATATTTTAAAATCATTTCTTAGGTGTGATGATGGCAGGGGATTTTTTTAAAGTCCTTATCTTAAGAGCAGAGTCTCATTCTAGGCATTATTATTATTATTTTTTTGAGACAGAGTCTCGCTCTGTCACCCAGGCTAGAGTGCAATGGCGCAATCTCGGCTCACTGCCGCTCCCACCTCCCAGGTTCAAGCAATTCTCCTGCCTCAGCCTCCTGAGTAGCTGGGATTACAGGTGCCTGCCACCTCGCCTGGCTAATTTTTGTATTTTTGGTAGAGATGGGGTTTCACCATGTTGGCCAAGCCCCAGTCTTGAACTCCTGATCTCAGGTGATCTGCCCATCTAAGCCTATAGGCGTGAGCCACCCCATCTGGCCACCCAAGCATTCTTCATGTTTGAGGCTGGATAATGCTTCGTTGTGGTAGGTGGTCCCGTTGCACGGAGATGTCAAGTGGCATCCCTCACCTCCACTCACTTAGATGCCTGTAGCACCTCTTTCATCAGGCCAATAAAAAATATCTCCACTGCCGGGCGCGGTGGCTCACGCCTGTAATCCCAGCACTGTGGGAGGCCGAGGCGGGTGGATCACGAGGTCAAGAGATCGAGACCATCCTGGTCAACGTGGTGAAACCCCGTCTCTACTAAAACTACAAAACATCAGCTGGGCATGGTGGCGCGTGCCTGTAGTCCCAGCTACTCAGGAGGCTGAGGCAGGAGAATTGCCTGAACCCAGGAGGCGGAGGTTGCGGTGAGCCGAGATCGTGCCATTGCACTCCAGCCTGGGTAACAAGAGCGAAACTCCGTCTCAAAAAAAAAAAATTTGTTTTCCCAAAGCATACTAACATGTTGGATTAAATAAGCTGTCTTGAAGTTAAAGGTTAGGAGTATAATTGAGTTAATTTAAATGTCTTGGTAAAGCCCCTTACCTGCTTCCCACGTCCTGAGAAAGTGAATAATGATTGCATGCATAATAATTATGGAAATTAGGTCATTATCTTTTTTTTAAATTTTCATTTTCAACAAAATTGGAGGACCTATTTATGTTATAATTTATTATAAATCATTGAGTGTTTTTGGATTAGTAACAAAGGAGTCCTAAGAAATGGATGACATCGCTATAACAAAACACCTCAATGTTTCTCAGAGCGTACATTTATGAAAATGGAAATGGAATTGGTCATGGGCCCCATCTCATTCTAGCAAGAGTATTTATCTACAATGTTTTTAAACCTTTGTTTTAAAATACCTTCATTTATCTCATCAATAAATGCATTAGACACCAACGACAAAATAACAAAAAATAATGCATTTCAAATATCTTTTAGAATTGTCAAGATAAAATATTACATTACTGGGCTGGGTGCAGTGGCTCATGCCAGTAATCCCAGCATGTTGGGAGGCCGAGGCAGGCGACTCACGAGATCAAGAGTCCGAGACCAGCCTGACCAACCTGGTGAAATCCCGTCCATACTAAAAATACAAAAATTACCCGGGCGCAGTGGTGCGTGCCTGTAATCTCAGCTACTCAGGACGCAGAGGCAGGACAATCGCTTGAACCCAGGAGGCAGAGGTGGCAGTGAGCCAAGATCGCTATTGCGCCACTGCACTCCAGCCGGGGCGACAGAGCGAGACTCCCTCTCAAAAAAAAGAAAAAGAAAAAGAAAAGGAAAAAGAAATTTCCAATTAAGAGCTTTGTTCAGGCACCTTTAAAATGAATGAAGCTGGGTTCCATTCGACATTTTTATGAGGTAATTTTTATACTGAAATTCACATGCTAGCAGGTACTATATGATTTCAACATTAAACATGTATTTGTCAAACTGAACATGTGTGAAGGGATGTATACGTTTTCCCAAATT
>NW_016107663.1:635027-639429 GCF_001604975.1 Cebus imitator
TTTTTTCCTGCTGCGACTTACTTTTTCCACCTTCAACATCCCCTAGTCTTTCCTGGTGACTCGCATGTAACATAGAAGCCCCCTAAGGGGCACTCTCTGTGTGCTCAACACCTAGTGTGTCAGTCAAAAAAAGGTGAAATGCTGTTGTGACTTTAAACTTTCCACCATTAGTCAATCAGAATTAAGTGACAAATAATGTTTGCTTCCCCCCACCCTTCTTTTTATGGTGACGATAACTTGAGCATGTCCATTAAAAAGGCTGAAGTCACACATTCACACATTAAAAATCACTTTGAGACACTCAGTGATTAACAGTGGACTTATGTTTTCCCCTTTAAAAGAAAGCGGTTGTTTGCTGTTGTGGTTTTAACTATTACATCTCACTCTAGTCAAGATGTGTAGCCAACTGTTAACGAAACCGAGAAAAACACAGACAATGAACAAATGACCTTTTATTTCATACAGAGATACAAAGGCAATTGTGCACAGCAACAATCTGATGGGCAGTCCAGATTCTTGGGAGGAAGTAAATTCATGGTAAATGTCATGATGTCTGGTCTAGGAGAAGGTCAAAGGAAGAGAGAGGGGACAGAATGCTACCGCTAATAAATAACAGTATCGAGACCTGCGTGGTTTCAACGCCAGGAGTTTGTTAGGTGTCCTCCATGCCATTAAAACCATCATTCTACATCGTCATCATCAACATGCTTGAAGGGCATTAGCAGTTGTGTAAAGGGACTACAATCCTTACAAATAATTGACAGTGTTTATTGAAGGAGCTGTAAACTCTGCTCATTATTGCCTGCCTTGGATGTGGCCTTTGGGATTGACAGCTTCTTTTAAGGAAACATGGTTGACACACTTTGGTTGGTCCCAGTTTTTGAGGCAATGCTAGTTGTAATAGCATCATCCTTTAATCTGAGGAAATGTTTATTTAAAAAAACCTGTCTTCCAAAACACAACAATAAACAAGGTCTGAGTAGTGGCGAATCCTTCCATGGCACTCCACGCCTCCCTGTGGGCTGTAACCAGGGACCTGAGTCAAGAGTCTCATAAAAAGACTTCTCCAATGCATTTACAATAGGGACACACCACATAGCTTGTCATTCATTCAAACGGTTTATTGGCTTTAAATGTACATCAGTAAATTTTTAAATGCTAAAAATTTATGATAAAAGAATACCGAACCAAAACATAAAAGAAAATAGAGGCTCAGCAGCATGATTTTAATATATTTTCCTGGATAAACAGATTTTTAAAAAAGTATATTACTTTTTATCCAAGAACAAAAGCTTCCTAAATTCAATGTTTAGAACTGATTTTTCTTTCTTTTTTTTTAATAAGCCCAGAAAACTGGGGGTCATAAAATGAAGGCACAATGTGGGCAGCAAAAGAAAAAAGGAGAAAAAAAAAATGGGAGAAAAATGGTTTCAATCTCACATGTAACAAAAGTTGACTGGTCTTGTTTTTGTTTTAGACAATTTAAGGTAGAATTATCTCTCTGCAATCCTACAGGTAAATCCTAGTGTTTTAGCTATAAGTTTCAAGAGTTCAGATATACAGATAAACAAATTTAAAAAACTCTTTTCTTATTCTAAGGCTTTTGATGCATTATATAAATCTTTAAAATTCCTATCACCCACATTTTAAGAAATATATCTATACTTCGATAAGGCACTCTTAAGATATAAAAGTTTTAAAAACAATGACAATTCTACACTAGGGCCAATTCATTCCTCTGCCAGAGGGATGGAGTGAATTGTCTCTTTGAATCAAGTCAATCTCTGTGCACCAACACAGATAGGCAGGTGTCTTCGCCCACTCTGAATTTACCTAAGTAGCTGAATTTTATTAACCGGACTCTCCCATCCACTAGACGGAGAGTTACACAAACAGAATTGCCCAAGTTTGATGATGAAATTTAAAAACAGTATCTCCTTTTTTCTAGAAATGGATCCTTTGAACATACAACGGTCACTTCTATTAGCTCCTGTCCATAAAGAAAAGCACATTGGGAGACAAGCAGTGATCCTCAGATCCTTCAACTTTCCTGATAGGACAGAAATAGAAAGGAACTTTACTTTTAAATGACAACCTAACAGCTGTTAACAACATGACATTTACTTTTAAATGACAACCTAACAGTTGTTAAGAACATGACATTTTAATTGTATGTCTTATGTATGTATGTCATTGGTGCTAATAGCTTCCACTTTTAAATGACAAAAATTTGAATCCTACCATCCCTATTGCTAATTAAAACAAACACCGAAGCTTACAATATAGTAATGCAACTTCTAAGACTGTAACAACACAGAGAAATTTTAGTGGAGTTTCCACTCTTTCCTAAGTAATGGAAGAAAATGAAGAATCCAGAAAGGCCAAACTAAGCCTGAATTTCACTATAAAAAAGGGGTAACACATGTCCCATCAGAGGGAGAGGAGTTAAAAATGTGAGATTGAGGCGTTGCTGTGGGCTAGGTCTTTGCTTCCAATGGGTAAAGGAGGACCTAGAAAGGCAGCTGTGGGGTGCTTCTTTCCTTCATCCTTCTCGGCTGGCAGCAAGTGACCAATTACTTCCCGTAGAACTTTTTGTTGAGAAGGAAGATCAGGAGGTTGACATTTACTTTAGCTCTATCAAATAATTTCATGACTGCCACACCTTCGTATTGTAGCTGCAGCAGGTCCTATTTTAAAAAACAAAACATTGTGACAGTGAATCAAGTCTGTGGAACAAGGAAAAAGGGCATGAAGTAGGGAGACACCAGATGGGCCGAGGCTGCCTTGTGTGCCAGATGTGAAATGGGGCCACAGAGAAGCTACCCACTGCACAGCCAGCCTGAGAGCTGCGGCAACAGGGTGCGCTGGCCAAGGGAGTCTGCTGGTTAATTTGGAGTTAGGAAGTCATGGTGTTCATATCAAAATTAATCATACAGGGAAAGAAAAAGAAACATGGTCAGTTGCCACACAACATCTAAGCTTTTGATTTCAGAAGTCACACTGACATTTTCACATTTCATCCACGTTATGGGTCACTAGTTTCAATAAATCTGGAAAAGGCGAAGGCATTGAAACCTATGATGAAATATACTAAGCACAGGAAATGAGACAAGGCTAGTAATGTTATCTCAATACTATCTGCTAGATTCTTCATTTCTGTTCCACACGAGAACACTTTCTTTCTTTCTTTTTTTTTTTTTACAAGAACACTTTCTATCCTGAAGGCAAGGGAAAAGGAGAGAGCTTGGTGGTTTATTAGCATAATGTGCTTGGGCACTGTGGAAGCACATTATGTAGCATCTTTTAAAGTTCTCACAAATTTTTATGAGGTGTGATTATCCTAACTTTAAAGGTAAACTACTGAGGCTCAGAGACGGTAAATGACTTGCACAACAGGACAGAGAGGGACATGGTAAATCCAGATCTGACTGCAAAGCTCCTGCTTTTCCTGCTATCTTCACCACTGGTCCTAAACAAGTTTATGAAATCTGAGTGGTCTCACTTCTAAAATTTGGAAGAGTGGTGATGAGAAAGCAAGGGTCAAAGGGCTTGAAAGGGCCCCACAAGGCTGGGTGCGGTGGCTCACGCCTGTAATCCAAGGACTTTGGGAGGCCGAGGCAGGCGGATCAGGAGGTTAGGAGTTCGAGACGGCTTGGCCAACATGGTGAAACCCCGTCTCTACTAAAAATACAGGCGTAATGGTGCATGCCTATAATCCCAGCTACTCAGAAGGCTGAGGCAGGAGAATCGCTTGAACTCAGGACATGGAGGTTGCAGTGAGTGGAGATTGCACCACTGCACTCAGGTCTGGGTAACAGGGTGAGACTAGATCTCAAAAAAAAAAAAGAAAGGACCCTGTAAGTTCAATCATCTGCTGGAAAAATCCTAGCAGCTCCACGAGGGCTGCTGGGACCTGTGCCTAACATAATACTCAAACCTGGCCGTCACCCCACATTGAATAAACTACCATAGGCACACTGGTTGGCCTAACACAAATTGGTTAAAAAATTAAAAAATAAAAATATGTTCTGACAGCACCACGTAAATAAAACATTTTTTAAATTAAAAAAATAATTTGGTGAAGCTGAGGGAATAAGAGGTTCCTTTTTCTTTGGTGGAAGTACTTTAGTTAGCTATGTGCATCACAAAATCATTTCACATTGTTTAGCTAACATGTTTTAATGGTCTATGGTCACTGAGAAGGAAACCAAGATGACTAAGAAATACTACCTGTCCTTAAGGAGTTTATGGCCTTAGGGGGGAGAAGGGAAATAAGTCAACACCTACTGTAAACAGAGGATGCCTGCAGGGCTACAGAAGCAAAGGGGAACCACCTATTACGGCTTGGCTGGGGGAGGCACACACGCAAGTACTCCGCAAAAGATGGAGGAACAAAAGGGGC
>NW_016107663.1:639818-648395 GCF_001604975.1 Cebus imitator
GGAGGGGGGGAGGGGAGGGGAGAGGAGGGAGGGCAGCGCGAGCAGAAGCCCAAATGCACACTCACAGGAAGGCACCTGCCTGGGCTGGCAGAGCATGGCTGTGTAAAGCAGTGCAGGAAGAAAGGAGCAGACCGCCTGGTGCCACACACACAAAGCTGCAGGAATCTGGATGCCACCTAGGAATCCTCTCAATGCCCTGCTATTTTTTAACAGGTAAACAGCAGATATTTCTAAATAAAACTTAGGGTACTTTAGGCTACAAAAATGAGTCACTCCTGAGTTCTTTCTGGATTTAAGATAGGATTCAGTTTACAAACATAAAATTTACACACACCTTGTCAGATGTGTCTCTAACCTTTAAGCACCTATATCGAATCAAAATGAGAAAAAAGGTTTCGGGCTGAGCGGGCTTACAATTTTGCAATGTCAGCATGCGTACTTAGGCATTTTGTTCAAGTCCAAGGTATCCGCTCTACAGTATTTAGTGACGCACTAAGTGGAAGCTTCAGATAAATGTTTTCTGAGGATTTACATTTGCAAAAGCGCTCCAGGGCACACACACCAAACCAGACACCCTGAAACCCTCGGCTTCTTTCCCCAGCGTGGAGCCTAGCTCACTGCTGAATGGAGACAGCTTTCCTCAAGTGAGTCTCCTCTTTGTCTATTTCTCCTACTTGGACAAGAATCTCATAGAGAAAGCTTTTGGTTCCACTGGTGCCTACCCACCTGATAATGTAACATAAAAGTCTCCATTTGAACTCCCATGAATTTGGCCTTCACTTCAAAGTCTCCGACTTCTTCTGTTGGACTGATTTCAAAGATAACATTTTTAAACCTGTTGAAACATAACATCATAAGGGTGTGGTTTTATGTTCTCATATAAAAATATTCTGTGAAATGGGGAAATGAGATAAACCAAGTCTTCAAGGGTGAGAATGGGTAGAAAATACAAGTAGAAAGTACTTCTGCAGCGGAAGCAGCCGGATTACCACGCCTAGGTCCCATCTGCTCTGGGACCTGGAGAGAGGAATGGCAACCTCTTTCTGCCTGCAGCACTTGCATGCTATGAAAGAGGAACCACTGCGGAGTGCCACAAGTAGCCGGGCAAGGGATGACAGCACAGAAATTCTCTTCACTTCCACAAGGCCAAAAATGAAACCTAACGATAAAAGGAGAAAACAGAGGAAAGTGGACGGAAGGAGAGGGTACGCGCGTGTGAATACACGCGTGTTTGAGGACTGGGAGAAGTCAGTAAACAAAAGGGGTCAGTGAAAAAACACCAAGGGAGGTGGGTTTCTTTCTTTCTTTTTTTTTTTTTTGAGACGGAGTTTCACTCTTGCTACCCAGGCTGGAGTGCAATGGCGCGATCTCAGCTCACCGCAACCTCCGCCTCCTGGGTAGATGACTTGAGCTCAGGAGTTTAAGACCAGCCTGGCCAATACGGTGAAACACCGTCTCTACTAAAAATACAAAAATTATCTGGGTATGGTGACAGGCACCTGTAATCCAAGCTACGTAGGAGACTGAAGCAGGAGAACCACTTGAGCTTGGGAGTGCGGGTTGCCGGTAGCTGAGATTGCGCCACTGCACTCCATCCTGGGCGACAGAGCGAATTATTTCAAAAAAGAGGCCTGTAATCCCAGCACTTTAGGAGGCTGAGGTGGGCAGATCATATGAGGTCAGGAGTTTGAGATTAGCCTGGCCAACATGGTAAAACCCAATTTCTACTAAAACCACAAAAACTTAGCTGGGTGTTGTGGTGCACGTCTGTGGTGCCACCTACTCAGGACGCTGAGGTGGGGGAATTGCTTGAACCCGGGAGGCAGAGGCTGCGGTGAGCTGAGATCACACCACTGTACTCTAGCCTGGGTGACAGAGAGACTGTCAAAAAAATAAAATAAAATAAAATAAAATAAAAAAAATATACATAAATAAAGCAGTTAGATAAACAAGTGGGTGAGCCATGGATAATCTATGTGAATAGAAAAAAATATATTAAAACGATTTCAGTGGTTATCTCTGGCTTGTGGAATTACAGGTATTTTCTTTTTTACGCTTTACCATATTTCAAAGTTTAATAATGAATGCATATTATTTTAGAATCAGAAAAATGCAAAAGGTTATTTTTAAAAAAAGTGTTTTGTTTTTCCCCCCGAAACAGAGGTCACAGGGATGACTGAGGAGACAGACGCTCAATAAATGCTTGCTAATGGTGCTGGGCCCAGGACCTATGGGAGGGTGACACATCCGGTCCATGAACCATGTGCAAAGCAAGAAGATACTTTCCAGAAAAGAAAATGAAGATAAGTGACTGGTTCGTAGCTATAAGTGGAATAAAGCAAACCCCTCTTATTGTTACTGTTAATTTATTCTTGATTCAGAAACAGAAGAAATCCAAGGAATGGCTTCCCGCTTTAATGAGGAAAAATTAAGATCAAACCCAAACAAAGAAGTAAACATGTTCTGAGACAAATGTTCTGCAGAAAAGGAAAAGAAAAACTCTTTTATGACAAATTAACTCTGAGTATGAGTTCCAATTCTACACATAGCAGTATGTAAATAAATAAAAAACATTAAAAGTAACCACCCAGAAAAGAGAAATGAAGACAAGAAGACAAAGATGTGAGAAATGCAGAAATAAAAATCAGCTTATAAAAGAAAAAGCCAAGACTCACTGATTCACTTGCAGGTCCTCAATTTCCAGAAGAACTCCCTTTTCATGTAGTCTTGCTGCTGTGTATTTCAGAGAAATCTTTTTGCTTTTCTTTCCTTTCATTTCCCTAGGCTTTTTAGAGACTCTGCAAAAAATCACATCATGTCATTTTCTATAAGTAGCCATCTACTATGAATCCTCATCATTGGTAACTGAAGGAAACAAGGTCAGAAACCAAACTTCCAGACATAAACATAAGTGACATACCAATTCTAAAACGGCAAACAAATGTTAGAATTAGCCTAAGCAATACCTCCGCAAAACAGGGAATATATTACCAAATTGCTTCCATTTTGAGTTTAAATTATATTTGAGAACGCTCCCATGAATTTAACAGTCTTAATTCTCCTATGTCCTTCTGGGAAATTAAGCACCTAAGGAGTAACTATGAGAGCTTCTGATGGGCAGCCTGATGGAACGGCACTGAATCCCAGGAGTGAAGGAGCTATTCTAACCCCTTGGCTGTGTGGGGAAAAAATAACAATACCATCAAATAAACACTTTGTAAGAGCATTTAAGCCAGCACAGGAATTACAGATGAATGAAAACAAGGAAAAAGAAACAAGTTAGGAGGCTATTAGGATAATTTGGGCAAGAAGTGGTAACTTCAGAAATATGCCCACATTTTCAAAATGACGTATGTACAAGAGGTTATTTGCTGCAGAATTTAAAAAATAATAACAAACAACTAGAAACAAATGTTCATCAATGGAGAACTGTTTAAGCAAACTGTTCTATCTGTCTGTATAATGGAATAATATGCAGCATTAAAAAAGAAATGAGAATCCAGGTCTGTCTGCTTAGAAGGCCTCTTAGAGGCCATAACAAATCTGGCAATGAACACACCTAGCGTCTAGATCTTGGTTTCTAAATATCATTCTTCGTTCAAAGAAACCAGGGATGCTTGGAGAAACAGTTCATTCTGGGCCTGGGGAGGGGAAACTACAGCTTGAACATGAAACATCTTGTGACAGAAAGTTAGGTAGTGCACAAAGAACAATGGGAACATGTCAAAAGCTCACAGGAGTCAGCTCTGCAAGCCGGATGAGGTGGACCTGTTTTTCATCCCTTCCCATCAGCCCTACCTGACCCCAGGGAGTCTTCCAGGAGAAAGAGAAAAACAGAGTACATGCACGAGCCAGAGAGACGGGGAGCAGATATGGTAAAATGTTAAAAACGGATGAATCTACGTGAAGGGCCTATGGGTGCTTATTGTTCTATTCATTCAGTCTTTCTGAGATTTGAAAACCATTAAAATAAAAAGGAATAAATAAACTAACCCTACAAGAAAAATCTGCTCTTGTCACCCCACCTCTCTGGGTTTTCAGTTCCCTCCCTGAAAAATGGGCATGCTGATAGTTTGTGGCCAGTGCCAAGAAGGCTGGATCAGACTTTCCTTAGCACCCAGGAAAAAATCAGAGCCTATAATCTTGTCCCCAGAAAGTACAGAGAGGGAAAGGGGATCCAAATTTGTATAATATTCCTTAAGTGATTTGGGGACCACTAGATGATCTCCTTCCACAATTTTAATTTCTAGGACCAAGAAGATTTTCTTTTTTTTTTTTTTTTTTGAGATGGAGTCTTGCTCTGTCGCCCAGGCTGGAGTCTCCCAGGTTCAGGTAATTCTCCTACCTCATCCTCCCAAGTAGCTGGGACTACAGGCACATGCCACCACACCCAGCTAAAGTTTGTATTTTTAGAAGAGATGGGCTTTCACCATGTTGACCAGGCTGGTCTTGAACTCCTGACCTCAAATGATACAGTCGCCTTGGCCTTCCAAATTGCAGGGATTATAGGTGTGAGTCACCTTTCCCAGCCCCAAAAAGGTGTTTTGCAAAAGGAATACTTAGCAACAAGCATCCGTGAAATCCCACGCCCATTATTTACATCACATACTAACAAATAGAACTACATCATCATACAGAAAATTAAGAGGCAAAATAAAAGACTAATAGAATATACAGATCCAGTGTATTTTAAGCAAAAATTTCCAATGTTACTTCAGTTGCCTCTGCTTTTTCCTCACTCTAATAATTCTTTTCCCTGACATTGATTCTTATAAAAGAAAAAATACTCACTTGCCCTTGCTGGCTAAGTTATCCAAGCAGGTTTTGATATAGCTTTTATAGTAATCCACCTGCTCCCCATAGAAGGTGGCCTTAGAGTTCAGAGCAGCATATGTTTGCTGCAGTTTCACTAGCTCAGCCTTCCTCCTCTGTCGGTACCGCCGCTGATTCCGAATATCCTGAGGCATAATTATCAAAGTTAGAAAAACGACGACGGGCATCGTGCACTTCTTCAGTCTCTATCATTTCATGCCAGAAGCCAGCAATACTTAACTCTCTCTTAACTATGACTACACCATTTGTTTTTTTGAGACAGAGCCTTGCTCTGTTACCCAGGCTGGAGTGTGCAGTGGTTGAAATCATGGCTTATTGTAGCCTTGACCTCCCAGGCTCAGGTGAGCCCCCCACCTCAGCTTCCAGAGTAGCTGAGACTTACAGGCACATGGCACCACATCTGGCTAATTAAAAAAATTTCTATTGAAGAGATGGGGTCTCAATTGATCCTTCTGCCTTGGTCTCCGAAAGTGCTGAGATTCCAGCTGTGAGCCACGGTGCCTGGCTTAACTATACATTCAACAGGCAGTAATTTGTTTTCACAAATTGAGAGAAATTAAGATCTCAAATTTTCTTCCCTCATTTGTATCTTCTAGTAGGGAAATGTGTTACATTCAGACTTATACATTTTTAGAATTTACTTGCAAAGCTGGTTTGGACCTCTTAAATATTTTGTTGGGACAGGGAGAAAAAGAGAATTATAATACATCAACTACCAATTTCCAGATGTGCATAATATATTATCTCAGTGTAACAGCAGAGAACTAAACTCTTAGTTCTCACCAAAGCTCCTCAGCTTGAGATGATTCACATAAATCAAGGATTTTACGATCAGCTTGATGTGAATTTATATTTCACAGTAATCGTGAAGCCAAAGACAAATTTTTTAAGGCCACAGGAGGCTCTAGTTAAGGTCTTCTGCTTAGTAATTTAGGCCATGGAATAAGCCACCTCAGGGTCAGCAAGGCCCTCATGCTGGAAGAGTCAGACACGGTTTCTTAGAGAGGAGGACACTAATGTGCCATGAACTGAAGCTAAGCTGGTATCTGAGCAACTACTGTCTCTTTATGAGCCCCTCGGCTTTCAACAAGGCCAGGTCCCCTCTGTCCCCCAAATGCAGTACCCTGGCAATGTCATTGATCAGTTCCTGGTATTTGTTTTTTGGGTCCACGGTTCCAAGCTCTGTCAGCTTCTTTAAGCCTGTCTGGATTTTCTCTTTCTTCTCCTGAAGACTGAGGTTGCTGTCTTCCTTTACAGATTTGGATTTTTTCATCTTGTCAGGAGTTTTGGCATCACGAATAGCACGTCTCTGCATGGCTCTCTGATGTTCTGCTTCCTATAGATGGGAAAAAGAAGTTCTCATTAAGTTTACCACACTAATCCTAAACTTGAATCCACACCTGAACTTATACAGTTCAAAAAAAATCCAACCTGGAAACAGAAGGAAGCAAATTCTGCCCCCTAAGTGCTAGATGAGAAACTGCATGAAGCAGAGGCACATCTCTTTCTACCTGTGAGAGACGGTATCTACACAATCACACAACTGCTGAGGGATTCTCTCCTGGACTCCAAGTACAACTGTGAGACTGGACGCTACTGGCTACAAAGTCATTTTTCTCTACCGCATTTTGAGACATGGAAGCTATTTAATTTTATTCAGAACTTAGCTGCATAAATGTTATAACTATACTAATACAACAAGACCCGTGCTTAGTAAATCCTTGAGAATTCTTTCTGTCACTTTGTCCAGGTGGAATCATGCTCGAGCCTGCCATCCGCTTTCAAACATGCTGTATATGCCACATCGCAAGAGGGAAACACCTTCCCTGATACTGCCATCCTTCATGGTGGCCATCCAATGTCTGTCCAACATATGATCTACACTCGCTGTTCTATTCTTTCAGCACTTTCTTTCTTGCTTCTTTTTTCTTTTTTTTTTGAGACAGAGTCTAGCTCTGTTGCCCAGGCTGGAGTGCAATGGCGCGATCTTGTCTCACTGCAACCTCTGCTTCCCAGGTTCACGTGATTCTCCCTGCCTCAGCCTCCTGAGTAGCTGGGATTACAGGTGCCCACCACCACGCCCGGCTAATTTTTGTATTTTTAGTTGAGACGGGGTTTCACCATGTTGGCCATGCTGGTCTTGAACTCCTGACCCCAGGTGATCCCCCGACCTCAGCTTCCTTAAGTGCTAGGATGACTAGTGCCCAGCCTCCACACTTTCTTCTTTACTGCTCTCATCACCAATCCCCACTCTCCCATTGAAAATCCAGCGGTTTTTATTAGTTGTTACCTTGCTCATCCTCTCGCTCTACACATGGTTTGGTACTTCCAAATGACCTGTGGCCATTTCTTTCTGTTTACTCTCAATACTTCAGTGACTGCCTCTGTGTTGACAGATCCCAAATCTTTGTGACTATGGCTCTGGTGCCATATTCTGAACTGTTTGTACTCAGATGTTTACATTCAGGATGGCCTATAGTTCCAACTTGTAATTCCCCAAGTGGGACAATTCCCTTTCCCAATATTTCCCTTTTTTTTTTTTTTTTTTTAATCTTAAGACTACTCTGCATCACATAATGTAAGGAGCATAAGCTTTGGAGGCAGACAGAATAGGATCCAACTCTGGTTCTGTCACTACAAGCTGATGATCTTGGTCAGTTAACCTGTAAGGGTCTTAGTTTCCTCATCCATAAAATAAGGATGAAAAGACTCAACTCAAAGGAATACTGCAAGGATTAAATGAAAGAACAGAGGGGAAAGCACCAAACGAATACTAGGTTCTCAATAAAGACTGGCTTCTCCTTTCTTACTTCAAACTTCTTTGCAGGTCCAACATGTTTCAAGTATTGTTTTATTTATTTATTTTTTTTCTGAGACAGAGTTTCACTCTTGTTACCTAGGTTGGAGTGCAATGGCGCGATCTCGGCTCACCGCAACCTCCGCCTCCTGGGTTCAGGCAATTCTCCTGCCTCAGCCTCCTGAGTAGCTGGGATTACAGGCACGCACCACCATGCCCAGCTCATTTTTTGTAGTTTTAGTAGACACGGGGTTTCACCATGTTGACCAGGATGGTCTCGATCTCTTGACCTCGTGATCCACCCGCCTCGGCCTCCCAAAGTGCTGGGATTACAGGCGTGAGCCACAGTGCCCGGCCAAGTATTGTTTTATATGTCCTTACTTGCCTTTCACACATATCTAATCGGTAATCAGTCATAGCAACTGAGAGCTGAGAATTCATTTAAAACAATGGTTTCCAAACAGCTCTCTGTGCAGCCTTAAGGGTCTGCTGGAGGTACCACAGTATCCTATAGGGCTGGATTTCAGAGGCCCTATTCCTAGCTATCAGAGTAGCTTCAGAGTGGCAGAGTACCTGCTTTATATACTTGGCTTCTAGGTAAGTTGTCACGTAATAAAACATTACCATGCTTAAATTTTGAAAATGAATGACTTGACCTACTTTCCTTATTTGACAACTAAGAAACAGAGGTCTTCGGCCAGGTGCAGCGGCTCATGCCTGTCACCCCAGCACTTTGAGAGGCCTAGGTAGGGAGGTCACTTGAGGTCAATGAGATCAGCCTGGCCAACATGATGAAACCCCAACTCTAATAAAAATATAAACATTAGCCAGGTGTGGTGGTGACACGAGCCTGTAGTCCAGCTACTCAGGAGGCTGAGGTAGGAGAATCACTTGCACCTAGGAGGCAAAGGTTGCAGAGAGCCAAAATCACGACACTGCAGTCCAGC
>NW_016107663.1:648486-651696 GCF_001604975.1 Cebus imitator
TGACTCATCCAACCCTTCACAATGCCAGCTCCCGACCCCCATCCGCCCACCCCACTGGACCTTAATACATACCTAGAAGACTCAATTACCATCTGCTCTGATAGTACTGCTGAATTAATTAACATTAAATGGTCTTGAACCTTATAGAGGCTCTTTATTCCTTATCTCTGCAGTGCCAAATTCCCATCTAGCTTGTGAGTTCTCAATAATTTGGTCTCATGTTTTCTCTCTCACTGCTCGCCTCCACTGACAGCTCCATTCTAGACACGGGGTCTGGTTACATCACGTTCCTCCCTCCTTTGTTCCTCTGCTCACGTCGTTCTCCTGCCTTGAGTGCCCTCTCTTGTCTTACATGCACACCGCTGGGTGCATACCTTTACACGTCTGGCTCCACTTCCACTTCTTTTAGGCAGCTTTCCTAATGCACTGCTTCACTGGCCTCTTTCCTGAACTGCTATCATTTTTTTAGTCAATATCAGAGTTAATTTTGAATGGTTTCACCACTGTCTCAGGTATATATGTCACACTTCCCTAACAAGATCATGAGTTTACTGAGCTTAGGAGCTGCATTCTGTACTTTTCTTTTACCTACCAAGGCACTTAACAGAATTCCAACCATATAATATTCAATAAACTGCAAAAGAAATCCCTACACATTCATGGTTTCAATCAACCCTGGATCAAAAAACTACTTGAAACAAAAATAACCACAATAAAAAATTATACAAAATTTAAAAATACAGTAACAACTATTTACTTTGCATTTATACTGCAGTAGGTATTATAAGTAGTTTAGAGATGATTTAAAGTATATGGGAGAATGTGTGTGAGTTATATGCAAATACTACACCACTTTATAGAAGGGACTTGAACATCTATGGATTTTGGTTTTGGCCGGGGGTGGAGAGGTGGGCGGAATGGGTGCTGGAACGAATCCCCTGTAGATACCAAGGGACGGATATACCAGATGGACGCACTGCTTCTGCAGGCAAGTGCCAGTGAGCTTCCTGCCCAAAGGACATCGCCCCCTGGACGCAGGAACCAGTAACTTTTCATATGAGCCGTAACTACTGCTGTCCCCCGGTTACGTTCACGTTCACCCCTAAGTTCCCACCTCTTATTTGTGTCTCCCCTCCTTTCTCTGACATGCGCCTATCGGGAGGGCTTATCTACCAAACAAAGGAGTACGTTAAACCCTGAATGTTACCTGTTCACTGGTGGCTGGTGTTTCTAGGATTTCTGTCAAGGTCTCTCCTGGCTGGAACCGGATGACATCCACAATTAAACGTTTTGTACTGAAAAGAGATGCGGGAAGCATTTAAATATTACCAGTGTTCTAGCTCCTCTCAAGTGGACCGAATCAGCAGCAGCACAAACAGCACCTCATGGAAGTCCCAAGTGGCAGCTGCCAGCACACAGTACTCAAGGCACTAGGCTATTTACCCAACCAGAAGTAGGTATGAGGGTTAGGCTTTCCAAGATTGACATTTCGTTGTTGCATATTAGCAAAGTAAGGCAGGTAAGTCCTGTGCCAAGTTCAATATGCAAGGTGACTGGTGACTGGGATTATGACAGGTACGAGAGGCAGTGTGGTCATTTCAGGTATGACCCAGCAGGTTCCTGCTCCAGAGGCCAGGAAACATTTGGATTACATCCATTTCATTCTTCCTGCTTTTGATACTCACTTCAGTAAGATGGTTCGAGCATCCATTTCTGCATTCTCATCTCCAGGCACATCAAATTTGTTGGTCAGGGTGAGAGATACTTCTGTCTTAGCCAGTGCCTCCTTATTTGGATCACTTAAATTGCCAGAGCTTTCCCCTGAAGTTTTGGGAGGGTGGAAAGAATCAGCATAATAAAGAGAGGAGATATTGGGGGGAAATAATACAAATAAAAGATGATGCACGTCTAAGATAATACCTGAATCAGCTAACATGTACAGTGTGGCGAGAACAACTT
This sequence comes from Cebus imitator, assembly GCF_001604975.1. NCBI lineage: Eukaryota > Metazoa > Chordata > Mammalia > Primates > Cebidae > Cebus > Cebus imitator. The sequence continues at coordinate 650,446 of NW_016107663.1, forward strand.
TTACTGAGAAACAAAATGTTGTTATGTTAAATGATAACGGCAAAGGATCCATAATAACTTCATAAACGTTTGAGAAATCGTTTCAACACTACAATACCACAATTCTCTCTCAAAACATTCTTTCTGGATGGGTGCAGTGGCTTGGGCCTGTAATCCCAGCACTTTGGAAGGCTGAAGGAAGAGGATCGCTTGGGGCCAGGTGTGTGGGACCAGCCTGGGCAACATAGCGAGACCCCATCTCTATTTAAAACACAAAAACAAAACCACAAAACTCAGGAGGATCACTTGAGCCCACAGATTTGAGGCTGGAGTGAGCAATGACTGCACCACTGCACTCCAGTCTGGGCAACAGAGGGAGATCCTGTCTCATAACAAACCAAATCTTTCCTTTAAAGGACTTGTAGCTTATAATTATGTAATTATTTGTGTATCTGCAATTTTTTTAAAAAGCGCAAATGGCAGTATGTATCTGCGCTGAAAATGATCTCTCCCTCTGACTCCAGTTCCTCCAGTTCCTCACAGACAGTGACCGCATCTGGACTTTTTTTGTTGTTTTGTTTTGTCTTGTATGAAACTATCAGAATCACATCCATTTTATTTCCCAATGTATATCCAGAGTCTGGTACAGTGCAGAAAACAGAGAAGACGGCAACTGCAACACTTCTGTCATGTTCCCCTTTCACCTTCCAGGCAGCAGTCAGAATGTTACCTATCAGGGACTCGATGGTGGGCACCTCTCCGAGGTCGTCCAGCAGCTCGTGGATTGGATCATTGTGCTCTGGAGCAATGGCATCCTGATGATCTAACAGGAGCTGCAAACACCAACGATCAACTCCGTTTACATTCAACTCTCCAGCCCATCCCTCCCCAGAATGCCTAAAAATGATTTGCACAAAGAGGTTACGACAAAGTTCCTATATTCAAAGAACCAACAAGCACATCCTCAGCAAACTAACCCAAATAAACAATGTAACATAAAGCACCACATTGGGCTCTGTTGAATGACATATGTTACGACGTAAGAAGAGGAAGGCCGGGCGCGGTGGCTCACGCCTGTAATCCCAGCACTGTGGGAGGCCGAGGCGGGTGGATCACGAGGTCAAGAGATCAAGACCATCCTGGTCAACATGGGGAAACCCCGTCTCTACTAAAAATACAAAAAATTAGCTGGGCATGGTGGCGCGTGCCTGTAATCCCAGCTACTCAGGAGGCTGGGGCAGGAGAATTGCCTGAACCCGGGAGGCGGAGGTT
>NW_016107663.1:652201-664627 GCF_001604975.1 Cebus imitator
CATATGCAGACTTTTACTTAGTGCTTCCAGTGTATGACACGATTTTAATTCAGAGGAAAGCATGCCAAATCAATGTTCAATTATTGTAGAGACACTCAACAAAGCCTTCAAGGTGTCGTGATCCCAGGTGATGCCCTCAGAAATGACAGTAACTCCGAAATCTCATTTATATTTTTTCATATGTCCTCGTGCCTGTTCTACATGTCTATGTACCCAAAAGGGAAAAAAATGAATTATTTGAAAAATCTGAAGAAATGGGCAGCTCCAGCTTCCACAGGAAAAATCCACTCCAAGGCTACACAGAGAAAGAAGCTAGTATTCTAGATCATGTTAGAAAAACAATGCAGAGGGCTGGGGTAAAAAGAAAAAAGAGTAAAAGCACTATTTTTTTTTTGATCAAGGCACTAGATGAATTTAGTGGGATTCTGATTCACTAGGCCTGGGGTGGGGCCCAGAAAACTTCATTTTTAACGATCAGCCCATATGATTCTGATGCAGGTGGCCTGGGGAGACCTGTAGAAACTTAGCAGTAGATAGTGTTAAGACTAACAAGCAACAAAGAGACAACAAGGCGATGTATTGTCAGCTAGATCACAGGAAGGTGAGACACCTGGCTACCAGAGGCGATAAGCAGCAGCCAAGGAAAATAATTAAGGACAGGGCAATGAAATTAAGTAATTAAAGAAAAATACTTACAGTGTGGGTGTTGATGATTTCACCAATGGAAATGTAGATGACTGGTTTGGTGAGAGTTACTAAATCAGAGTACTCATCCACATTAAATTTATCCTGAAGTTCTGGGACATCACAAGCAGTTTGGAAAAACCGTCTGAAATAAGCACCAGAGGTAGCCCCCCCAAAAATGACATGTGCATGAGAAGTTGGCAAGCTAATGTTCCACAAACCTCTCACACAATGACTGCAAACAGAAGCCAGTCAAGACAGTTACTTCAAGAGAAACGGCTACGTCTGCTGTGCTTGACAACTGTGAGATATTGGCTCTAACAGCTTCTTTCTCCACCTAGTTTATAGTTTTACCCACAAGAACCATTGCAACTTGATTTAAAACAGTTCTCAGACACCATTAGGAGAGCCAGCTCTATCTCTAAGATGGTGCTTTGAGGCACTGAATTCAAAACTCGATGTTAACTTACAAAAACTAAAAGCATTCTCCAATTCTTCTCTGATTATAAAGTAACATGTACTAAATACATAATCATTATTTTTATGTTAACTACTATCTATTTCACATGAAAGTCCTCTTGAAAGTAAATGCATCACCTTCTGGAGTCCTGGACACATCAAACATGTATTCTACAATACAGTAGACCGGGGAAAGTGAAGGGTGGTTTTTAATCTTGTCTTTCCCCTCAATGATAAAAATACACCCACAGACTCTTAAGCACTTGTACCTTTCCCCTTACCTGAATTTCTGGTAGGACTGGGAAAGATATTCATTAATGATGCTTAAGTGAGCGTTATCTCCCAGAAACATCTTATTGGAAGCAGCATGCTGAAGCATTTTTGCAATGGAGCCCAGGTTTCGGCGTTGGTCTGTGGTAAGCTGGCCTCCCGCCGACAGGTCAATGATGTCAAAGGCATCAGGAGCAACAATGGCTGGATTCATGTATCGATAATAAAGCAAGTTACCAATAATCTGGAAGAGATGAAACAGAAAGATGGATATTAAAAGACATTCCACCAAGTAAGCCACAAAAGACTTTGCTAGCAAAGAAAACCAGAAAATGCAGTCCTATGACAAATACATAAATAAAAAATACACATACACATGCACGCATGCACATATACATACTCTCTCTCATGGCCTGGAATTAAAACAATGAAACATCCCCTTGTTCAATACAGAAAAACAATGAGAACAGAATGAAAACTACTGCCGGTAGTTAATGAAAGAGCGGATTCAGAAGGTAAAAATGGCACACTTAAAGTCTGTTATTAAGTATTTCAGGGCATCTTTTGTTCACACGTCACAGTAGCAAATAAAGCCGCTGTCACCCACATGCACTTTAGACGGGCTTTCATTATAGAAAGCTAACAAACATAGCTAAATTCTTTAACATGACCTAGTCAGCATAACCCCACTTCCCAACATCCTCATGCTTCAGACTTCAAAGGCCAAGTTCATGCCTTTGAAATTAAGTTCACTTAACACGCATCTCTTCCACAGAAGAATTCAGGAACAGTCACAGCATTTCCCCTAGAGTTTCATTCAGAAGAAATAAAATTAATTCACCTGAACAGAAAGTCTAGAATCGAGGCCTCACTGTAGGAAAGCACAGAACTAGGAGAGAGAAGAAAAAAGCATTCAGATTAAAAAAAAAAGAAAAGAGGAGAGCACAGCTGAGGAAGAAAGAGTTATCAGCAACAGCCTTAGCAGAAACAATGGTGCCCGCTGCTATTCACCAGGTCACCAGCAGAGGGAACAATACTACAGCGAAAAGATAGGACTCAAAGAAACTCATTTGAGTACAGGAAAAATCCATCTTTCTACTTGTTTGATGTTTGTGCGCCAAACTATAGGAGCTGTTTCATCCTAAGAAAGGTATCGTTTACCAACTGCAGTTGCTTTCAAAAGCTCATAATCAATGGCGAGCTACTGCCAGAGCCTACACTCAGGCTATTGGTAATAATCTATGGTCAGGCCTGGCTTTCTAGCTTCGTCCTCAAAGGGCAGGAGTCAGCCCGCTCTGAGATTCTTACCTTCAACAGCTCATCCTCACCAGCATCAGGGAACTTCTCATGCAACGAGTCCTTCAGCACTTTGGCAATGAAGCGCATCCCGTAACTGTGAGACGGACAAAACTTAATGAGAAGGGCCAAGGAGCAGAAAGGTACTAGTGCTGGGTTCGAATGGGGGTCATGACAACTGATGGCACTCACGGGATTTTGTCCACAGAGCTGACAATGGCTGAGAGAAACTTGTCTGTCACAGCCCGCATGTTTCTGATCGAGTTGTCTAGCCGGGTCTTCACTTCTTCATGAGCTAGTGCCTGCTCAGGGGTCACATCATAGGGCAGTTTGCTGGGAAGACAGAAATTACACACAACTATGTTAGACTAACAGCCAGGAACAGCCTGAAGCAAGTGTCTCATCTTTCATAAACTGAAAGACCCAGAAACATGCGGTAGCACACACTCATGCTTACAGGGCTGGTAAGTGATACGGCTAGAATCTGAACTCAAGTTTTCAACTGTGAATCAGGTGCCTGAATTTTGTGCCAGGCACAATAATAGGCACTTGGAGATAAAAGTTATGTAAGACATGGCCAGGCGCAGTGGCTCACACCTGTAATCCCAGCACTTTGGGAGGCCAAGGCGGGCAGATCACGAGGTCAGGAGTTCGAGACCATCTTGGCCAACATGGTGAAACCCCGTCTCTACTAAAAATACACACACAAAAATAGCTGGGTGTTGTGGTGTGCACCTGTAATCCCAGCTACTTGGGAGGCTGAGGTAGGAGAACTGCTTGAACACGAGGTGGAGTACAGTGAGCTGAGATTGTACCACTGCACTCCAGCCTGGGCGACACAGCAAGACTGTCTCAAAAAAAAAAGTTATATAAGACATAATATCTTCTCTTGAGTTTTTTACAGTCTGGTGGGAGTGACATACAAACATGATTATAAACCTACTGTGCTATAAATCAGTTCATCAAAAGTGCTACAGGATCATAGGGAAAGGGCTTCAACTCAGAATGGAAAAAGCAAGGAAGGCTTCCAAAAGGAAGGGATGCTTGAACTCAAGAACACAGCAGAGAAAAAGTCTTCTAAGAAGGAAGGGGAGACAGAGGCAAAATGACAGTGGAAAAGTAGAAGGGAGCAGGCCATGGTGGACCCTGTATACGATACTAACAAATCTGGACCTTCCCAGACACCAGAAGAAGGTCTTCAAAGACAGGAGGGCTAAGCCAGGCACAGCAGTGCACAGTAGCATTCCCAGCTACCAGGAAGACTGAGGTGGGAGGATTGCTTGATCAAGGCCTTATCTCAAAAAAAAAAAAAAAAAAAAAAAAAAAAAAAAAAAAAAAAAAAGCCCAGAAAGAAAGAATAGAGGTAGAGAGAGCTTTGGTACACACAGAAGGGCGGAGAAGGCAAAGTGACCACAGAGGCAGAGGCTGGAACCATATGGCCAAAGTTGAGGGACATCAACAGTCACCACAAACTATAAGAGTCAAGAAACTGAGTTTCCATTAAAGCCTCTGCAGGGAGCATGGCTCTTCCAGCACCTCAACTTCACGATAATAGTTTCAGATTTCTGGCCTTCACAACTGTGAGACAATGAATTTTGGTTGTTTTAAGCCACCAAGTTTGAGGTGATTTGTTAAAGCAGCCTTAAAAAATATAAGTAGAGGCCAGGCACGGTGGCTCACGCCTATAATCCCAGCACTTTGGGAGGCCAAGACAGGCGGATTACCTGAGGTCAGGAGTTTAAGACCATCCTGGCCAACATGGAGAAACCCCATTTCTACTAAAAATATAAAAATTAGCTGGGCATTGTGGCGCATGCCTGTAATCCCAGCTACTTGGGAGGCTGAGGCAGGAGAATTACTTGAACCCGGGAGGTGGAGGTTGCAGTGAGCTGACGTCACACCATTGCATTCCAGTCTGAGCAACAGAGCGAGACTCTGTCTCAGAAAAAAAGAAAAGAGAAAAATGCAAGTCGACAGGGATACCCCACTGTATATGTTATTTATGTGACTTTAAAAAGTAGTAACAAGCAAGAGAATCAACATGCTAAAAACAATGGTAATAGAACAAAACATTAGCTAAGATTTTAGGAAAGAACATTTCCAAGAGGTGACAAATTCCAGTTTGCTATGTGTACAGTGGCTGAAGTAAAAGAGGAAAGCTGAGGGACCCCTGACGCTTACCTGCAGGACAGACCCCCACCACACCACCGCACCTCACAGTCACTGGTATCTTAAAAAGAGTTCAAATCAATTGCCTTTTCAAAAAAAAAAAAGATATGGGGTCTCACTAGTCTCCCAGGCTACGCTCAAACTCCTGGGCTCAAGCGATATTCCTGTCTTGGCCTCCTGAGCAACTGGGACTACTGGTACATGCCACCATGCCTGGCTCAATTTCCATTTTATGAAAGGCAAAATAAGACACAAGTTTCTTGTAGGTACCCACAGGAAAAACAATCCTGAACTGTCCAGTGGGATCTGGATCTAAAAATGACTGACTCATGGACCATCAGAGGAAATAACTGAGCAGCCCTGAACCAGGGTACATGCGGGCTATCAGCAAGGAATGCCCTGGGTTGCAGGCAAAACTTCCCACACAAGTATTGCACTTGGCTGACCACATTCCTGGATTTGGGTCTCAGGTATGCAGGCCAAAAAAATTAAAAAGACTTTTGCAATGATCGGAGTCCTGATAACAGACCCACATAGTACTGTGAACCAATCAGATGCCAAATGATTCCTCATAGGGATTTGCCCTTTCTTTTTTCTTTTTTGTCACCCAGGATGGAGTGCAGTGGTGGCGTCATGGCACAGTGCAGCCTCGACCTCCCATGCTCAAGCAATCCCCCTGCCTCAGCCTCTGGAATAACTGAGACTACAGATGTGGACAACCACACCTAGCTAATTTTTTTTTAAGTGGAGACAAGGTCTCCCTATGTTGCCCAGGCTGGTCTCAAAGGCCCAAAGGCTAAGATGAGCTCAAGCAATCCTCCCACCTCGGCCTCCCAAAGCGCTGGAATTACAGGCGTGAGCTACCATGCCTGGCGAGATAAGCCCTTTCAATGAGTCAGCAGAATTGCCTGGCATCCAGGAACATGGAAGACAGAATTACGTAGAATAGTGTTATTCAAAGTGTGGACCAGTGCCAGTCTACAATCCAATCAAAGACAAAGAGAATGAGTCAGAATGCGAATTAATACACTGCTTCTTTCATTGAGAAAATCTTGCTATTAAAAAAACCATCAGTTAAACTAAACAGTGTGCACAGATGATTTTCCATTACTGGTCTGCAAACCACACTTTGAATAGCAACGGTGTGGAGAGCTGCTGTTCCACCTATGCCCAGAGAGCTTCATGCATGATCTAACCCTACTCTGCAACAAGAAAAATCCACAACAGACCATGCTGCTCACATCTCCATTTCCCATCCCTCTAGGTCCTTGCCCAAGATGAATAAAGCCAGAAATGTTCTGGCATTCGGAACTCCCTTTTCCCAGCATGACCCATATTTGATTGGCACACTTTTGCTTTCGATAAATTAATGTTGGTGGTTTACGCTACAGCCCTGACTCAGCTATCTCCTGTAATATGTTAAGTTAGCCCAGCTCTCAGTATTTCAGGGCAGCTCACCCCACACCATTTTCTTGTTCCTTTAATAAAACACCGTGATCTCACCCAATCTGTATGAGCCTTCTCATTCAATTGCATCCCAGTTATGCCTTTTAGGTCCAAACCTTCCACCTCAGAGTGTTCAGACATGAACACTCTGCACCTAGCTCTTAGTAAGGCTGGCTTCATCTTAGCCTTTAGGCCTCAGCTAAATGAAATTTTATCTTCTGGGATAGGCTTTCCTTAACCACCCTACCTATGTTAGCTCCCTCTTACAGTCTCCACTACAGAACCCTACATAAAACTTCATGAAACTTTCCTCAATGTTTAATGATACTTTTATTTTTATGTACCTGGCTGGTGTCTCTTCCGCCCAATGACCTAAGAAGAGAGGGCAGGGGGCATGTCTGTTTCACTCATTATTGCATTACTGTATACATCTCTAACACAATGCCTGGAACACAGTAAGTACTCAATAAATATCTGTTAAATAAGTGAATTTATTATGAGGTCAACAACTTATAGAGCACAGTTTTCTAAGGAAAAACTATTTGAGGCTGGGCATGGTGGCTCATGCCTGTAATCCCAGCACTTTGGGAGGCTGAGTCAGATGAATTGCTTGAGGTCAGGAGTTCGACACCAGCCTGGTCAACATGGCAAAACCCTGTCTCTATTAAAAACAGAAAAATTAGACAGGTGTGGTCGCATGCCTGTAATCCCATCTACTTGGGAGGCTGAGGCATGAGAACTGCTTGAACCCAGGAGGTGGCGCTGCAGTGAGCCGAGGTCCTGCCACAGCATTTCAGCCGGAGCGACGAGAGTGAAACTCCATCTCAAAAGAAAATTTAAAGAAAGAAAAACTATTTGAACTAGTATTAGTTTATAAATAAAGAGGGTGGAAAAAAGAGGGAAAGAAAGTAACAACATAAAGAAAAGTGTTATGGTTATCATACCTTGCCTCTCCTGTCTGAGACTCCATCTGATTAACCCAAGATTTGTAAATATCCACAGGGTCAGTTTTGATGTTGAGAGATTTGTCATCCATAATTTCCTTCACGACTGGGGCCAAGATCTGTCTCAGGGCATTCTGGCCACGGGCACCACGGTTGAAACTTACAACCATTTTAATAACTGTAGGATTTCCTGTCACAATCTCTTGAATCTGATCTACCTTTGACCTATAAAACATCAGATAAAAATTTAAACTTGTCACAGAATCCATCAATTAAAAGATCCTTCCTGCTTAAAGTTCCTATCTCATAGAAACAGAGTTTCTCTCGAATCATTCCCCAGCACTCACAGAACGTTTCTGTAGCTGTACACTGAATCATGGTCACGATTAGGTCCCCTACTACAGAAAAATGCAAAATCTTTCTGTTGAGATCACTTTTTGAAATTATACCTTAATACAGAATGTTCCTAAAATTAATTGATCCCCTCCCTAGAAGCAGCAAGATTTTGCATTATTAAAAAATTAGATGCTTCTTTAGAGTAAGTATTTTTCATAAATTAATTGAGATCAAGAAAGGTCCAGAAGGCACGAATCTCAAGCTGGGGTCCCCTGTGACAGTGGGACGGGCCTGTGCCCTGAGGAAATCTGTTCATACTTGATTTCCTCCTGGAGCGCTGTCTTAAAGAGCCGCAGAAGCAGGTACTCCTCTCTCTGGTTGGATGCATAGTTGTAGAGTGTGAAGATCACAGAGTCCATGAACTTGGTGGACTTGTTCTGGGGCATCTGAAAAATTAGCTTGGCCAGATAGGTGGGATTGGTCTGAAATAAAACCAAGGGATAAGTCATTTATAGGTAATATAAAAGCTGGCAAGATATACTTAATTCTTTAAAATCGAAGAACTAGAAGATACATGAGAAAAGAAATTAATAAATTAACATATTACAATGCCCATCATTTACCCCTCAGTGGAAGTAAAAAATATTTCCAGAGAGATCAATGGGTAAGGTTTTCTTGTGGAAACGTAAATTCGCTAAATTTTTATAACACTGATTCCAGGAGCCACTTACTTGCAGTAAATAAAACAGGTGCTGGTAAGCTTCCAGCTTCTCTCTCTTCTCCTTGCTCAAAGCCTTGAGACCTCCCTTCTGTTTATTTACCATCATCATATCAGACAATTGTTCCTTATTTTTTTTGGTAAGTTTTTTACTGTGGGAAACCACATCCTACAAACAAAAACCAATACACACATGAGAAAGCTTTCAAGGATGAACCTCTGGGCATCGTAGAAAGGTCTTGTAGCATGTGCAAACTCCCATGACGGTCGACTGCATGGGCAGGTTCCCACTAAAGATTTTAAAACCACTACACTTTATCCTGTTGTCAGTACACCCATCAAATCCATTCCTATGTTCTGACAAAGAACCTGAGCCATAAGAATGGACACTGAATTGGGGAACCAACTTCTAGCCATCTATTATAAAAATAAGTCTTAAATACAATAAAAGCTACATATATATTGAAACATCAATTGCGATGTTATTTATAATAAACACTTGGTAAACAACCTAAATGTCAAATACCAGGGGGAAAAAGGGGGCAAATCATAGTATATCTTCTAACAATCTATTATGCTACTGTTAAAAAGAATATTTACAGCCCGGTGCAGTGGCTCACACCTGTAATCCCAGCACTTTGGGAGGCTAAGACAGGAGGATCATTTGAGCCCAGGAGCTCAAGACCAGCCTGGACAACACAGAGAAATCCCGTCTCTTACAAAAATAAAATAATTAGCCAGGTGTGGTGGCATGCACTGGTTGTACTAGCTACCTGAGAGGCTGAAGTGGGACAATTACTCGAACCCAGAAGGTTGAGGTTGCAGTGAGCCATGATCATGCCACTGCACTCCAGCCTGGGGTACAGAAGGAGACTCTGTCTCAAAAAATTAAAAGATGTATGACTATTTATCATAGGGAAAGAGTCTTATCCTCTGATATGAAGTAAGAATGCAAGATACAAAATGAGTGGGGTAGGTGAAATTAGGGGAAGACATTTAACTTCTTTTCTCTATCAAAATTCTGTCTCTTAAGTTATTTTATGTCTTGTCTAACTTTTTTTTGAGATAGAGTTTTGCTCTGTCACCCAGTCTGGAGTGCAGTGCTGCAATCTTGGCTCACTGTAACCTCTGCCTCCCAGGTTCAAGCAATTCTAACACCTCAGCCCCTGAGTTGCTGAGATTACAGGCATGTGCTACCATATCCAGCTAATTTTTTGTATTTTTTTTTTAGATGGAGTCTCACACTGTTTTTTTTTTTTTTTTAATTGCATTTTAGGTTTTGGGGTACATGTGAAGAACATGCAAGATTGTTGCATAGGTACAGACATGGCAGTGTGATTTGCTGCCTTCCTCCCCTTCACCTACATCTGGCATTTCTCCCCATGCTATCACTCCCCAATTCCCTATCCCACGCTGTCCCTCCCCTATTTTCCCCCAACAGACCCCAGTGTGTAGTGCTCCCCTCCCTGTGTCCATGTGTTCTCATTGTTCAACACCCGCCTATGAGTGAGAACATGCGGTGTTTGTGGAGTCTCATACTGTTGCTGGGCAGGAGTGCAATGGCACAATCTTGGCTTGCTGCAACCTCCACCACCCGGGTTCAAGCAATTCTCCTGCTTCAGCCTCCCAGAGTGTTGGGATTACAGGCGTGAGTCACTGTACCCGGCCAATTTTTTTGTATTTTTAGTAGAGATGGAGTTTCACCATGTTGGCCAGGCTGGTCTCAAACTCCTGGCTTCAAGTGATCCGTCCTCCTCGGCCTCCCTAAGTGCTAGGATTACAGGCGTGAGCCACAGCGCCTGGCCTTTTTTTAAAATTCCTGAGACAGTCTCACTCTGTTGCCCAGGCTGGAGTGCAATGCTGTGATCTCGGCTCACTGCAAACTCTGCCTCCCGGGTTCAAGCCATTTTCCTGCCTCAGCATCCTGAGTAGCTGGAATTACAGGCACACACCACCACACCCAGCTAATTTTTGTATTTTTAGTAGAGACGGAGTTTCACCATGTTGGTTAGGCCGGTCTCAAACTCCTGACCTCAGGTGATTCGCCCATCTTGGCCTCCCAGAGTGTTGGGATTACATGTATGAGCCACTGAGCCTGGCCTTTTTTTTTTGAGATGTAGTCTTGCTCTGTTGCCAGGCTGGCTGCAGTGGTACAATCTTGGGTCACTGCGACCTCCGCCTCCTGGGTTCAAGCAAGTATCCTACCTCACCCTCCTGAGTAGCTGGGACTACAGGTGCATGCCACCACACCCAGCTAATTTTTGTATTCTTAGTAAAGACGGGGTTTCACCATGTTGGCCAGGATGGTCTCAGTCTCTTGACCTCGTGATCTGCCTGCCTTAGCCTCCCAAAGTGCTGGGATTACAGATGTGAGCCATCATGCCAGACCTGTCTTACATAACTTTCAAAAAAGCTTATAGCAGCCAGGCATGGTAGCTCATGCCTGTAATCTCAGCACTTTGGTAGGCCTACGTGGGTAGATCACTTGAGGCCAGGAGTTCAAGACCAGCCTGGCAAACATGGTGAAACCCCATCTCTACTAAAAATGCAAAAAACGGCAGGTGTTGTGGCTCATGCCTGTAATCCCAGCACTTTGGGAGGCTGAGGCAGGTGGATCACCTGAGGTCAGGACCTCAATATCAGTCTACCAACATGGTGAAACACTGTCTCTACTAAAAATACAAAAATTAGCAGGGCATAGTGGCATGCACCTGTAATTCCTGCTCCTTGGGAGGCTGAGGCAGGAGAATCACTGAACCCATGAGGCACAGGCTGTAGTGAGCCAAGATTATGCCACTGCACTCTAGCCTGGGCGACAAGTGAAACTCTGCCTCAAAACAAAAGCAAAAGCAAAAACAATTAGCCAGGTGCAGTGTCCTGTGCCTGTAACCCCAGCCACTCAGGAGGCTGACGCAGGAGAATCACTTAAACTTGGGAGGCAGAGGTTGCAGGAAGCTGAGATCACACCACTGCACTCCAATCTGGGCAACATAGTGAGGCTCTGTCAAAAAAACAAAAACAAAAAACAAAACCTTATGGCAGTAGCTGAGAAAAAAGTCAGCCTCCACCCTCCCCACCAGTTAGAAAGGAGAATTCAGGGGTTACAAACAGGATAGAGTGTTCCAAGGTCCCCACTGGCACTGGGCCATACCTGCAATGTAATCTTATTTTTCACTAGCAGTCCAATTTTGATATCCATGAGATTGAGGTCATTCTCCAGCTGCTGGTTAGAACGAATGAGGGTGATGACCTCTTCCCGCATCTTCATAAGGTCAAGCTCCTCCTGAAAATCCTGGTCACTTTGGTCCAGCAGGTGGACAAATTTTCGGACGACAATCATAGGAGGATCCTCAGCATTGACTGACAGAAAGTATGCATCAGACAAAGAATGGGTTACCAGAAAAAGTGCTATGTCTCAGAAAATAGCATTGTCTTGACAAAGTAGTTCTATTCACACGCAGTTATTTTTGAGATGCGCTAAGGCAACTATCAGGTCCAATCTTCTGTGTCTGGCTATTACTATGTTATGACAAAAGCTAATTCAACAAGCAACAAGACACCTAGCCGCATGTTAGCAAAGGGGCTCACATCACAGGTCACACCCTCTACCCCAAGCCTTGCCTCAGGACAACTAAAAAGGTCCATGGAGAAGACCCAGAACCTGGTGGCTCTCAGCCACTGCCTCAACTTTTCACAAGGAGCCAGTTACTCACTGAGAGTCTTGTAGTCATCCCGAGCTTTGTTGGCCCGAATAAAAGCCTGGATTTTGATAATGTCATTTATCTAAGGAACAAAAAAGAAGAAATTCCTCTGTTCATCTGTCTACCAAAAATACGGCCAAACCACTCCTAAAGGCCCTTATGATCCACAGGTACTCACGTGGTCCCGGAAGTACTGCAGGCGATCTCGATAGCGCTTTCTAGCTTGGTGCATCCTTGCCAGGGATTGAATCTGTGGAAAGGGGATCCTGGAAATTAGAAGAGTCCTTCATCGCAACACGTGTTACACCTGCGCCCCTCGTGGAGAAACCTTGCTCGGGCTACCATACCTTTACAACTTCATCTTTGTGGGAGCGCAGGTAAGCTAACCGGTCTTGATAGGCCT
>NW_016107663.1:664667-666704 GCF_001604975.1 Cebus imitator
TACCCTCTCCACTGGGACTGAAACCATCAAATATTACGGAGAACATATTACTTCCCAAGCATCAATGGAAGTTAAAAAATTTTTCGTCTTAATATATGATCCAAGTGCAATTTCATCATGACGTTTTAGAAAGGACCATTTCCAGCAGTGACAAGGGACAAGGGCACGGGCCATTCCTCCACAGGAAGAACACGATGGCTCCATTCTACTTCCCCGACATCAGCACAGTCCTGCATGCCTTTTACAGTCCATACAAATTCATTACTGGCTCCTTACACCAAATCAGGTGAGGAAGGGAAGACACAACGGGGCATTCCCCTTTTACAGATGGGGAAACACACTTGGAGATTCATCACTGTCTGGCAGCAGTGCAGCCATTGCTCCTAACTCAGAATTGTTTCCAGGACATTGTGCTACCTTGTCAATGAAGCAAAGCCACAGTTGTTTCCCTCAAGGTTCAAATCTTACAGAAAGATACAGTCTTAGAAGAAGAGAGGAAGAGGTGCCCAAGAACTGCCACTGTGCCACCATTAAACACCAGTAGGCACACTACACTTACATGTTAGTAAAGAGGAGGTACCTGTCAAAGGAAAGAGAAGACTAAGAGGCCAGAACTCAAAAAACACCCTGAGACAGTTAATGGTGAGAGCTGACTATTTATTACCCCTGCTCTAGATGCCCGCTTGCTATCTGTGTCATAGGTTCTGAAATACCTGAATGCAGGTGATGGCAGGGATTTGTTTCTTCAGGAAATTCATCCTGGATCGGAATTCCTGTCGAACTAAGTATCCACGGCAGCGGGCCTGCAGCCTGGTGATCAGGCCTTCATTGGCCAGCCAAAGCTGTTCTCGGTTATACGCAGCTGTCACTCCAGAGATGGAACTCTGAAAAAGCAGTGGTCACATTCAAAGACATTCACAAGCAAGAACGGATGCAGCTTTTCACAAAGTATCACCCACAGCACACAAACTAACACTCCCTGCTTCCTAAGTCCACACCAGATTGTGTGGACTTAAGTAAAGGGAATGAAGCCCTCAGCTCTGTTTTTCGGGACCAGGTTGTTCTCACACACCTCCTCCCACCTAGAAAACGTTTCATAAACAAAAACTTGATCTTCTTTTACTTCATATATCATCTCATTTACCCACCTATCCAACATGGACTAGGCTGGGCACTGTGCTGGCTGATCTGGGGTCACTGCGGACAAGAATAGAGTAACAGGTATCCAATAGGGCTGTGTGCCAAGAACCAAGGGACCCCTAGAATGTTACAATGCAGGATATCCCAGAGGGAGAGGCCAGAGGTAAGGACAGAAAGCCGCAACTCCAGGCAGACTGCAAATGGTAGGCAGATTGCAAAAGCAGCCTAGAGGGGTTGGACTGTTACTAAAGATACCGGAGAGCCAGGAAACTTTCAGGCGGAGGAATAAAACAATCAGCTGCTTATTATTTATTTTAGTGACAAGGTCTCGTTCTGTCACCCAGGCTGGAGTGCAGTGGTGTGATCTCAGCTTGCTGCAGCCTCAAATTCCTGGGTTCAAGCAATCCTCCCATCTCATTTCCTGAGTAACTGGGGCTACAAGCACACCACCACACCTAATTTTAATTTTTTAAAAAATATTTTTTGTAGAGATGAGTTCTCATTACATTGTCCAGGCTGGAGATTATTTTTACAAAAATACTGTCAGGAAAGTAAGACACAGCAGAGTGAGGAGAGACCAAGTGGGTGAAATCAATGCTGCTATTGTGACACAAGTGAGAGATGACCTGAGCCTGAACAAGGCCAGCAGCAGTGGGAATGATTAGTAAGAACATCTGGTTACCGATCCAATATCCACCTTCTCCTTCAGAGCCTTGATTTTTTTTTTTTTCTGGGCAACACTGTCTGCACTTAAAAGACTCCAGAGCAGACGGGGAGGGTGGCTCATGTCTGTAATCCCAGCACTTTGGGAGGCTGAGGCGGGTGGATCACCTGAGGTCGGGAGTTTGAGATTAGCTTGAACAACAAGGAGAAACTCAGTCTCTTTTTTTTTTTTTT
>NW_016107663.1:667324-668681 GCF_001604975.1 Cebus imitator
AAAGAAAGAAAGAAAGAAAGAAAGAAAGAAAGAAAGAAAGAAAGAAAGAAAGAAAGAAAAAAAAAAAGACTCCATGAGCTAGAGAGAGATCATGCACTGTGAGCAGTAGTAGCATGGCAAGACCTTTGGGAAAGCTCCACGAGAGAAACAGACGGCTGGCAGCACGCCTTCTTTGCTTTCCTTCCCCTTCTTCCTACTTCTGCCTGGACTGCTAATTTGCTGGTCAGAGCTCCATGCTGTCATTGTAGGTAACAAGGTGACCTTGAGAATGGAAGCCACATGCTAAGAAGGACAGAGCGCAAAGACTGAAGGATCCTGGAACAGATGATACCATGGAGCAACATCTTCCCTGGACTGCTGAACTGCAGAATCATTTCATGTGAGATAAAAATACACCCTTATACACTATTGCAGGCTCTGATTTTTTCCTGTTAAACTGTGTCTGAGGTGTCTGCTGGACTTCTGGACTGCAAAAGGAAGGGCAAAAACCTGCCGGTGAGGAAAAGGGATAACATCTGGAGGAACAGATTTATGAGTCGCAAGTACAAAGGTAAGAGCTGAAGCCATAGGCTTGAAAGAGATCACTCAGGAAGAATGTGTAGAAGAGAAGAGGGCCAATGGAATCTTCATATAATTCACGCAGAGATAGAGAAAGAAAGGTAGCATGAGACGTTAAGAAGGGACACTCAGAAGTAGGAGAATCAGAAGATAATTGTATGGAAGAAGCCAAAGGAATTGAGGGTTTAAGGAAGAGACTTTTGTCAAGTCAAATATGATAAACACTCAGAAATGAATTTGGCAATTAAAAGGTTATTGATGAATTCTAAAATAAGAGCCTAAGTAAAAGCTGGACAGGAAGCCACACTGCTGTGAGCTAGGAAGTGGATAGTAACAGAGACTGAATTAGTGATGGGCAGACTAACTTTCAAAGCCCTTATGAAGAGTATGAATGTAGATGAGGCTGGATCAGGAAAATTCTATGGGCTTTAAAACCAGTTTGTATTATTATCTTTCCAAAGATGTGGGAATTAAAGATGCTTAAGCATGTAGACTGCTGTCTAAAAGTCTAAAATGTGGTCCTTGAGCCAGCATCATCAGCAACACCTGGAAGCCTGTCAGAAACACAGATTTTCTCAGACCCCATACTAGAAGCAGAGTACCAAGTAAAAACTTAAAGTGCTCAATAGTCCATCAATGACAATGTAAGTCCTCATTCAAGAAAGTACTGCACACTTTGAAGTTCACCTTAAAAACTACTAGGGGGCATAGACAAGTACAAATGTGACTAAAATTCGAATCCAAGTACATTAAATTCTGAATGAATACAAAATTCTTTGGGAGCTTCAAAAGAAGATGG
>NW_016107663.1:668847-689531 GCF_001604975.1 Cebus imitator
TTCTCCTGCCTCAGCCTCCTGAGTAGCTGGGACTACAGGCACGTGCCACCATGCCCAGCTAATTTTTTGTAGTTTTAGTAGAGACGGGGTTTCACCGTGTTGACCAGGATGGTCTTGATCTCTTGACCTTGTGATCCACCCACCTCGGCCTCCCAAAGTGCTGGGATTACAGGCTTGAGCCACCGCGCCCAGCCAGGAAAGGAAATTTTTAAAAGTTTCATGGAGGAGGTGACTTAAGATGGGTGTGCTTGGAGGACTGAATTTTTAAATTAAATTTCATTTTTTTTTGAGACAGTGTTTTGCTCTGTTGCCCAGGCTGGAGTGCAGTGGTGTTCATGGCTCATTGCAGCCTTGAGCTCCCAGGCTCAACTGATCCTCCCCTCTCGTCCTCCCAAGTAGCTGGAATCACAGACACACACCACCACACCCAGCTAATTTTTGTATTTTGCCCAAGCTGGTCTCAAGCAGTCTTTTTGCTTTGGCCTCCCAAAGGGCTAGGATTGCTGGTGTTAGCCCAGCCTGAATTTTTTCTTTCTTTTTTTATACCAAGAATCAGTACAAAGGGAAGGACAGAACTTTGACAGCTAGAGATGGCAGGGGAGAGGCATTTCATGACAGCAGAGACTTTGTTTTGTTCATGGCTATATCCTCATTGCTTACAAGAGTACCTGCTACATTTAAGGAGGTATTAAATAATTGCTGAATGGGCTGGCTGTGCTGGCTCATGCCTATAATCCTAGCACTTTGGGAGGCTGAGGCAGGTGAATCATTTGAGGCCAGGAGTTCAAGACCAGCCTGGCCAAGAGGGCAAAACCTCATCTCTACTAAAATTACAAAATTAGCCAGGTGTGGTGGTGCATGCCTGCGATCCCAGCTACTTAGGAGGCTGAGGCAGGAGAATCACTTTAATCCAGGGAGGTTGAGTTTGTGGTGAGCCGAGACTGTGCCACTGCATTCCAGCCTGGGTGACACAGTGAGACTCAAAAACAAACAAACAAACAAACAAACAAACAAACAAACAAACAAACTGTTGAATGGAATAGCATAAGCAAAGAAACAGAAGATGAAAATGTACTTTAAAAGCCCTATGAAATGCTAACTTAATTTGAAAGTGCAGGTTGTAGCTAATACAATTTGTGGAATAGTCAGAACAGAGACTGAAAATATAAACTGGGAGAGATTAAAGTAGTTGTATTTAATGAGGAGTCAGGAACTTTTCATTTTTCTTCTCTGGATCATCTAAGTTTTCTTAGCACATGGTTTTATATCACTTAATTCTACAATTCAGATGTTTTACTAATTCAGGCCATAGTCATTCCCCAACCACTACAAAAAAAAATTACTGCAAAACAGTTCATTACATAACCTCAATTTTAGTCTAGGGTCTCTGACCGCATGCTCTTTTCCTCTTAATTAATATTATAGCTTGAAAACACTTTCTCTCAGCTTCTTAAGTGAAGAAAGGTGCCTACCTGGATCTCCTCCCGAGAAAGCTGCATAGAATTTTGCACAAAATTTGGGGGTTCGTCCCATCCTCCTTCCTGGGTCTCCAGATTGTGGTAATAATAATATCCACCTTTCACCCAGTGCTTCACCCACTTGCTGTCATTATCTCCTGGCAGAAAATAAAGGAAAGATAGAAGACACCCAGAGACATACTCCCGAGCTGTAAGTCCAGGACTGCAGGATTATTACAGTCAGGTCTCAGAGTCTAAATGAAGACCACTCAAAAGCTGCTCCTTGGATCTGTGAGAGTAAAGGGGCATCCTAAGCTCCCATTAAATTATGGCTTTGTAATGTCTAATTTAGCTCATTTATGTCTATAATGTAAGAAGAAAATACCTATGAAGTCTAATTATGGAATTAACCATGATTAACTTTGTTCATTCCAAAGCCCAGTTTAAGGCCTGTGTATTTTAAAAAATTTGCAACCATTCAGCCTCTCCAGTTTTTCCACTTTTAAAAGTCCATAAAATGGGATAAGAAATCTTATTTCTATCTCTTTCTACAAACTACTTTTAATTGCCTATAGGCTTAATCACAGCTACTCTACTCTGTGAAAGATAGATATTTTGATCCATCCCACATTCTCAGAAAATTGGCCTTGTTAACATAGCTGTCCACAAAGGGGGAAAAAAGATAGTTTCAAAAATAGGGATTTTATCTCCTTTAAAATGAGCCTAAGGCCAGGTGTGGTGGCTCACACCTGTAATCCCAGCATTTTGGGAGGCCAAGGCGGGGGCAGATCACAAGGTCAGTAGCTTGAGACCAGCTTGGTCAACATGGTGTAACACCGTCTCTATTACACTACAAAAAATTAGCCAGGCATGGTGATGTGCACCTGTAGTCCCAGCTACTCGGGGGCTGAGGCAGAGGAATTGCTTAAACCTGGGAGGCGGAGGTTGCAGTGAGCCGAGATCGTGCTACTGCACTCTAGCCTGGTGACAGAACAAGACTGTCTCCAAAAAAAAAAAAAAAAAAATCCTAAGTAGTGTACGTCTACACACTAAAAGGTCTTTCCTCATAGCTTATCCCTCTCCTCTACTCAAGGCTTAGCTTCAGGGCACAAAAGTATTATCCCAGAACTCACCCGCTGCCTGTTTTTTCTTCTTTGCTTCAGCAAGGTCACTCTGGTAAGTTTCACCACATTCAGGGATGACTCCATATAAGCCAACATCAGGGGAACGAAGGGCACTCAGTGTTTTGCCAACATCACCACTTTCTACTGCTTCATTAATGGCAAAGATTCCTAAGGCAACTATTCCAGGAAAGAATTGTTACCAGAATAGTTTATAAAGTGTCTAAATTCACACGCTGGTTCACCTAACTATGTCTACTGGCAAATTGTTCCCGCATACCTATCTTGGTCAAGCTGAATACTGAGATATGGAGTACCTTGTCACCCCAGCCTCCACCAAAACAGAAACAAAACAGGTTATACATACACTTCTGGGCTTCTTGGGTGTCTTTGTTGGACTGCCAGATTCCACCTTGAATTTCATCCAACCACAGCACAGCTGACTCATCCTGGGTTTCCTACATATCATTAAAAGCAAAACAATATTGAAGTCACAAAATCGGGGTACATATAATATACGTGTGATAGGAGGGCTTCTCAGACTAAATTAAATATGGATATGGAAGAACAGGCTTAAAAAATATGAGACACATGGGTTACTCAAATGGAAGAAGTAGGCATCAAAAAACTGGTAAAAGGTTGGGTGCAGTGACTTGCACCTGTAATCTAACACTTTGAAAAGCTGAGGCAAGTGGAATGCTTGATCCCAGGAGTTTAAGACCAGCCTGGGCAACGTACTGAGATCCTATTTCTCTTAAAAATTAGCCAGGCATGGTAGTACATGCCTATAGTCCTGGCTACTAGGGAGGCTGAGGCAGAAGGACTGCTTAAGTCCAGGAGGTTAGGCTGCAGTGAGCCATGTTCTTCTCACTGCCCTCCAGCCTGGGCAACAGAGTAAGACCCTGCTGCCAAAACAAACAAACAAATTGGTAAAGGTCATAAGCTAAAGGGAAATGGCTCAGATGTAGGTGAAAATTATACAAAGATGAATTTAAGTGGTTCAGGAGGTCGTGAACAGCTAGAAGGGGCAAGAGGCCCAGATGGACTGGGAAGGGGTCCATGGACTTTAACGACATGGGCTAGGGTATATATATATATATATATGAATATACAATATTCTGAGGAAGTCAATGCTCTCTAAGACTAAGACTGTCAAGTCTTATTTTAACCAGAACCTTTGAATTATCACATTTAAAGCCAGGAGTCACTACAGGCAATCTACATTTCTCACCAGCTGATACCCTAAAACTTGAATGTTAAATCAGTTACTGGGAACTTAAAGGTACATTTTCACACAGAAACATACTGAATATTGTGATTACTTTCTTTAGTACAGCTAACAAAAGCCCCGCAGTATAGTCTGAGTTGACTACTGGGGACAGAGATGATGTATGATGTACTGGAGGTCACTTACTTTCCTCTTCCTAAATTTGTTTAGATAATTTTCTTTTTTAAAAGAGCATGTTGGTGATCATTTGCTCTGAATAACATTTTAAACAGAATTAGATTAGTAGAAATATCTTCCTTTAGTATCTTCCCATTTTCAAGAATGTGGCTGCCGGTGGGGTGTGGTGGCTCACACCTGTAATCCTAGCATTTTGGGAGGCTGAGGCAGGCGGATCACCTGAGGTCAAGAGTTCAAGACCAGCCTGGCCAACATGGAGAAACCCCGCTTCTGCTAAAAATGCAAAAATTAGCCAGGCGTGATGGCATGTGCCTGTAATCCCAGCTACTCAGGAGGCTGAGGCAGGAGAATCACTTGAACCCGGGAGGCAGAGATTGCAGTGAGCCAAGATCACGCAATTGCACTCCAGCCTGGGTAACACAGCAAGACTCTGTCTCAAAAAAAAAAAAAGAATGTGGCTGCCATCTTCCGATTTGGGGAAGTAGCTTATGGATTAGCCCCAGGTAGTCAGGTAGTTGCTACTGTTACTGAGAGTTAGCACAACAGAATTCTATTCCTACCTACTCTCAGTGTGAGAGTCAGAATCAGAAACCACTGCTGATACCTTGCTAGATTTCTGTGGTCATAGTGAGGTTTCGTAAGCTTTAACGATCTCAAAGAGTGGGGGGGGGGGGGTCCTTTGTTAAGATGACTCTCTAAGGTCTTTATAAAAAGCATCAATTCAGCAGATTACTGGGCAGTCTTCTATAGCAAAGACAAGGCACTTTATGTTTTAAAGTGGCCACATTGTGAGAGTCATGTTTATGGTGATCTGGGCAGACTCAACAAAATTAGCATACTCTTGAGGCTTGAGCTAACAGCAATGGTGCAAACAGCAGCTCAAAAATTCATTTAGATTGCTTGATGTGAATATAATGTGCCAAGCCACAAATGAGGCAGAATAAACAACTTGGTAAATCACCATAACTATGTGTCCTAATGAGGCAGGGTCTGAACTTTGAGGCAAAGTGAAACGTTTCGCTGCCCAACAGTTGAAGCCACAAAATCTTAGGGAAGGCTTGGCTTTCCTGCTGTTTTATTAGAGAGAGAGACACAACATTTCATTCCATATAGTAAAGGAACCACAATCCTTGCAATTTATAAAGAGTGCAGGTGACAAGATAAGGCCAAAGGAAAGCATCTGAAATGGAAAGCAGTGATTTCTCTTAAATGCAGCATTTTAGAAAGAAAGATCATTATGGGAGGTGCGGCCTTGCAATTCTAAGAGGCATTGTCCCAATTTTAAGAAGCTCACAGTCTTGGGAAAGGAAAAGAGTAAACAAAACAGAATGCAAGAACAAATGAATCACTTAAAAACTGCAGAACCTAGTACCTTCCTACCACTAGCTGCTTTCTATTACTGAAAATAGAAAATGACCACACACTATCCTCTAGAGTCCTACAAATAACTGCTGGAAATGCTAGGCAATAGTTCCAATGTGAGACAATACAATGAGTCAGCTACAGGCTTGTGACAACTTCAATTGAGAAGTCATAAGCAAAAGGGTTGATGGTCCAGTCTCTAACAGAAGCAGCATAAAAATCTTTGCATCATAAAAACGAAGCATTTCCACAGAATCAAGCCAATTTTGGTTCACTTTTAGGATAATCATACATCAGATATCTGAGCAGAATCTGCTGTAAGGAAAGCTGTGAGGTTTAGCATTGAGAGAGGAAGGCAGAACCTTTCTGAGAATTCAGAATTCAGTCTTTCCTGCTTGACGCAGATTAAAGTAAAACCTTTCACACATACTCCTTAAGAAATTAGTAGAGCAATAAATAGTATTAAAGGCAAGAAAAAGTGAATGGATGGGTGTCTCAGGTGTTTCAGGGAAACATAACATAGAAAAGCCCCTCACCAAAATGAAGAAGGAAAGAGAGACAGCATCCACTACCTCATCCCAGTGTAAGAAGAAACAGCTTCTTTCTGCTCCAATTAGACTGAATAAGATGACAAAAGCCAAATCCTTCCAGTAAAATTTGTTTTAAAGAGATCATCTAAGATGAACTCAAATCACTGAGCAGAGTGTTAAAACCCAGGCTAGATATTATGGAGAGAAAACAGATTTGCTGTAAAAATTCTATATAAGACATATTAAAGTACAGCTCCTTAACAACTCTAACACTTAGAAACACACTGATTGCATTTCAGAAGTGGTAAAGAGATAGGGACCAGAAGTCAGAATAAAAAAAAAGAGTGGGCAATGACTGGAGGGAGAAGAGGTGAAGAAGCCACAAAACCTAGGGAAAGGAAGGGAGAAGCAGCAAAAGAATGACAATGTTATGTACATGCATATATGGAAAGCACATACTCACATACCCCTCTAAAGGGCACCTCTCACCCCTCAAATCCTTTTAAAAAGCCTTTACTTACTATGTGGCATGGTTTGCATGTGTGATGATAGATTCAATCCTACATATATAAATATATAACCACATATACATCACATACACACCTAAACACAAATACACAAATCTGTACATTTATCAACTACACAACACAAGCACTGACCAATCAGGAAGGAGTACAGTCCTTATGGTCACTGCTGGCTTAGTTACCATATAGTGGAATTTCAGGGAAAGAATCAGAACTGGAGAGTGGTGGCACGGATTTGGGAGGGTTGGGACAGTAACAACATATCAAACAAAAAAGTATTTCAATATCCTAACAACTGGTCCAGTTGTGCTGGTGTGAACCAGCTCATTACTAGCTACAAGAATGTGTGTACAACTGCGTATACACACATGGAGGTTAGAGAGAGATTTAAGTCATTCATACTCTTTCTTCCTTTTTTTTTTTTTCTGAGATGGAGTCTTGCTGTCACCCAGGCTGGAGTGCAGTGGTGTGATCTCAGTTCACCGCAACCTCCTACTCCCGGGTTCAAGCAATCCTCCTGCCTCAGCCTCCTGAATAGCTGGGATTACAGGCGCATGCCACCACACCTAGCTCATTTCTGTATTTTTAGTAGAGATGGGATTTTGCCATGTTGGCCAGGCTGGTCTCAAACTCCTGACCTCAAGTGATCTGTCTGCCCTGACCTCCCAAAGTGCTGGGATTATAGGTATGAGCCACCACACATGGCCTAAGTCATTAAGTTATAAAATGAGTTGCGGAGGATCCCTGATGTCCATGTCCTACATTCAGACTTTACTACTCATGACTAGTAATCCACTTTTATTAAGAGTTCCACAAGCACTAAATTTAAATGAAGAGAGAAGTAACATCAATGAAAATGGTAAAGACCTCTGAAAATCCTCTCCACCATGAAACACACACACACACACACACACACACACACACACACACACCCCACTGGCAAACAATCACCAGCATCAGTTTTCCTTTCTTTTTTTTTGACACGGAGTTTCACTCTTATTGCCCAGGCTGGAATGCAGTGGCATGATCTCAGCTCACTGCAACCTCTGCCTCCCAGGTTCAAGCGATTATTCTGCCTCAGCCTCCCACGTCGCTGGGATTACAGGTGACTGCCACCACACCCGGCTAATTTTTTGTATTTTTAGTAGAGATGGGGTTTTGCCATGTTGGGCGGGCTGTTTCGAACTCCTGGCCTCACGGGATCTGCCTGCCTTGGCCTCTCAAAGTGCTGGGATTACAGGCGTGAGACACTGTGCCCGGACTTTTTTTTTTTTTTTTTTAAAGACAGGGTCTTGTTTTGTCACCCAGGCTGGAGTGCAGTGGCACAATCTTGGCTCACTGCAACCTCCGCCCCCCAGGCCCAAGTGATCCATTCTCAGCCTCCCAAATGCCTGTCACCACAGGTGCACACCACCATGTCCAGCTAATATTTTTATTGTTTATAAAGACGGGGTTTTACCATTTTGCTCAGGCTGGTCTCAAATTCCCAGGCTCAAGCTATCCACCCCCCTTGGCCTTCCAATGTGCTGGGATTACAAACAGGAGCCGCTGCACCTGGCCAGTTTTTTCAATAAGATAGAGATTAAACCAAAGGCTTGCAGAAATTGGAGTGCATTCAAGAAAAACAGCTGAAACTCAGTAAGAACAATGAGTTCTGTGGTGCTTAAAACTGCCCTATTCCAATCTGCCCCTCCTACCACCCCTTCAAAGCCCCATTCCCAGAGAACTGTCATTAGCTGACCTGTTCAGAACTCACACTCGCAAGGCTGTCTTTATTTGACCTGACCAAGAGCTCATCCACTGCAAATAGCCTTTTTTCCAGGAGCATTTGTCAAAAACATTAAGGATAACAGTTTAGGCAAACAAAAGACTAAAAACCTTATAAGGAAGAGCTGGAGAATGAGATGTTCATGGAAACTTCTGACAACTTGACATATTCCTGAATGGGATCTAGGGGGCAACAGTGCATGTGTGGACTTTGCACATGCTCAGAAAAGATCTGATAAAGCTCCAAGCTCTCACCTCTGGCTGACCTTGAGGCTCTGGGCAAGTATGAAGTGGGGGTTAAAGCAGAACTGCCAACTGCCTGGCCGAGTGTTGAAGGTGTGCCCCAACATGCACACAGAGCCCCCCAGCAAAGATCTGTCTTACTGGTTCTAGGCACTGAAGGAAACTCTTTTTAACCATCAGCCGACCACTAACTAACCAAGCAGAGATTTCAATGGATGGATACGACCAAGCATACAGACTTTACAGAGAAATCACTAAACCACAAACAGTGACAAGAACAAACCCTCAAGAGAGGGTGGAATCTGATTTCCAGGGCTGCCACACTTTATTACTAAAGTGCCTGGTTAAAAAAAAATTACAAGACATGCAATGAACCAAGAAGGCAGATCTACACATAGGGGGATAAAGCAGACAACAGAAATTATCCCTAAGGAAGCCCCAAGATGGGCTTCTAGACAAAGACTTCAATCAGCTATTCTCAATTTGTGCAAAGAACTATAAAGGAAACCACGTCTACTGAACTTAAGTATGAGAATATCTCACCATATAAAGAATATCAATAAAGAGATTGAAATTAATTTTTAAATAACATATCAAAAATTCTGGAGTTGAAATGTACAATAACAAATGAAAAATTCACTAGAGGGACTCAACAGCAAATCTGAGCAAGCAGAAAAAAGAATAAGGAAACTTGAAGATATTTTATTTTTAATCTTAACGTCAATTGCCATTATCTAGTCTGAGGATCAAAAAGAATGAAGGAAAATAGACAAAGCCTCAAATCATAACCAATATATGCCTAGAAGGCAAGGACAGAGAAATGGGCAGAAATAATACTTAAAGAAAATCTGTAATAGACCTATAACAAGTACAGAGAGAGGACTTGGGAATCGAAAACTATGCCATGGGCAGTCAGATCTGTTTTCAGAAGGCCAGATTCACCCAGAGTTGGAAGCAGTCAAGACTGTCAGTGAAAAGGGGGCGAGTTCACCCCTGATCACAGTCTTTACTGATGACAAAGGTGTCAACAGTGTCAGCCTCCTGCACAGTGACCTCACGGAGAGAGAGCTATGTTCTGACGATGGTGGAAGGAATCATAGGCCTTGGTAAGCGTAAGCTCTGACACAGAAGCTAAAGATGACCAGCCTTTCCCTAGGCTCTTCTTTTTTTCTTTTTTTTTTTTTGAGACGGAGTTTCACTCTTGTTACCCAGGCTGGAGTGCAATGGCGCGATCTCGGCTCACCGCAACCTCCGCCTCCTGGGTTCAGGCAATTCTCCTGCCTCAGCCTCCTGAGTTGCTGGGATTACAGGCACACACCACCATGCCCAGCTCATTTTTTGTATTTTTAGTAGAGACGGGGTTTCACCATGTTGACCAGGATGGTCTCGATCTCTTGACCTCGTGATCCACCCGCCTCGGCCTCCCACAGTGCTGGGATTACAGGCTTGAGCCACCGCGCCCGGCCTCCTAGGCTCTTCTTATCCCTTAGCAGTGGTGTGTTATTTTTTCAACCTCTTGACTCAAGACAATGGCATTCTGACAGTCTCAAACCTGAGCCCTGGCCAGTATTACTTCAAACCCATGATGAAA
This sequence comes from Cebus imitator, assembly GCF_001604975.1. Lineage (NCBI taxonomy): Eukaryota > Metazoa > Chordata > Mammalia > Primates > Cebidae > Cebus > Cebus imitator. The sequence continues at coordinate 678,848 of NW_016107663.1, forward strand.
GAATTTCAGTTTGAGCCATTCTCATAAATGACCGAGGTGCAGGAAGGCCAGAGGCTGAAGATCACCATCACGGGGTATGGAACCACCTACAGGTGCTATGGCATGCAGTCTTCTGTAAATGGAGAACCCGAACAGGGTACTGCAGTGGGAGAGGTAGGCCACAATGATTGCAGCATTCACAGAGAATACACCACGACAGATGAAGAGGGCAAGTTCAAATTACAGAGATTGCTGTTGTGATGTGTGCACCAATTTCCATCAGGTGGTTGAGGCTGAGAATAATGACATGGATGATGTAAACATTATAGTTTTCTGGTAGATTAATCAACTTGACAAGTAGAAATGTGATCACTTCCTCTGAGTACCTTCCTACATTATGTGTAAAACTTTACCGAAGCAAAAATCTCACTTGACAATCCAATTCAGATAGTCTCCCTTGGTCAGTCCTCTTCGTCCACTTCCCCCAGACGCACAGAGACAGTGAGAGAATCATGTTGTTTCCAGACTTCACGCTCCCCAGATCCTAGTATGACCATGGTTTGCCTCAAGTTTCTTTAACTGCAGTGGACTACCATAAACATAACACTTTGATTTTTACCCCTATGAAAAAGCTACCCAAGCAAGACATTACACAAGGATCCCCCATTACCCTGTCACTAACACTGCTTCTTCTGTTGGCCAATTACAAGCAACACAAGCTTATTCCCTTGCTGTGGTGGCTGAGAAGTCAAGTGCAGGGAGTCCATGCACTTGGCCAGGCAGCCTCTCACAATAATGGCCCGGAAGATGCAAACAGACAAGACAAGAAGAGAAGATTAGGCGGGCAGGAAGAGGAAGAGGGGGCAGCTGCAGTCTCACTTGGGACAGGCCAGGAGGCCACCACCTGTCCCTAGGATTGAAACAGAAAGCATGCATCAGCTCCCTTCAGCCAGTGCTCTTAGCCCTGTGCCCCATGCCGGCATCAACAGCCTTCCCCTTCACAAGGTCCCCTGTGCAATGCAATGAATGGACCTGCCTGTCACCCTGCTGAACACAATTAATAATATAACTTATTATTTTTGTCGAAAGATGATTTATGCTGTGCTAGTGGTGTGGAAATGTAATTCTACATCTTTGGCATTCATTTGCAATGGTTCTAGTAAACATGGTGTTTGGTTTCACTATGAAGTGCCTTTTAGATTTCACCATTTCCTTCACTTCCCTTTGCATTTGAGATCCCTGCTGGAAACCACAGCAATCCGTATCTTCGACTAGGAGGATATGTTAGGAGGTAACAATCAGTAAAACTGTCCATTTGTATTGTTAGAGGCGTGTGAACCAGAGGAACTACATCTTGACTAGGAGCTGGGTAAAATGAGGCTGAAACCCACCAGGCTGCATTCCCAGACAGTTAGGCATTCTAAGTCACCGAATGAGATAGGAGGTTGGCACAGGATACAGGTCATAAAGACCTTGCTGATAAAACATTTTGCAGTAAGGAAACTGGCTAAAACTCACCAAAACCAGGGTGCTGACCTCTGGTCGTCCTCGCTGCTACACTCCCGCCAGCGCCATGACAGTTTACAAATGCCATGGTAACATCAGGAAGTTACCCTATATGCTCTAAAAAGTGGAAGCATGAACAATTCACCGATGTTTAGCATATCATCAGACAATAACCATAAAAATTGGCAAACAGCGGCCCTCAGGGCTGCTCTGTCTATGGAGTAGCCATTCTTTTATTCCTTCACTTTCTTAATAAGCTTGCTCCCACTTTATGGACTCACCCTAAATTCCTTCTTCTGTGAGATCCAAGAACCCTCTCTTGGGGTCTGGATCGGGACGCCTTTCCTGTAACAGTATTGCAGCTCAAAACAAAACAAAAAAATCCCCCCCCCACACACAGAACTCCGAACCATGTGGTTTCACTGGTGACTTGTACCAAATGTTTAAAGAATTAGCTAATCCTTTACAAACTCTTTCAAAATATGAAAGGAATATTCCAGGTCATGAGGCCAGTGTTACACTGATACCAAAACCAAACACAAAGGTATCAGAAGAAAATAAAACTACAGACCAAATTTAAATTAAGATCTTTTGGTTGCTAAATTTGGAACTCAGTGAGAAGTATTTTTAAAGACACTCCCAAATGGCTATGGAGACTCAGATGCTCAGGTGATGCCTTAAAACAAAAACACCCAATGTGTAGTTCACCCAGCTGGGCCTGGCAATGTTAAGCAGCTTTTCCTTTGACTTCCCCCGACTTCCTCCGCCTTTGATGAAGTTTGAAAAGTTATTCCACAGCAAAAGGAAATGCTTCAAACTCTAGTCACATCCTTGAAAAGTTTAACTCTGATGACCCAAACAAAAGGCGCCCACAGCCTTTTAGCATGAGTGACAGCTATACAAGTTATATCCTCAATCTACTTCCCTTTTTAGATATGGAAGACAACCTAGCTTATTCTCCCAAACTCCACTCCTCTCACAGTCAGATATAAGGCTCCTTTTAGGCTTTCCCAGCAGCAAAACCCAACATTATTACCAGCAGCATACACAGAATCATAGTAACCTGACACCATATTAGAGATTCTGCATCAGTAGAATTAGACTTTAAGCTTAGGAATCTTGTATTTTCAAAATGACTTTTTCAACGTTCTGATGACTGGCCAACTTTGGCAAACACCAATCCAATAAAATGAGTCAAAGACAGAGACTTCCATTTCTAGTTTCCCTGGAGCTAACTACTTCTCATCTGAGTAAATAAAATCAGCTGATCTCAATTTCCTGGCTATGAAATAGCAGTTGTGATTCAACCTTCTCCATAGCATCAAGTGACATTCTGCAAAATAATGTCTCTTAAATGACACTTGGTACTCCCTATCAGATACTACATTTGCAGGATTAGGACAGGGTAGTGTCAACAAATGCCATGGCAATGTAATCAAAGATCTGTCAACATCACAATATTATCAGCATATAAAATTACCCACTCCTCCACCCTTCACCCAAACTTACAGAGCCCACACGAGTGTCAGTGTGCAAAAAGCTCCAATACACTAAACCCTTGGTCTGTTTTTATGCTTCTGGCTTCTCAGAATTGAAAATGTCTTTCAGCCCTTCCTCTGGCTGCCTCACTTCAGGAATCTTCTGAAGGCTATGGTTCTATCCAGTTGTTGTTACTTAGTAAGCACTTAAAAGGGAGATCAATCACAATTAGAAAAACAGATGTAATTATGCTGTAATCAACAAATATTTGAGAGCCTACTACATACAAGGCAACTTCCTGGACAGCAACAGCATAAAAACAGGGAGAAACCTTGTCAATTTCCTCAGCAAACTAGGTGGCAGGTAAGACAAACATTTTAAACATGAGTCTGTGTTACAATTACTTTGAACAACTTTATCTTCATAATCGCATTATTCCTAATAGCCACAGTGGAAAAAAACAGTATGTCTATCAAGTCATGAATAGATAAAGTGTAAATAATTCATATGTAATCAACTCATGAACGGATAAATAAAATGTGGTGGCTGGGCGCGGTGGCTCATGCCTATAATCCCAGCACTTTGGGAGGCCGAGGCGGGTGGATCACGAGGTCAAGAGATCAAGACCATCCTGGTCAACAAGGTGAAACCCCGTCTCTACTAAAAATACAAAAATTAGCTGGGCATGATGGTGCGTGCCTGTAGTCCCAGCTACTCGGGAGGCTGAGGCAGGAGAATTGCTTGAACCCAGGAGGCGGAGGTTGCGGTGAGCCGAGATCGTGCCATTGCACTCCAGTCTGGGCAACAACAGCGAAACTCCGTCTCAAAAAAAAAAAAAAAATGTGGTAAGGTGGAAATAATCCATGTGTCATCAACTCATGAGTATAAAATGTGGCATAACCACACAACGGAATATTATTCAGCAATAAAAAGAAATGAAGTGCTGATGCTACAAATCGGATAAACTAAGCTAAAAGAAGCCAGTCACAAAGGACCATGCATTGCTTAATTCCATTTATATGAAATGTTCAGAATAGACAAACCCATAGACAAGGCAGGAGTCTGATGGTTGCCCAGGGCTGGGGGAGATCGAGGGAAATGAGCTCCTCTTGGGGTGATGAAAATGTTCAAACGCTGACTATGGTGATGACTGCACAATTCTACCAACATACTCAAGACCATTCATACTGAATTGTATGATATGAGAATTATGTGTCAATTAAGCTGTGATTAAAAAAACCTCATGACATTATCTATTAAAGCTTCACATATGGCCAGGCGTGGTGGCTCATGCTTTGTAATCCCAGCACTTTGGGATGCCGAGGTGGGCGGATCACGAGATCAAGAGATTGAGACCATCCTGGTCAACACAGTGAAACCCCATCTCTACTAAAAAAAAATAGAAAAATTAGCTGGGCATGGTGGCATGCACCTGTAGTCCCAGCTACTCGGGAGACTGAGGCAGAAGAATTGCTTGAACCCAGGAGGCAAAGGTTGTGGTGAGCCAAGATTGTGCCATTGCACTCTAGCCTCGGCAACAAGAGCGAAACTCTATCTCAAAAAAAAAAAAAAAAGCTTCACATACAGGTATTCTCTGTTGCCGTAACTCCTCTCCAAAATGTATTCCTAACAGAAATGCACATATATATTTTTTTAACCAAAAGGCCATGTGTGGGGGCTCATGCCAGTTATTCCCAACACTTTCGGACGCTGAGGCATGCAGATCATTTGAGGTCAGGAGTTTGACACCAACCTGGCTAGCATGATGAAACCCCATCTCTACTAAATATACAAAAAAAAAAAAAAATTAGCCAGGTATGGTGGCTCTCGCCTATAATTCTAGGTACTGAGGAGGTTGAGGCAGGAGAATCGCTTCAACCTGGGAGGTGAGGTTGCAGTGAGCTGAGATCACGCCACTGCACTCCAGCCTGGGTGACAGAGCAGGACTGTCTCAGAAAAAAGCAGTATTTACAACAATCTGAAGAAAAAAAAAAAAACTTCACCAGTAATATATGACCACACAATAAAGTAGTACACAACAATGAGAATGAACGAAGGACGGCTCCATGCCACCACATGGATGCATACCACTAACATTATTTAGGGCAACAGAAGTCGGATACAAAGGAGCATATAAGGTATGATCCCACTTAAATACAGCTCGGAAGTGAACAGAAATCAACTATTTTTTTTCTTTTTTGTGAGACAGAGTCTCACTCTGTAGCCCAAGCTGGAGTGCAGTGGCACGATCTTGGCTCATTGTAACCTCCACCTCTGGGGCTTGAGAGATTCTCCTGCCTCAGCCTCCAAGTATCTGGGACTACAGTCTCATGCCACCACACTCGGCTACTTTTTTGTATTTTAGTAGAGACAGGGTTTTACCATGTTACCCAGGGTGGTCTCGAACACCTGAGCTCAGGCAATCCACCTGCCTCAGCCTCCCAAAGTGCTGGAATTATGGTGTGAGCCACCACGTCCACCCCTGTGGTGTTATTCATAGAAATCAGTATAGTGGTTACCACCAAATGGAGGCTGGCGAAGGGTGAAAGGGGATATGAGGAAGGTCTCTGTGGTTATGGTAATGGGTCCTACAATCTGAATGCCAAATACACGGGTGTGCCTCCTTTTGAAAATTTGTGCAATTGCATACCCATATTTCTTTTTTTTTTTTTTTTTGAGACAGAATCTTGCTCTGTCCCCCAGGCTGGAATGCAGTGGTGCAATCTCGGCTCACTGCAACCTCCAGCTCTCAGGCCCAAGTAATTCCTGTGCCTCAGCCTACTGAGTAGCTGGGATTAGAGGCACGCACCACCATGCCCAGCTAATTTTTGCATTTTTTTTTTTAAAGTAGAGATGGGGTTTCACCATGTTGGCCAGGCTGGTCTTGAACTCTTGGCCTCAAGTGATCTGCCTGCCTTGGGCTCTCAAAGTGCTGGAAATATAGGCGTGAGCCACTGTGCCAAGCCCTGGATCTTATATTTCAATAAAGAATTTACAGAAAGAGACACAAGAGACTTGTCAACAACAAATAAAGAACAAAAATCCAAATGTGTAGAACACCATGAACTCCTGGAAGGTGGAGTCTATGTCTCTCACATTTTTGTGTCCCTCCAGTGCTGTGAATCTAAGGGTAACCAGAAAGCATTCACTGAATGAATCACAGAAGATATTCCTACCTCTACCTTTGTTATAGGAGGGCTGAGGTGCTCTGAATAGAAAGAACACTTCCAATGCCACTCACCTGGGCTTTCTCTCTCTTCGCTCTGATCAGTGTGTCTTGGTAATGCTGGGCTACTTCTGCAAGGACTCCCTCAAGTTTAGCTGCAGGAATCTGCAAGGCTTGCAGAGTCTTTTGGGCATCACCTTCATCCAGGGCTTCATTAATTAAACCAATGGCTAAAATCCCTAAATATAAAGAGAAAGAAAGTTTTTTTTTTTAATTAAGGAAGTATATAAACAATCGTGAAACCTGCTAACTAATCATAAATCTACCTAAGAGTAACCATGATTGCAACTTACAATTAAGCAGCGCTGTTTTTTGTTTTATAAATATTAGTTTGTTTCATTTGAACTCGTTTGTATTCATATTCCTATTGAATGTCCAAGTCCTTTCGTTTCATTTTTAACTGCTCTAACTTAAAAGTGATGAGGATTTTGAAGAAACTGGCCTTACTGTATAGCTTTCAGGTGCATTGGAATGTATAATCAAAACCATTCTTGAGTCACAAAGAATCTTAAAAAGGTTCAAGAGTTCTTAAAAAACCAACTAATTCAATACTTTTATAGAAGAAATATCAAGGCTTAGCAATCTCTTCTCCAAGATTATACAGCAAACAAATGGTAGAAAAAAGATCCAAGCCCAGGGCTCCGTAATGCAAGGCAAGGCTCTTCCCACTAAATCAGTTGAATATTTTTCACAGGAAACGTAAATTAAAATGAGAAACGTTCACTCCCCAGTTATCTCAGGCAGCCATGCTGCTTTTGTAAAGACTCTGCTATATAATAAAAAGTCTGGCTGGTCTTTGTCTTTGGGGAAGGCTCTAAGACCCTTGGAATATCCTGAGTGATAGGTATGTCTCTGTTATTCATGGTGGGCCCCTTTGCCCACACCTGAATTTATGCCAACCAATGGCTCCCGGCTGGCCTCTTTTTTTGTTGCTGTTGTTTTGAGATGGAGTTTTCCTCTTTGTTGCCCAGGCTGGAGTGCAGTAGCACGATCTTGGCTCACTGCAACCTCTGCCTCATGGGTTCAAGTGATTCTCCTGTCTCAGCTTCTCGAGTAGCTGGGATTACAGGCACCCACCATGATGCCCAGTTATTTTTTGTATTTTTTTTTTTTTTTTGAGATGGAGTTTCGCTCTTGTTACCCAGGCTGGAGTGCAATGGCGCAATCTCGGCTCACCGCAACCTCTGCCTCCTGGGTTCAGGCAATTCTCCTGCCACAGCCTCCTGAGTAGCTGGGATTACAGGCACGCGCCACCACGCCCAGCTGATTTTTGTATTTTTAGTAGAGACGGGGTTTCACCATGTTGACCAGGATGGTCTCAATCTCTTGACCTTGTGATCCACCCGCCTCGGCCTCCCAAAATGCTGGGATTACAGGCGTGAGCCACCGCGCCCGGCCTATTTTTTGTATTTTTAATAGAGACAGAGTTTCATCATGTTGGCCAGGCCGGTCTCGAACTCCTGACCTCAGGTGATCTACCTTCCTCGGCCTCCCAAATTGCTGGGATTACAGGTGTGGGCCATTGCACCCAGCCCTGGTTGGCCTCTTGATAGTTTCAGGATAAAGGCTGGCCATGCCGGAAAGATCAACCATTGAGGTTTGGGGTCATGTGATACCAGCCTGGCCTCCCAATGTCCAGGGAGCAGAGGCCAAACGAAAACTGAGTTTAATTACAAAGCCAATACTATCAATCATGCATATGTAATGAAGCCCAAATAAAAACTCTGAACACCCAAATCTCAGGTGAGTTTCCCCGACTGGTGATACACTTCAATGTGCCAGGAGAGTGACACATCCTGAGAACACAGGAGCTTCATGTTGGGTACTCTCACAGACATTGCTTGATGATTCTCTTCTTTCAGCTGATCTTGATTTATATATTTCATAAAAAAATTGTAATCCTAAGTCTAGCACCTTCTTGAGTTCTGTGAGTCATTCTAGCAAATTACTAAACCTGAAAGGGTAGAAGGATTCTCCAAATTTGCAGCCAGTTGTTTAGAAGTACAGTGGCCTGGGAACCCTGCAGCTTTCAGCTGGTGTCTGAAGCGAGAGGCGTTTTGTGGAGGACCACACCTTCAACCTGTGCAACTGGACTTAATTCCATGTAGTGTCAGAACTACTTATTATATCGCCATTTAAAAAGAACAGATCATGTTCAATTCACTGCCCTGAAAATTTGGTTCTTACTGGACATACACCTAATTATAGCAATTACCCGGTGTTCTCAGAACAATATCCAACTTTAGCTTTTTGCGTTATATAGATATTTTTCAATCTCTCACTCAACAGTCTTTCTAGGAGTAGTATTTTGAGCCACTTCATGGAATCACATTATCATTAATGGTGACATTATTGGGGGAGACCAGGAAGATAACTCACTCTCATGTTCCTCTTGCACCACCAGGTTCACATGGTCCACGCAAGCTTGGATATCATTCCATGTAATGAATTCATTATTCTCTGCATGTGCCTGAGCTTTCAGTTTCATCAACTCATCGAGATACCTGCCCCAGACCCCCAAGTAAAAAGACAATTAAGCACAGCATTTTTAAATATTGAAGAAACAAAGATTGCTAGGGTACCATTTGATACATTCTCAAGGCCAGCGTTGGAACTGTGTAGTTACTTTAAACGAAGTGCAAAAATGCAACAGAAATCACTTATGCTCAATATCCTGCTACATGGACTAAATTCCATGTGAAGACTAACTCTAGATCAACAGCGGCAGTTCAAACAGTTCCTCTACAGACAAGAAAAAGGGCGACACATGAGCTAACAAATGCAGAAGGAATGACAGAGGAACAAATCCTCATTCGGCAACTTTTCCTGAAGGTATTGACCTAGGAAAGATTAACAATCGGGTTAAAAATATTAGGTGAATGCTTAATGGAGAACCGGATATTCTGATGGCGCAAAAGGGATGATGTGATAGGGATGAAGAAAAAATGTAAAAACGCAAGGGAGGTATAAGTGGTCTCCCTAATCCAGGGATCAATCTTAGTATCTCTAATGGTGGGGAAAATGGGTTTTACATGTTTATTGATAAGAGGCAATATGAAATACACATCACCAAAAATGCTGAACTGAACTGTGAGAAGCCTGTAGGTCTAATTTCCAATTTACAGGAATAAGATGAACATAAGAAAGCAACTAGAACTATCCATAAAATAGGATGTCTTATATGGTAATGGGTCCCATCCCTTTAACGAGTCAGTAATTAAAGATAGGGACAATTCTAGATTAAAAGATACCCAAGGGACACAACAGCTAGATATAATACATGTTCCTAGGCTAGATCCTGTTTTCCACAGAACAGCTATAAAGGACAGTTTGGGAACAACTGAAGAATGAAAATGAACTAGGTAGGGTTAGATGACATTTAAAAAGTATTATTAACTTTGTCAAAGATAGAGTTATTTTGGCTATGTAACATTTCAGTAAATCTACTTCTATATGTAGGAACGGACCGTCATGATATTTTTCAGCATAACAAAGAACTGAATGAATCAAAGTAGAACCAAACAAAAGTATGACCATAATAAAGTCATAATGCCTAGAAAGAAAATAGGAGCACTGACACAGAAAAGTCACAGGGAACAGCTCTGTACTAGATTCATACCCTTCACTCTGGGTACCCACCTCTGACAGTTTTCTCCCTCAATATTGGTAAGGCCAGTAACTGAACTGCTCAATTGCTTCCACACTGTGTTCATGTCTCCTGATTCCAAAGCCCGGTTGATTAGGGCCACTGATGACAACATCTCCACTGCGACAGAGAGCTCTGGGTGGGTGAGATTATGCTGTACAGAAAGGAACAGAAGGGAAAACAGTGAGGAAAGACGTTCTCCATTACCAAGGGAATTATAAGTTTAATAAAACCATAAGGAAACCAAGTTTCTGCAAAAAAAGTTCTACCTAACCACACGAAGAAGTGGGTATTACATTCACTTCCACCCAGTTTTGCTGACAAACAAGACAGGTTCAGTGAACTCACTTCAGGACTCTGTTGCTGCAGGGTAGCCAGCTCCTTCTGATAGAGATCAGCGGCAAATGGATACACTTGGGGCAGCTGGGCTTCAGGGTTCATCAGTTCCAAAACAGTCTTCTCAGCAACACCCTTCTGGATGGCAGCATTAATCGCTGCTACTGCTGCCAACCCTGTGCAGAAAACAGGAGTCAGAAACACAGCGGGCTTAGAGCCCTCAGGGGAAGAAGGTGCCAATGTTCATGGGAAAAAAATTACATCCTGTGGCTAACAGCCATAAAGTTTGAAGGGAAACTTTCACCTTTAAAAAAGCAGCCTCGGCCGGGCGCGGTGGCTCAAGCCTGTAATCCCAGCACTTTGGGAGGCCGAGGCAGGTGGATCACGAGGTCAAGAGATCGAGACCACCCTGGTCAACATGGTGAAACCCCGTCTCTACTAAAAATACAAAAAATGAGCTGGGCATGGTGGCGCGTGCCTGTAATCCCAGCTACTCAGGAGGCTGAGGCAGG
>NW_016107663.1:689670-695140 GCF_001604975.1 Cebus imitator
CCTTCTTTGTATGAAGAAGGGCTAACTGTATAGTACGTGGACCATAACACAATAAAGATGTTTTTTTTCAAAAAGCAGCCCCCTAACTGTTCTCATCCGTATTTTCTTCCCATTCAATTCATCCTATATGCCACCACTACTTCCCACATACACCATCTCTTCCTTCTCCTACTGCCTGGCTTCTTAGACTACCAAAGCCTTCCACAATTTTTCCACCCCTTGATCTTACACAACTCAACCCAAAACATTTACAAAATCTGTATTGCAACCACCTTTCCTTAAAGATGTTTTTCACCACCTGTACCTCTGTTCCCATCTCCTTTTTCCCTCTTTGTCCTGCACTAGAAACGTTCTTCTCTTTCATCTTTCACCATCCAAATCTTAGCAATCCCTTACGTCTCACCTCCTCTAGATAGTTCCCTAACCAATCATCAATAAAGTGAGCCTATATTGACTCCGGTTCTACTTTTAAAACTGGAGTAACTCTGGCAAAACAACAACAACAACGACGACGAAAAAGCCACACAGACCAATGGAACAGAATGGAGAACTCAGAAATAAAGCCATGCATTCACAGTCAACTCATTTTTCAACAAAAGGACCAAGAACACGTATTAGGGAAAAGATAGTGCTATGGTTTGGATTCGGTTTGTTTGTCCTCACCAAATCTCACGTTGCAATTTGATCCCTGACATCATCCTGAGGGCATGAAAAAAAAAGTAGAAACTTGATCCCCAGTGTGGTGGTGCTGGGAGGCAGGGCCTAGTGGGAGCTGTTTGGGTCATGGGAACAAATGTCTCATCAATGGCTTCGTGCCATTCTCAGGATAGTGAGCTCTTGCAAGATTGGATTGGTTCTCGGGGAGAATGGATTAGTTCTCAGGAGAAGGGGTTGTTATAAAGCCAGGACCCCCACTGACTACACCACCCCCGCACTGGTCCCTCTTCACATGAGTCCACCTGCCCTTTGATCTTCTCCACCATGTTTTGATGCAGCACAAAAGCCCTCACCAGAAGCAGATGCTGGTGCCTTGCTTCTTGTACAGGCTGCAGAGCTGTAAGCTAATAAATTACCCCGCCTCAAGTATTCCTTTATAGCAACATAAACTGGGCTGAGACAGTCTCTTCAATAAATGGTGTTGAGAAAACTGGATAACCATACGCAGAAGAATGAAGCCAGATCCTTCTCTCTCATCATATACAAAAATAAATCAAAATAAATTGAAGACTTAAATCTAAGACCTGAACTCTGAAACAGTGGAAGAAAACATTGGGCAAGGCTTCAGGACACTGGTCTGAGCAAAGCCTTTTAGCTAATACCCTGAAAGCACAAACAATGGGAGCAAAAATAGACAAACGGGACAAAAACAGACAAGCTAAAAGCCTTCTTCACAGCAAAGGAAACAAGAAAGTGAAGAGACAACATACAAAATGGAAGAAAATATTTGCAAACAATCCATCTGAAAAGAATAATAACCAGAATATATAAGAAATTCAAACAATAGCAAAAAAATCCCACAAATAATCCAATTTTAAAATGGGCAAATAAGGTGAATAGACTTATCAAAACAAGATATACAAATGGACAACAGGTATATGAAAAAATGCTCAATATCATTAATCACCAGGGAAACACACATCAAAACCACAGTGAGATATCTTCTTACTCCAATTAAAATGGCTTTTATCAAAGACAAACAACAACAAATGCTGGCAAGGCTGTAGAGAAAGGGGAACGCTCATATACTGTCGATGGGAATGTAAATTACTGTAGCCACTATGGGAAACAGTATGGAGAGTCCCCCCAAAATTAAAATAAAACTACGTATGATCCAGCAATCCCATTGCTAGGTATATGGCCAAAAGAAAGGAAATAAACACTCCCATGTTGATTGCAGCTGTATTCACAATAGCCAAGACATGAAATCAACCTAAGTGTCCACCAATGGATAAATGGGAAAGAAAAGATAGTATATACACATGATGGAACTTGTTCAGCCATAATAAAAGAATAAAATCCTGTCACCTGCAGCAATGTGGATGAAACTGGAGGTCACGATGTTAAGTGAAATAAGCCAGAGACGGAAAGGCAAATACCTCCTGATCATACATGGGAGCTAAAATAAGTGGATCTCATAGAGGTAGAGTTGACTAGTGGTTCCCAGAAGCTGGGAAGGGTGGTGGGGAGGAGATAGAGGGTTTGTTAAAGGGTACGAAATTACCAGCAGATACAAGGAAAAGGTCTAGTGTTTGATAGTACAGTAGGATGACAATAGTTAACGATAATGTATAGTTCAAAATAGACAGAGGAATTGGAATGTTCCCAACATCAACAAAAGACAAATGTGTCAGGTGATAGATACTCCAATTACCCTGATTTGATCACTACACATTGTATGCACACATCAAAATATCATACATCAGTGCTTCCTGGTTAGTTATAAAAAATTGGGGTGTGGAGGGAGGGGAGGGATAACATGGCGAGAAATGCCAGATATAGTATGCACCTAAAGTTAAATAAATTAAAAAACAACAACAACAACAAATAAAACCACACACATGTACCCTCAAAATATGTACAACTATTATATATCAATTAAAACCACAACAACAACTAAGTGGAGGAACCCTCTTGCCCCCAAAAGTACCTGGCAGTTGGTTATGGCTAGCAGGCTCAGGGTGGGGAATAAGGGTGACAGAAGCTAACCTCCGACCTTTCCATAACACAAAGCTACAAGTTTCCTCCCATATTATGTCAATGGACTCGTACTTCTCTGATACTCCTGGGCAGCACTGTTTGCAGCATCCACTCCAGACTGCAGCTCCTCCTTCTGCAGGGGGTCAGCCTGACCACTCTGAGAAAAGCAAAGAAAATTATGTAAAGATTACTCATGCCTATGACTCCAGGCCTTAAGGTTCTCATCTCTCAACAGCAGTCACTAGGGAGAGAACCACAGACATAAGTGACAGCTCAGGCTCCATGCAGCCAAGGTGGCAGCCCCAGCCAGAGCCAAAACCCTCTGCCAAAGCCCGGGTGAGTGACTTTACAGATACTAGTACATTCTTAAACATGTTACATCAAAAGCCTCAAAGCGTTCTGAGGGAAAAATGTTTGTAGGATCTTAAGCAGATTAATGCTACTTACTTTGACCAACGTACACTGGGCATTTGTAAAATGTATACTTGCCCTTATTTAGACAAAAAAGAAATCCCCTCATGTTTGTTCTAAAAAAAACTCACAAAATCCCACACAATCTACCCTCTGCACAGTAAGTACTTTTCCAGTGCTGGCCAGAGCAAACTAACGAGGTTCGGTTTTGTTTTTTTTAAGTGGAAATTCCTGACATAAGAATGCAAAAAAATTCAGGTTTTCCCCAAGGTCTTTTAGTTGGAGACACAGAGAGACAGCTGAAGTGAAGGAGTGGTTAGACTGGGGATGGGAGGGTATTGTTTGTTTATTTTAAAGGAGGATTCATAGCTCTAAAAGCAAAAGGGAGCCGAGACAATGTGTATTTTACCTGAAGAACTTTTAAAAACTAATTTATGTGCAGAGGAAAAAACTGCATTAGGGAAAACAAAAAGGCAGCATCTATGTCTTTAAATGATAGCATGGGATTCGAATGGATATATACAAACCCTTGCAGCTGCAACCCAGACTATGTTTACCTGTTTCTTCTGCTGTTTGTCACTCAGGAGCTGCTTCAAGTACCAGTCACTATTCTGTTGCTGCAGTCCTCGAAGACCCAGGGCTGGTGACTGCAGAGCCTTGAACAAGGCCAGTGCAACTCCTTGCTCTAAAGCTAGGTCGATATTTGCTAATGCAGAAAATGCTGAGGAAAAAAGGCAAAAGATTACGAAAGGACTATATTAACATAACAGCCTAAAATAGCCTTCCTTCCCCCAAACCCATCTCAGTTCCAGATAAGGAAATGTAACGCAGAGAGCGTTTACTCTGTGGTTCTCAGAAGGGTAAGGTCTTGGGATTGGAAAAGAACCTTAGAGTCATCAAGTCCAGGGGTTCCCAATAAGCTGTTAATTGGATTTCACACAGATTCCTGGGCCACACTGCTAGCATGCTTAAAAATTTCTGGATGTAGGCAGTTCAACACCAATATGGGTAGCAATATAGGAGCCACCAATCCAGACCAACATGATGCTTAAATTCCCTCTAAAATGCCACATAGTTGTCCGGATTATGCTTACAGACTACCAAAGAGGAGAAAGTATGTCCCATGGCCATTTACTACATCTTTGGATAATTTTGTTGCAAATATATATGTATATTTGTTATATATATTTTACATATTTAATATTAAATGTGTAAAAAAATCTATGTTGTGTGTGTATATATATATATATATATATATATATAAAATATATATATTTTGAGATGGAGTCTCGCTCTGTGGCCCAGGTTGGAATACACTGGTGCGATATTGGCTCACTGCAAGCTCCGCTTCCCAGGTTAAAGCAATTCTCCTGCCTCAGCCTCCTGAGTGGCTGGAATTACAGGCACCTGCCACCACATCTGGCTAATTTTTGTACTTCTAGTAGAGAAAGGGTTTCACCATGTTGATCAGGCTGGTCTGAAACTCCTGACCTCGTCATCTGCCTGCCTCTGCCTCCCAAAAGTGCTGAGATTACAGGCGTGAGCTACCACGCCCAGCCTGTTTCAAAAATATTTTTAAAGCTCCAACCCTAAAGTTCACACTGAATACATTCAACTGCCCCTCCCTATGAGAGCAAATGCCTTACTAACAGCCTTCTTTCCTTGAGCCACTTCTCATATAGCATCGTTCTGAATCCTCTCATCACCCTGATATTTCCTGAACACACTCCACCCACAACAGTCGGTGCCCAGATATCAAGGGTGGTCCAGCCTGTGCAGAGTGGAACGGGCCATCTTCCCACTCTCCACATTCTCTCTTCTAATCATAGAACCTGAGGTCACACAAGCTCTATAATACAACACATGACAATGAAAACCCAGATGTTCCTTCATCTGAAAATGATAATGAAGACGTCTTCTCTCACAGGAGTATTTTTAAGATTAAATAAAATCATATACATAAAAACATTTTATATATTGTTTAAAACAAAAGGTATTATTAGCCTGAAAGTCAGAATAAAATAATTTCTGATTTCAGAAATGATAGCCACTAGGGAATCATAATTACTTTATTACTTTCAGTTTCCTTATTTTTTTGAAGAGAAAATGCCTGTCCCCACCACCACTCACAGATAAACATCTAATTTTATCAAAGTAGCAAAAAGAAATCAAGAAAATACTAAAAAATCGAAGTATCTGGGGAATGGAACTTATCAATTGCAAATATTTTCATCAGTAAAAACCAAAACAAAATTAATAAGCTATTAGAAAATCAAAACAGCCCAAAGGAAAATAAAGTCTCAAACTAGAAAATGGGAAGTAGGGGTAATGAGAAGACTAGAACTATTTAAAAAAAAAAAAA
>NW_016107663.1:695255-710660 GCF_001604975.1 Cebus imitator
AAAAAAAAAAAAAAAAAGGAAGAAAAGGTCAAAACATTGCTAAGGATGTGAGGTCTCACTGCAGGCTCCGAAGACACTATTTATTCCTACTATTTATACCTGTCATTCAATTAACTGAGCACCATACCAAGGTGATGGCTTCTCAACCCAAGTCTAGAGGTCTATGTGGCTGTTAAGTCAACGAATCATCCACTTCTTCAATTGATATTTACTAAGGATCTGCTACAATGCTGCAAATAAAATAGTGAAAACCCAAATACCCTTGTCCTCATGGAGCTTTCACAGTAGCTAGGGACAGGAAATAAAATCAATGTAGATAACAAACTAGACTTTCTCTAAATATATAGCATAGAATCTTACAGTATCTATCTATAAAAGCATCCAGTAAATTTTGCTTTTTCTAGAAGTATACATGTACTACTTAAATATGTAACTATTAAATGAGTATCTATAAACATTTATATTGCAAAGATGAAAAAGTATAGAACATAACTACTTCCTCTCACTGCTTTAGTTATGTAACTCTAATTTTCCTTATTCTACTTAACAAAAAATAAAATAAACTGTTTTCATTTTTAACTGTTTGGCCTGCAGCTTTCTCCCGGGGCAGTGTCAGTGGCCTCATTGCTGTTTTGAATGCCCTAGGCAAAAAACTTACCTATAGTTACATTAATTCCTGAAACCGAAAGTTCCTATATCCTCCTAGCATCTAACCTTCCTTTGTCTCAGACTTTCTCTACAATTAGGAAGACGCTGCCGCTTTATAGGGAATTCTGCCTTATCTTCACCCTCTTATCTATTCTAAGGATCCCTGTGAAAATCCATGTATACTGAAAACCTACTCAAACCTCTAAGCAGAAGTCATTATCCCCTTCTTTATCCTGTGACTGCAAGCACTCTTGGTACCTTGCTGGACTCAAGCTGCCTTAAAAGTACTCATTTGCATGTCTGTCCTCCCCACTATGCTGAAAGGTATTTGAGGGAATTTTTATTATTTTGCTTCTCTGACTACATAAGAATAACATGAATAGAACATTTTAAGAACAAATACATATTATTATTTTCTTACATGTGCTCATAACTGATTCTTACATAATTAGCAAGGAAAAACTATAAAGTTTATAAAATACCAAACAATAAAGTGGAGAAAAATCCCTTAGTAAAACAAAAAATATTTTATGTACTCTATGCAACAGGAACATGCTGGACTTTCTTCTCACAGAGAACCAACCATCAGGACACTCCAGTTTACATTTGCTGACTTAAGGAGTCATACAGATTCAGCATAAGATATCATCCACACTTGAATGGATTATTCTGCTCAGAAGGTCATTATCCTAAATGAACCAGAAGGTAGCAGAATACAAAGAATGCTGGTCATCTACTCGGGAGGCTCAGGCAGGAGAATCTCTTGAATCTTGGAGACGGAGGTTGCAGTGAGCAGAGATTGCACCACTGCACTCCGGTGTGGGGGAGAGCAAGAGGCTCTGTCTCCAGGAGGAAAAAAAAAAAAAACCAGAAGAAGAAGAATGAGGTCACGGTCAGGGCTTAGAACGCCAATCCTATGGAACAGGTAAAAATCTTCTAAGTCTTCTCTAGTTATTAGTATTAGTTTAAATGAGAAATTTGGGCCTCCAAATGAATAATGAGAATAATTACCATTGTTACTGTTATGAGTATCTCGAGCAAAACAAGAGTAAGCCTGGCCTAGTTGGTTGAAATCAAATCTTGGTGAATCTAAACCTATGCTAGCAATTAGGAGGACTTCAAAAGAAGCAGAATATGATATCAGAAATATAGAGCAAGCCATATAAGACAATACATAATTAAGTGCAAACTTATAGAGATGAGGCTGTGTGTGACACAGGAGATTTAAAAGTCAAGCATACTGTAGACTGGTATAGTCAGTGAAGTGAAAATTGAACTGGATCTTGAATGATTGGTACAATCTGGATTAGGAAGAGATGAGGCATGAGGGCATTACAGCAGGGAGTTTACATGACTAACAAAGTGATAACACTACTAATGTTCATTGAGTACTTACTAAATAGCAGGTAATTTACATACACTATCTCATACTATCTGCATAACAAATCTGCACGTGCTCAATGTTACACAGCTTTTTTTTTTTTTTTTTTTGAGACGGAGTCTTGCTCTGTTGCCAGGCTGGAGTGCAGTGGTACAATCTTGGCTCACTGCAACCTTCACCTCCCGGGTTCAAGTGATTCTCCTGCCTTAGCCTCCTGAGTAGCTGGGTCTACAGTAGGCGTCCACCAACACGCCCGGCTAATTTTTGTATTTTTAGTAGAGACAGAGTTTCACCATGCTGGCCAGTATGGTCTCAATTTCTTGACCTCGTGATCCACCCACCTCGGCCTAAAGTGCTGGGATTACAGGCATGAGCCACCTCTCCCGGCCAGTTACACAGCTTTTAATAGAAGGACAAGAGATCAAATACCAGGTGGTATACCAGATATACCACCGGCCAGATTTTTTAAAAAAATTTTTATTTAATTTTTTTGAGGCAGGGTCTCACTCTGTCACCCAGGCTAGAGTGCAGTGGTGGGAACACAGTTCACTGCAGCCTCAACCTCCTGGGCTCAAACGATCCTCCTGCTTCAGCCCCCAAGTAGCTGGGACGACAGGTGTTGTGCGACCATGCCTGGCTAGTTTTTGTATTTTTTGTAGAGACGGGGTTTTGCCACATTGCCTAGGCTCATCTCAAATTCCTGAGCTCGGGCAATCCGCCTGCCTCCCTTGGCCTTCCAAAATGCTGGGATTACAGGCATGAGCCACTGCACTCGTCCCAGGTTCTTTATCAGTCATAAAATGCACGGAATGAGTATGGGAGATAATTAGGCAAATGAGCTACTACAGAGAGCTGTATGCATGAAATACTGCATAAAGAGCTTCGCTAGGCTAGGAATGCATTTTGTCTGACAAGTATTAAGAAGTCATGGTGAGTTCTTTACCAGAGTAGTGACAAAATGATACTTTCAATAAAT
The DNA here is from genome assembly GCF_001604975.1 of Cebus imitator. Classification (NCBI taxonomy): domain Eukaryota; kingdom Metazoa; phylum Chordata; class Mammalia; order Primates; family Cebidae; genus Cebus; species Cebus imitator. Next base: position 698,261 of record NW_016107663.1, read on the forward strand.
TAATTTCCCAGAAATAATACATATATAAAAGTCAATATTAAAATTATAATCTCATTTTTGTTTAAATGTATGTTTTGGAGACTGGGCAAGGTAGCTCATGCCTGTAATGCCAGCATTTTGGGAGGCCAAGGTGGCAGACTGCTTGAGGTCAGGAGTTTGAACAGACTGGGCAACAGAACGAGACCCTGTCTCTTCAAAAGAGTTTGAAAAATTAAGCAGGGTGTGGTGGCGCATGACTGTAGTCCTAGCTACCAGGGTATTTGAGGCAGAAGGATGGCTTGAGCCCAGGAGTTTGAGGCAGCAGTGAACCATAATCACAACTGCAGCCTAAGCAACAGAGTATAACTCTGTCTCAAAGAAACACACACACATGTTTTGAAGGACATACAAAAAATGCCAGTAATGTTTATTTCAGTGAGGATTATTTCTAAGTGATAGAGTCTAATTTTTCTGGTTTATTGTTTATTTCTAGACAGCTTGCATTAGTCATTAAAGAAAAAAACCAAAAATATAATGTTACTTTACAAAAATAGAAAAATAATTTTTTTTTTTGACACAGAGTCTCACTGTTGCCCTGGCTGGAGTGCAATGGCATCATCTCAGCTCGCTGCAACCTGCGCCTCCCAGGTTCAAGCGATTCTCCTGCCTCAGCCTCCTAAGTAGCTGGGACTACAGGCGCACACCACCATGCCTGGCATTTTTTTTTTTTTTTTTTTTGAGACGGAGTTTCGCTCTTGTTACCCAGGCTGGAGTGCAATGGTGCGATCTCGGCTCACCGCAACCTCCGCCTCCTGGGTTCAGGCAATTCTCCTGCCTCAGCCTCCCGAGTCGCTGGGATTACAGGCATGCACCACCATGCCCAGCTAATTTTTTGTATTTTTAGTAGAGACGGGGTTTCACCATGTTGACCAGGATGGTCTCGATCTCTTGACCTCGTGATCCACCCGCCTCGGCCTCCCAAAGTGCTGGGATTACAGGCTTGAGCCACCGCGCCCGGCCTGCCTGGCTAATTTTTGTATTTTTAGTAGAGACGGGGTTTCACCATGTTGACCAGGATGGTCTCGATCTCTTGACCTCGTGATCCACCCGCCTCGGCCTCCCAAAGTGCTGGGATTACAGGCTTGAGCCACCGCGCCCGGCCTGCCTGGCTAATTTTTGTATTTTTAGTAGAGACCGAGTTTCATCATGTTGGCCAGGCTGGTCTCTAGCTCCTGACCTCAGATGATCCATCCACCTTGGCCTCCCAAAGTGCTGGAACTACAGATACGTAAGTGCTGGGATTACAATCACTGTGCCTGGCCAGGAAAATAATTTTTAAAAGCATGTAATAGGGTGAAAGAGTGAAACTGCAGCCAAAAAGACTGCTATGATGCTACTGTCAGTGTACGAACAAGGTGCTGACTGAGGACAAATGATAACTAAAACAGAGGCATAGAAACACAAACGATTGTTAATAAGCAATTGTCATTAAACAAATCCAGTAATGTCTAAACTACATAAATTAAACCATATTGTAAGTCCCAGAATAGATCAACATTCACATTACAATAAAATATCCCTTTAAACGCCTGGCTCAGGAACATACTTACTATTGACTTTGTTTACATTGCCTTGAATTTCAGCTTGCGTGAGCAGCTCCTCATAAACATCTCTTTCTCTCTCTGAGTTTTCTGTCTGAGGATGAGTAAAAAGTATAATTAAGTTAGCTTAAGATGTCTAAGAAGACCACATAAATACACTTGTGCTCCTCCTGCTCCATAACACTACCAAGAATATGGTGTAGCTTCAGATCCTTCAAAAGGAACAAGGCACGCACAGTAGCTCATGCCTGTAATCCCAGTGCTTTGGAAGGCCAAGGTGGGAAGACGGCTTAAGGTCAAGAGTTTTAGATCAGCCTGGGCAATATGGCTAGACCTCATCTCTAAAAAAAAAAATTTTTTTAATTAGCCCAGTGTGGTGGCACATGCCTGTAGCGCCAGCTACTCAGGAGGCTGTGACAGGAAGATCGCTTTGCCCAGAGGTTCAAGGCTGCAGTGAGTTATGACTGCACCACTGCACTCCAGCCTGGGAGACAGAGCGAGACTCTGTCTCAAAAAAAAAAAAAAGACAGAGTCTCACTCTGTCACCCAGGCTGGAGTGCAATGGTGCGATTTTGGCTTACTACAGCCTCCATCTCCTGGGTTCATGCATTTCTCTTGCCTCAGTCTCCTGAGTAGCTGGGAATATAGGCGTGCACCAACAGGCCCAGCTAATTTTTTTCATATTTTTAGTGACAGGGTTTTACCACATTAGCCAGGCTGGTCTCCAACTCCTAACCTTAAGTGATCTGCTCACCTTGGCCTCCCTAAGTGCTGGGATTAGAGGCAGCACATCCTTGCCTCAGAACTGAGCAAAATGGGCACATGCAGATTCACGATCTTGGAGTCTCACTGGTGAGGCAGGCAGGGGTGTGGCAGCAGCTGCTACTTGCCTGCAAGCCAGCTTGGCACCTAACTGGGAAACTGAAATCCCTGCTCTCTCATAGAGACACAAAAAATGTTCTGAGAGCAGGGCTGTCTTTGTTTTGTCATCAACCACTAATTTTAACAAGGAGTAAATAAATTCGTGTGAACTATTTATTCATTTATTTATTTATGAGAGAGTCTTGCTCTGTCACCTGGCTGGTGCAATCTTGGCTCACTGCAGCCTCTGCCTCCTGGGTTCAAGCGACTCTCCTGCCTCAGCCTCCCCAGTAGCTGGGATTCCAGACACCCACCACAATGCCTGGCTAATTTTTGGACTTTTAGTACAGACGGGATTTCACCATGTTGGACAGGCTGGTCTCAAACCCCTGACCTCAGGTGATCCGCCTGCCTTGGCATCCCAAAGTACTCGGATTATAGGCATGAGCAACCACATCCAGCCTGTGTGAAGTCTTAAATGAGATTCTTAGATTCAGTTTTTTCAAGTAAGAATCATTTAACTAACTTCCATATATCCATAACAACCGTACACAAATATTTTACCCCAAAGAATCTGGGAAAGAGGAAAGACTATGTTAATATTTAGAAATAATCTTTCCAGAGGGCACTATTAATTTTAATGGCTATACTGTAGAATTTTATTTACATAAAATTCAAGAAGTAGAGGTCAAATAGAATCTCATATCGAAAGATTTCATACTGCATCATTCCATTTGTATAAAATTCTCGAAAAGGTATATGGCAGCAATAGAAAACTGGTAGTTGCCTGGGCTCAGGGGTGTGGGCGACTGACTGCAAAAGTGCACTAAGGAACTTTCTGGGGTGATGGTTAAATGATCACATATATTAGTCAAAACTCAAACCGTACACTTAAAATTCAATGAATTTTGTTGCATATAAATCATATCTCAATAAAATTGATGTTTACAATGGAGCCATATCAAATGATGGAATCATATAAATTAATTAGAACAGATGTTACATTTTTACCCTGTTTTTAGCATTTGTCATTTTGTCCTGCTTAGCCTGGTAAAGTACATCCTGGTAGGTGGATGCCAAGGGCTCGTCGAGATTTACAAGCATGGCATTGGGATTTTTCAAAGCTGCAAACGTGTCGGCTGGCATTCTACGGTCAATGGCTTCATTAATAGCAATAACAGCAGCATGTACTAACAAAACAAAACAAACAAAAAAAACCAATAAAAACACCGAGATTATACAGAGTAAAGGCTGTATATCACAATAGAAAGCAACATTGCACCCCGCTATTACAGAGGCTCCTTTTCACAGAGAAATAATGACTGGGGTTCGAAGACTGGCTTCCTGGGTACTATGAACCTAGCCTCTTCCTTATGGTATGCAAAGCCACAGCTTCATCTGCGATCCATGTTTGGGATGCTGAATTTGGAATTTCACAGATAAATATTCATAAGACGGTCTTGCAAGGAGCACTTGCTATGGAGTTATTTGCCTTAATTACCAAGTAAACACCATAAAACAGTAAGAAACTCAATGAGCCATGGAAATGTAGCACTTCCTTTTTAATGCTTTCATTTTAATCAGAATTGATCACATATTTCCAAATAATAATAGCATGGAAGACTCTGTGTTTACAACTACATCCACGGACTTAAACTTGCTAGCAAGATTATAATGTCCTAGATCATCACTATAGAATTAATTATTGGAAATGGTAGTAACAATCCCAGTTGAACCCACGAGATTTCTCTATTCTTACATGCAGCTTCGTCCACTGAGAGTTCATTAGCCAGAATGCCCCCAATCTTGCTAAAGGCAGGCATCTGGATGCCATACTTCTCCAACTCAGTCTTCATGTTGTTAATTTCTTCTTCTACAGGAGGGAATTAATACCCAATCAATGAAGTTAAGCACCTTTCCAGAACCAAGAGAAGGAAACACATTCCTCAACTATGAAATGGGATCAAATGGCATTTACCTTTTAGGGTTTTATAAGGATATAAAGATATAATATATGGAAAGCACTTGACACAGTAACAGGTATATAAAATTCAGTCCAACTTTATTATTATATCAAGGGCATCAAAAATAGCTATGAAGTGCGAAGGCCCTACAGGAAATGTGAGCTCAAAAATAAGTGAATCATAAACTAAGTTATCTCAGTCTTTACAATCCAAATCATTAGCTGCTATTCAACAACTTCATTTCTAAGGCAGAAAGCCAAATGATAAAGAAAACATGTAAGGTTTGGTCTTTGCCCCAGGTCTAGTGAATAACTTCCCTGGAAGGAAAAATATCATGAACAAAAACTTTCTTACCAATTCTTAAACTTCCAGGCCTACAAAATTATCACCACTTTGAAAGGCTTGAATCTAACTTACCCTTAAACAATATTACCACTGCCATTTTCTTCCCAACCCCTCATCTCTTCAAGCATCTGGCTATAGCAAATACATATAGAAACACCCACCCAAATAAGCTTAAAATTTAAAATTACTAAATTTCCATCTTTGTGTCATCTTGCTTTGCCCACAACAGATGCTTGCTGGAAGGGGAAGGGAAAGATAGTTATAAAGCTTTTTTCAACATACCTGAACTTTTAATGTTATTTGTTAATATTATTATATGTTTTACATACATTAATGTTATCCCCAATTTATGTATAAGAAAACTGAGACTCATTAACCATGTTCACATTGTAAGTCAGAGAACAGAGCTTGAAATTCCAAGTTTAGTCTTCTTTGCCCCACATTAGAGAAGCAAGTTATTCATATTTCTTTCACCTTCATTGCCAGAGTATTTTTAAAGCCCCAGGTCTTTAAAATTAGTACTGCTGGCTCCCAGGCTATTTCCACATAATTCAAGCATTTACAGCCAAGTCTGTAACTCCTTACCTGTGAAGTCAACCTTTCCATATAGGTCTTGAATTTGAGGGGCCAGGCCTAGCTTGAACAGGTACAAACTAGAAGATACAATATGCAAAAGGTTAGGCCTCCCAGCTGTACCTAGCTGCCACCCTTAAAAGGGGAAAATCAGCATGAAGAATAGAAGCGTTCTGAACACGGAGACTCCCAGTACCTACAATAGCCTCCTTTGTAGTTATAATAATACTAAAATACTCAGAGCCTTTTTTTTTAGTTTTAGATGACAACGTTGTCCTAAAGTCACATAACACAATGCAAAGAACACTGGATTGGGAGAAATCAGCAGGCATAAATTCAAGTTTCAGTTTCGGCACGAATTCAATGTATAATTAGATGTTAACAGCTGGGCACGGTAGCTCACATCTGTAATCCCAGCACTTTGGGAGGCTGAGGTGGGCAGATCACCTGAGGTCAGGAGTTTGAGACCAGCCTGGCCAACAGGGCAAAACGCTGTCTCTACTAAAAATACAAAAATTAGCCAGGCATGGTGGCATGTGCCTATAATCCCAACTACTTGGGAGGCTGAGGCAGAAGAATCACTTGAACCCAGGAGGTGGAGGTTGCAATGAGCCGAAATTGCACCACTGCACTCCAGCCTGGGTAATACAGCAAGACTCCAACTCAAAAACAAACAAAGAAACAAACAAAAGATGTTAACATTAATGTCAATATAATTAATAGTGAAGTCTCTTTATTTGTTTGCTTCACTAGGTTTTAAATAACAAGACATTTTAAAAAAGATTCATCAAAATGATGCAGAAGGCAATCTTACTTAAACTGAATTCATATTACTGATGGAAAAGTTTAATCCAGGTAATTTAACAGTTTTTGATAAAGAATGTTTTATATATTTTTTACTTTTTTAAGTATCAGATTGGTAAAAAATATTTTTACTTTTTAAATTTAAAAAAACATCAACTAGACTAAGACTATGTAAGCTCCATGAAAGCAGTCACAGCACAGGGCTCATTCACTAATGTCTACCCAGAGCCGAGCATATATTAACAAACATTAATCAATATTTCAAAGATGGATGGATGGACAAATTAATGTCCATAAGCCTGTGTTAAGTGCATTCTGAAGCCCTAGCAGATCAGAACCAATAATTTAGAAGAGATCAGAAGGGCACTTTACAGATACTGACACAAGCAAGACAATGACAGTTTTAAAGTAAACGGGGAAATAATGCATAAAAAAACAAATCACAGAAACACAGATGATAGTGGTATCATCTAAGTACCACTTCAATATCATCTAAATACCAACATGCATCATGTCTACTGCAATCTCAGAACTGTTCAGAATTTATATTGTACGTAATAAACCCAAATGTAGACTAGAAAAACAAAAAAACACATATTCTCAAAACAAATTAGCATTTATACATCCACAGCAGCTAATCATCTTCTCAGAGAAGTGTAAGTATAAATTACATGCACATGATTAAATGCTTTTGTTTCAGGTAAAACACTCAAAATAGATATATAAAGCTTCTTTCTCAGAAGATTTTAAATGTATTCAAAAAATGTCTCCAGGCAGGGTATAGTGGCTCATGCTGGTAATTCCTGTACTTTGAGAAGGAGAGACAGGAGGATCACTTGAGGTCAGGAATTCAAAACCAGCTTGAACAACATAGCAAGACCTTGTCTGTACAAAAAAAATTTTTTTAATTAGCCAGGTATGGTGGTACATGCCTGTAGTCTTAGCTATTTGCGAGGCTAAGGCAGGGGGACAGCTTGTGCCTGGGAGGTTGAGGTTACACTGAGCCAAGATCACACTTCTGTGCTCCAGCCTAGGCAAAAGAGTAAGAATCTGTCTCTTTAAAAAAAAAAAAAATTCCAATGCAAAATAACTAATAACTTTCTACACTTGCAATACGTTCTTTTATATGTTTTTCCCACTAATACCCCACACCTGCATTTTTAATTGCGAGAATATTTTTCTCCAAGAATTTCCTCCTCATTTATTCCTACTTGGAAATAGGGAACAAGAAATTTTAAGAAAGCTCAAGAATGTTACTGATATGGTTTGGTGTCCCTATCCCCATCTCATGTCAAACTGTAATCCCCAGTGTTGGAAGTGAGGTCTGGTAAGAGATGACTGGATCATGGGGGCGGATTTCCCCTTTAGTGCTGTTCTCCTAACAGTGAGTTATCGCTAGATCTGGTTGTTTAGAAGTATGTAGACCCTCCCCACCTCTCTCTCCCTTTTACTCCTGCCATGTGAGACGTGACTGCTTCTTTTTTGCCTTCTGCCATGATTGTAAGTTTCCTGAGGTCTCCTCAGCCATGCTTCCTGTACAGGCTGTGGAACCTTGAGCCAATTAAACCTCTTTTCTTTATGAATTACCTAGTCTCAGCTATTTATAGCAGTAGGAGAACAGACTAATACAGCTGCTTTCACAGTACCAAGAACACTGAATTAGCTTTTAATGTCTTTCAATGGTAAATTAAAAGTGCTACAACCATATCACTGGCTGGTATAAAAAGTAAACATGAGCAGAATCTTTAGCTCTCTTTAACGATTACAAGTATTTTATGAAGATACTGGAGTTGTGAATGGATTAAAAAATGGCCAGTTAAATCCTCTTATCCACAATCAAAAGTACTTAGCTTCACACTGAAACTGATAAACCCTAATGGTAAACAGCACTTTCCAATCTTTGCTCCTGCTCCCCCATGCCTGCTTCTACCAATACACCGTTAGGTACCTATAACGGGTCAGCCTCCAAGTGAACTTAGATTTCTTTTTCTTATTTCCTACTTAAGGTGTACTTTGTAGCAATGGGTAGAAGGAAGCTGTGTAACCTACCTGGATTCGAATTATCTTTTCTATGAATGGTAATCTAGAAGTCATTATGCCAATTTCAAAGATTATTAATAAAGACCCTGAAACACAGCAGGTGATTAGGAAACAGAATCTACTAGCAGTCCATACTCCCTTATCCAAATTCTCAGGGCCAGCTATGTTTGAATGTTGAATTTCTAAGACATTAGAAAGTGTATTTCTATTTACAGTGTACATGGTATTATAAAGTATCCCCAGGAAGCCCTGGGGCAGCATTCTCAACGCAATACATTACTTTCTACAGAGAAACACACAAACATAATCATACTAAGGAGACAAATGAGCCTACATTAAACTTAAAATCAGTTTTCAGAGAGTTTAGGGTTTTAATTTAGGATAAAAGATTATGGACCTGTTTAACCACAAAATCAGTTCTCAGAATAACAAAACAGGGGAAACAGAAAGAGTATACAAATATTTTGAGAATAATGGAAAACTGGGGTCTTATCTGAGTGGAATCTTATCTACAAAGGTAATTCAGTATGACTAAAGCACAGTGACTATCTCTGGAATAATGCCAATCAAGACTTTGGGGGAAAAAAAAAAGGCAAGCAGGGAGGAGATAGGTAATGCTTTTCTGTCACAGTTGATCTTTGCAAAGGGAGATGGAGCCTTATCCAATACAGTGAGGTGAGGAACCTACTTTGAAAATAGTTGTGTTTTGGGGTAAAAGAAGAGACTCTCAGAAATTATAAATACTTCCTACGTATTATCAAATGTTAACAATCCACCCTTCAGGAAAAAAAAACCTAAAACAGAAACCATAAATCACGAAACACACTACTCCCTATATACATTCTAAGCACAGGCTGCATATTCAAGAGAAATGGAAAACAATAGGGGACTTCCTCTCTTTCTCATCCTGACTCTACCACTAGGAAGGCATAGTTAATTCCTTAGCCTCTACTTCAGAGAATTTGAGAGCCTGGGACCCAAGTCACACTACAGAGAGTAGTGGCTACACAACTAGCAGTGCGGAATTCTGCCTGCACATTCAGATATCCGTGGTAGGTCCAGCCTTCACAAGATTACCAACATAGACAAATCTCCAAACACAATACTCAGAATTAACCTGATCTGGACTCAGACATACATATTTGTTTTTTAGAGGCAGAGTTGTCCTCTGTCGCCCAGGCTGGAGTGCAGTGGCACAGTCGTAGCTCACTGCAGCCTCCAACACCTGGACTTAAGTAATCCTCCCACCTCGGCCTCCAGAGTAGCTAGGACTACAGGTGTGTGCCACCATGCCCAGCTAATTTTTTATTTCTTGTAGAAATGGGGTCTTACTATGTTGCCCAAGATGGTCTCGAACTCCTGGCTTCAAGCAATCCTCCCACCTTGGTCTCCCAAAAGCACTGGGATTACCGGTGCGAGCCACTGTAACCCAGCCTCAGACACATATTTGAAATTGCTACATTCTCAACATGAGATCCACTAGTTCTTAGTTATATTCATCCTTTTGTATGTTTCACACTGATTCTGGTGATACCACGGATCTAGCACATGTTTAATCAAGAAGCTGGAGGCAATAGTCTTCTCAGAGATCAATATTATATGCCTACTCCAATGTAATCAACATCTAGTAAGCACACACACAAGATGCCATATAAGAAGTGCAGCCCAAGCCAAAATCTCACTCATGTCCCACCTGCTCTGCCATCTTCTCCTTGAGTCCTACGGCCATCAAATGCATTTGCTAAAATACTACACTACTGTACCACAAGTTGAATATACTAAATCTGAAAATGCAAAATCTAAAAATTTTTGAGCACCAACATGACCCTCAAAGGAAATGCTAATTGGAGCATTTTGCATTTCAGATATGGCATGCTCAACTGGTAAGTATAATGCAAATACTTCAAAATCTGAAACACTTCTGGTCCTGGGCAGTTCACATAAGGAATTCTCAACCTGTATAAGCATCTACTCCTATCCCATCCCACCTTTCTTCCAGACTTGTATCTTTTCCTTCCAATTTAATTTAGGATTCTGGGGACCTGAACTTAAGTCACATTCCAAATTTACCATAACATTGTGGGAAAAAAATGTATTTTGTTTCATTTCCTACTATCATGTTTGTGTTGGCATAAAAATTGTTGAATGAACAAACAAATGGCTTAACAATGGCAAGGACCTAGATAACTAAGAGACTGTACCCTAAGTGAATGCATAGTTCACAGAAACACTAGATCAATTATGAAAGATCATACCATGTTTTTAGAACAAAACTATCTTCTATTAAATAAATAAATCCCTTCTCCATACTACCTAGAAAAACACAGCTGTTTCTCACTGTTTTGTTAGGATAATAGTATTTTATCCTATTTGAAACTTTTTTTTTTTTTTTTTTTTTTTTTTTTTTTGACTTTTTTTTTTTTTTTTTTTTTTTTTTTTTTCTGAGACGGAGTTTCACTCATGTTACCCAGGCTGGAGTGCAATGGCGCGATGTCGGCTCACCGCAACCTCCGCCTCCTGGGTTCAGGCAATTCTCCTGCCTCAGCCTCCTGAGTAGCTGGGATTACAGGCACGCGCCACCATGCCCAGCTAATTTTTTGTATTTTTGGTAGAGACGGGGTTTCACCATATTGACCAGGATGGTCTCGATCTCTTGACCTCGTGATCCACCCGCCTCGGCCTCCCAAAGTGCTGGGATTACAGGCTTGAGCCACCGTGCCCGGCCATGAAACTTTTGAAGCTAAAGAAAAAACTTCTTCATTCTTACCTCAAGGATAACAAGCTACACATTCAATTCAGATGTTATTCATAATTTCCTGATTTTGCCAAGAAAATTTGATTACCTGAGTGCATGGATACAGTAGATACACCTTGGCATGTTCTTTCGATCATAGATATCTGTAGTTTCTGGGTAAAAAATCTAGGGAGAAATAAAAGAAATAGAGTAAGGTATCCATAGACTTTGTTCATTTGACCTTCATCATCAGCAATACAAATCAAACTATGGACAGTTAGAAAACATCATTGGCATTCAGCAAATGACTTCATTAGGGTGGACATTTCATCGTAAGATTGCAAGGAATAAAATGCTACAACACAGAATAAAAAGTACTACTTGAAAAACCTCTATTTGGTCAACCAACTGAATTTCATTAGGTCTGAGAAGGTGACTTATTTATTTCAGACCCAGATACGGGCATATAAAGACAAGTTCTAGTCCAGCTGAAATCACTGTACTGATCTGAGTATGAGGCTTTCAGAGCCATAATGTTCCTAGTTACTATCTACCATGCCTAGATGGAGAAACAACTCAACAATGAACATTTACTAAGTGCTTTAATTTGTGCAGCCTGCTGTGTTTTAGAGATTGAAAAAAACCATAAAATATTAAAATGTGTTATAATGCTTGGAAGAAATGGGAAGCTACCCAGATGGAGTAGCTAGAATGGAGCATGTATAAGAGAATTTAGAATACAAGTACTTTTCCATGGTAGCACTTACCAGAATCAATCATTTGTGTTTATCTGTTTGGCTTCTCCAAAAGACTATAAGCCACATGAAGGCAGGGCTAGATCTACGTTATTCATTGCCATATCTTGAATACCAAGCCCAGAGCCAGGGTCATGGAAGCTCTATATTTGATGAGTTAATGAATGAGGCAGGATAGGAACAGAATAGATTTAGACTGGGAATAGCCCTGAATTTTAAGACTTTTCTCACAGTCATATGACACCATACAATTCAATCTGTAATTCTGGGAAATAAGGGGTGACAGTGGTTTGGAGAAGTAAAAAACTGAATAATGAGGTGAGAAGAATCTAGATAAGCAATAAAGACCTATACTAAGACTGTGAAATAATAAACTAAAGAAACGAGTAAATCATGATAGAAAGCAAAAGAAGGTCTTCCAAACAAGAGAAACAGCCAGAATAAATACAGCAGAAATAATCATGAAGACTTTGTGAGACAGTAAGGTAATATACCCTATTGTTTTTTAAAATCTACAGAATACATTCTAGAAAGTAATAGAAAAATAAGTTTGGATAGGTAGGATAAAATCATATTATTATGAGCAGCTTGAAAGTCAGACAAGTTTGGCGCCAGGCGCGGTGGCTCAAGTCTGTAATCCCAGCACTTTGGGAGGCCGAGGTGGGTGGATCACGAGGTCAAGAGATCGAGACCATCCTGGTCAACATGGTGAAATCCCGTCTCTACTAAAAATACAAAAAATTA
>NW_016107663.1:711590-714124 GCF_001604975.1 Cebus imitator
AAAAAAAAATCAGGAACAAGAAGTTACAGGTACACAGTTTAATATTTTACACTGTATAGGACAGCATTTCACACTATATTCAAAAACAGGAAAAGGAAGTTACAGATGCACAGCCAGCCAAGTAGCTATAAGAACTTGACGTATTGCATTTCCTGATATTTGTGGGGCCTAATTCTCAAGCATGCCAATGGCAAAGAAGAGAGCTTCAGCACTTTCTCTGAAAAAAAGAAGACAAAAGCTAGCCTTCTGCAAAGACTCAGCTCTGATTTAACTCAATTCAACAAATATGTATGCAACAATATATATCTGTTGTATACTGTATACATATCCATATATGATATATATACAATGTATAATTGTATATATTATAACTATGTATTATATATAACATATTTATACAATATACCTATCTACATAGAATATTTATATACTGCACAAAATATAAAATGTATACTTTATATACTACACAAAATATAAAATAGTTTTAGCCACCTTCTGATATTCTACATCTCACTTTTTTTTAATAACAAATTTTCCTTTGGTTACAAAAATTTGAACTCTACAGGAAAGTATAAGGAAAATAAAAACCACGCTTAATCCCAACACACAGAAATGAAAACTATTATCTCCTTACAAATCTTTCCCAAGAACATGCACGTTATTTTTACACAAAAATAGTAATCTTAGCCGGAACATAAACCCTTATAACCTTAAGCTGTCTTTCTCCACTTAATACATCAAAGACCCTTTGTTTATTTAGGTTGATATCCTTTTTAACAGCACTAGTATTTGGCTGTAACATAATTAATACCCCTTGTGAAAAAATATGCACTTTGCTATCTATTTTTTCTATCATAATCAATGCTAAAAAAATCCTTATGTATATATTTTTTGGTGCTTTCTGATTATTTATTTGGGATAACTTCCCAGAAATACAATTCTTAGGTCAAAAGATACAAACAGAAAGAAAAAAACAGAGAAAGAACAAAAGAAAGAATGAAATAAACCCATTCATGCCTCTAAGAGTGACAATACAGTGTGGCAGTTATAGATTCAGGCAGTCCTGAGATGGCAATTTCACTGAAAGCAACACTAAATAAACTCCTGAGCAAAACCCCCAGAAGATGTACACGCTGTATCAAAACTGCAGCCATGACCAAAAACAGATACAGGAAGTTGACATCATTCTATCACCTCTACAATTTAAAATATAAAATGAAAATAAATAAATAAATAATATAAAATAAGCCTTCATACTCCCTACAGGTTTCTCAACTATTTCCTTATATTCCCAAAGGTCGAATTTTAATGTTAACAACTTTGTGAATAAATAAAAACCACTACTTTGGTATTCTTTAAAATGGTGAATCTCACAGCATGTGAATTCTATCTAGGGAAAAACAGAAAAATGTCAGTCTCCAATTTGACGTAGTGAAAGTAGATATCATCACAGGAAATTTCTCTAGGGGAAAGTGAAACAGGTATGAGGAATGCAAAAGAAAAAGAACAAAACTATTTCCTAAGTCACAAATAAAGACATCCTTTAGTATTTAAATAAACCACCAAAGAGTTTGAGAATAATTTTACAGGTAGAATGAGAGCAGGTTGTTTGGGGGTTATACCAAAACAGCTGGAACAAAGCCTAAACTGTTAATCTCAGATAAGTTACCTTAGGCAATCCAATGTCATCCATGGCATTCAACCACTGAATCACGTTATCAGTGTGTCTGAAGTGCAGGCCAGTCGCCTAGAAGAAAAAAAACTCATTAGGTACCACTGTCTGTATTGAAGCAAATATTAAATAAAAACTCTCCTTGCAAAAGCTTCCTCATGAGATTTGACAAGTTCTCCTTAATTCTGAGGTCATTGTGCTCACATTCCAATACCAAAAAGCCAAATCCACATCTCAGCTCTTCGCACTTAGGAACCCCCTGGAGAGCCTTCCTGTGTACAGTATGCTTGACAGAACATGTGGTCTTTGGAGTTAAATTATCTTGGATTCAATTACTGGCTTAGTAATCTATGGTGACACTGGATAAGCCACTTCATCCTTTAGGGACAGAGTTTTACCATCCAGAACAGCTGCTTTTTGTGTATAAAGACTAAGTGAGATAATGCACATAAAGTAATTAGTATGGTGTCTGAATACAGAAGATATTCACAAAACGGTATATAAAAATACCACCCTGGGCACAGTGGCTCATTCCTGTAATCCCAGCACTTTGGGAGGCCAAGGTGGGTGGATCACCTGAGGTCAGGAGTTAGAGACCAGCCTGGCCAACATGGTGAAACCCGGTCTCTACTAAAAATACAAAAATCAGCCAGGCATGGTGGTGTGTACCTGTAATCCCAGTTACTTGGGAGGCTGAGGCAGGAGAATTGCTTGACCCAGGATGTAGAGGTTGCAGTGAGCCAAGACGGCACCACTGCACTCCAGGAGCCTTGGCAACAGAGCAAGACTCCGTCTCCAAAAAAAAAAAATCAATCCGGGCTTTCATTCTATATATAGAGATATCCCCTCTGCCCCCTGCCTT
>NW_016107663.1:716039-717219 GCF_001604975.1 Cebus imitator
GTAATCCCAGCTACTCAGGAAGTTGAGGCAGGAGAATTGCCTGAACCCGGGAGGCGGAGGTTGCGGTGAGCCGAGATCGCGCCATTGCACTCCAGCCCAGGTCACAAGAGTGAAACTCCGTCTCAAAAAAAAAAAAAGAATTCTATCAGAAACACAAGACAGCTAAAGTTCTCTTCCTAGTATATCTTTTTTTGTGTGTGTGTGTGGGGCTTTCCAGACTAATTCTAAAAGAGATATAATATTATTTTCCTGCTGCATATTGCCTTTGCACAAATGTCTCCATTCTGCCAGGCATTGTAAAGGCTATACTTCATTCAAACAAACACACCTTACACATATTTCTCAACAAGTCTTACACAAAATAAAGCATACTAATTTTCTCAAGCTGACAGAAATCTAAGCCCTAAGCAGGGAGGGACTCACCTTGTATCTGGTCTGTTCTCGATCATAGATTTTTTTGAGGGACACCACTTTGGGAGAGAAGAAGTTCCCCAGTTTGGCGAGATAGACCCCATTCCTCAGCCCCTCCTCCAGTTCTGTGGTAGGGGGCAGATCTTCCCCGAGGCATGCTTCCATCCATCTGCACAAAAGGAGAGAAGATGTGAAAAAAATAGGGAAGGTCAGAACTTTTCCTTAGAGATTTTAAGCTTCATTTCCATTCTCCCTGGAGAAGCTTAAATTGAACGTAACAGTACTCTTTTACAATCAGTTTCACACACATCTTTGCCCTGGCCCAGTCAGATCTCAGAGGCAGGAACTTAGGAAAATTTCTGAGCACGAATGCCACTTTCTTCTCCACCCCGCTTTCCTCTGCTGCAGCAACACGGCCAGCTGCCTCCAGATCCCGACTGCTCCCTGCACCTCAGACCCTTTCCCTCAGTCCTTAAGTTACGCTTTAACAAATCCTAAGAAAAGTCATTTGTAATGGAAGCCACATCTCAACTGTTCAGAAGCTTAAATTTGTTGCTGATATTCTTTTCCAGTTTCAGAACTCAGAATCCACAGTGAATTTCTAGGTCCAGGTTTTAAGGTTGTTTGGGGGTTATTAAAACAGACTCAATTATCACAGCTAAAATACTAAAAGCTATGGAATCTGTAAATAATGAATTCTTAGATTTCTGGAGGCAGGGTGGAGGTTGTAGAAAGGATTGGAAAACTATTTTCCAAAAAAAAAAACAAA
>NW_016107663.1:719140-728812 GCF_001604975.1 Cebus imitator
TTTAGTAGAGATGGGGTTTCACTATGTTGACCAGGATGGTCTCGATCTCTTGACCTCGTGATCCACCCGCCTCGGCCTCCCAAAGTGCTGGGATTACAGGCGTGAGCCACCGCGCCTGGCCACATATTCTTTATAGTACTAAAATTGCTGGAAAGATGAGACTATAGAATGTATGTTTATCATACTTTATAATTCAGAATAAAATTTCTTGTATTCTATCTTTTCAAACTGAGAATATGCCTCAGAATCTTTTTTTTTAAATAAAACAAGGTGAAACAACAATTATCCTATTTTTCTCAAATTCTATAGAATAGTCACTCAATCTTGCTTTTATTTATTCAATTTTGAGACAGTTTCACTCTTGTTGCCCCAGCTAGAGTGCAATGGCGCAATCTCAGCTCATTGCAACCTCCGCCTCCCAGGTTCAAGCCATTCTCCTGCCTCAGCCTCCCAGGTAGCTGGGATTACAGGCGCCCACCACTGTGCCCGCCGCCTCCATGCCTGGCTAATTTTTCGTATTTTTAGTAGAGTTGGGGTTTCACCAGATTGGTCAGGCTGGTCTCGAACTCCTGACCTCAGGTGACCCACCCGCCTTGGCCTCCCAAAGTGCTGGGGTTACAGAAGTGAGCCACCACTCCCAGCTCAATCTTGCTTTTAAATCTACTCTTCCTTTTAATCAGCCAGCATATTCTCTAACACATGAAGGCTGATGGGGATATGAATAGGCCAGATAATTTTCTGGTTGTTTCCTGTACTCAGTGACAAGCTTCTCAGCTTGGTTTTCTTTCTTTCAAGTAGCAGAACTTAAATGGTCAGAAATGGGGAAAAATGAAACAAATGAGTTTTCCAGAAGAGTTGTCATAATAATCAAACTAGATACCAATTTGAAATGGCTACAAAAATCTAAACTATAACTCTATTGAGCCTAAAGACTCAAAGACCAACGTGGAAAAGAATGGCAGTTGTTGGTATGGAAAATAGTGCAGTTCAAGGACACATCTCATCTTTTGCTACTGAAAAGGATACTGAGAAAATCATTCTGGCAAACAACTACTGGCAGCTCCAGCTCTCAGGGGACAATCTAATTTGGGCTCTCATTAACAGGGTCAAAGTGAACAACTACAGCCTAAGCCACTCAAGCACATAACAGTATCAAAAAAAAAAAAAAAAAGTTACTCATTTTTCTTTTTAAAATGAAGTAAACACATAGGGAAAACTATGGATACAGAGCACAATAGATACCTTTGCCTTGAATCAGAGCCAGTTACCAGAGGTGTTTAGTTTTTCCTCTTTTCTGGGATTTCTAAACTAAAATAAAAATAAAAAGAGAGACAATGGTGACATCGCCCACAATTCTTTTTATTTCCTTTCCCTAATCCAGCAGCTATAAAACAGTCCTGACTTAGATGTTTCCGATAGCTGAGTAGAATACGTTTCACATAATACAGGTGTCATGTCAGAGAAAAAAGGCCAACTGTGATTTGGTGAAAGCGATTAAGTAGAAAGAATGAGCTAGAATAAACAGAGAGGCAAAATACAGTGTTTCTAAACAACTGCTCCAAACTGAAGCTGCCCTCCAAGTCACCATACATGGGGCTTGCCCACCAATCTGAACTATTTCACAGTGGAGGATCACTTGGTTTGTTTATAAGAATAAAACAGGCCGGGTGTGGTGGCTCATGCGTGTAATCACAGCACTTTGGGAGGCCGAGGCAGGTGGATCACAAGGTCAACTGATCGAGACCATCCTAGCCAACATGTTGAAACCCCGTCTTTACTAAAAAACACAAAAATTAGCTGGGCGTGGTGGTGCACACCTGTAATCCAAGCTACTCGGAAGGCTGAGGCAGAGCATCACTTGAACCTGGGAGGCAGAGATTGTTGTCAGCCAAGATCATGCCACTGCACTCCAGTCTGGTGACAGAGCAAGACTCCGTCTCAAAAAAAAAAAAAAAAAAAAAAAAAAAAAAAAAAAAAAAAAAAAAAAAAAAAAAAAAAAAAAAAAAAAAAAAAAAAAAAAAAGAATAAAATAAGTCAGGACCAGGCAGGATGAGGTGGCTCACACCTGTAATCCCAGTACTTTGGGAGGCAAAGGCGGGCCAATCACTTGAAGTCAGGAATTCAAGACCATCCTGGACAACATGGTGAAATCCCATCTCTGCTAAAAATACAAAAATTAGGCAGCATGGTGGCATGCACCTATAGTCCCAGATACTTGGGAGGCTGAGATAGCAGGATCACTTGAATCCAGCGGGTAGAAGCTGCACTGATTTGAGATCATGCCACTGCACTCTAGTTAGGGTGACAAAGTGAAACCCTGTCACAAACAAGTAAATCCAGACCAAACTGCTTTGAAAAGTAGAATGTCATGTTACTATTATTTTTAATGTTGGCAGAAGTTTAGATTCTACTCTAATTCCAAGTTAACATAACAAACCCTCTTTCAGTCTTTCTCTACAGCTCACAAGAGATTATCCTTCTTCCACTAAATCACAGAATCACAAAATGTGACAGCCAGGAAGCAAATGCACTTCTAGGGAAAATCTCTTTGTTTGTTTTTAACATAATATATATCTAAAAATGGCTAGGCACAGTGGCTCACACCTGAAATCCCAGCACTTTGGGAGGCCAAGGCAGGGGGATTGCTTGAGCCCAAGAGTTCAGGACCAGCCTGGCAACACAGCCAGACCCTGTCTCTACAAAAAAAAAAAAAAATTAAAAATTAGCCAGGCCTGGTAGCATATATCCATAGTCCCAGGTACTTGAGAGGCTGAGGCAGGAGGACTGTCTGAGCCCAGGAGGTCAAGGCTTCAGTGAGCTATGACTGTGCCACCTTACTCTAGCCTGGGCAACAGAGCAAAACTCTGTCTCAAAAATTACACACACACACACACACACACACACACTCTATAGCTCTCGGGACAATCTAACTTGGAGTTTCATTAACAGGGACAAAGTGAACAACTACAGCCTAAGCCAAAAATGGCCCTCAAGCACATAACAGTATATAAAAAAAAGTTACTTATTTTTCTTTTTAAAATGAAGTAAACACATAGGGACAATTAGTAAACATTTCTCAAATTTTTACGGATATTTTTCATGTTATAATACAGTTTCTGACGACTTAAGTTTACGTAAAAATTTAACCAAGGGCTTACTCACATATATTAGACATTTACATAATTTCTAAATGTTTTCAACCATTAAATAATACTGCAAGGAATATCTTTGTGCACTGTGTTCTTCTTTACTTAGAATTAATTCCTCAGGAAAGGTCCTTAGAAGTACAACTTCAAATTAAAAATATAAACACTGAAAAAGAATTTAACTGCCCATAAGTCTACTCAGAGGTTAATAACCTATTTGCACAATCCCCCCATTTACAAATTAGAATAAGGCTGATCCAAGGTCATCCAATAGCTAGTGGCAAAGGTGGAATAACAAGACTGATTCCTAGGTTTAGAATCCGCCTCACTTGATCACTGTTGCTCTCACTACAACACCCAGAAAGCCAGAAGCCTGAGTTCCACAGGCTGTCTAAATAGGGTAAAATTTCAGATCTACCAGGAAGGAAAAAGGCTGGTATCTCTCCACATTCTGTCTACTTAATAATTAAAGGTATTTTAGCTTAACTAAATCCATCAGTGATTTTCAACTTAGACACAAAACTTTTCTTATAAAACTTAAACATTTAGAACTGGTTTAAGTTCAGCAGGGTGACATGGCTCACACCTGAAATTCCAGCAATTTGGGAGGCCAAGGTGGGTGGATCATTTGAGGTCAGGAGTCGGAGATCAGCCTGGCCAACATGGTGAAACTCAGTCTCCACAAAAAATACTAAAATTAGCCAGGTATGGTAGACTATGCCTGTAATCCCAGCTACTACTTAGAAACTGAGGCATGAGCTGAGATCACATTGTTGCACTCCAGCCTGGGCAACAGAGCAAGTCTTTGTCTCAAAACAAACAAACAAACAAAAAAACAAAAAAAACCAAAACTGGTTAAATTCATTCTCCTACTGAATACCGTGTTCCAGGTATGGTCTGACCAGCCTGAAATGGAACAGGACTATCACCTTCTTCATTCTGACACTCCATAACCACAAAGCCTCAGATTAAATTATTATGCTTTTCAATCAACAGAGACTCGTGTCTTTTGTCCCTAGACACAGAGCTGCTAAACCGTATCTTTAGCTTTTTTTTTTTTTCTTGAGAGGGAGTCTCACTTTGTCACCCAGGTTGGAGTGCAATGGCGGGATCTCAGCTCACTGCAACCTCTGCCTCCAGTGTTCAAGCAATTCTCCTGTCTCAGCCTCCCGGGTAGGTGGGATTACAGGCGTCCACCACTACGCCCGGCTAATTTTTGTTATTTTTAGTAGAGATGGGGTTTCATCGTGTTGGTCAGGCTGGTCTTGAACGCCTGACCTCAAGTGATATGCCCACCTTGGCCTCCCAAAGTGCTGGGATTACAGGCGTGAGCCACTGTGCCCCGCCTATAAAGATATTTAAAAATAAAACTCTGGCTGAGATGGGAAGGGTTGCTTGAGCCGGGGAGTTTGAAGATGCAGTGAGCTGTGATTGAACCACTGCACTCCAGCTTGGGTGATAGAGTGAAACTCTTGTCTCAAAATCAATCAATCTATGCACAGAAGAAAAATCATTGGCTAACACAACTTTTTACCAATTCTCACGTTTAACCCTGTCCTAGCAATAATCCTATAATATCAAGGATGGAAGGCTCATGAAAGATCTTTTGGCCCATCTCAATTCCTCCACTCCCCTCACATGTTCTTCTCCATCCCCAATTTGATACCTTAATGTTCTCAAAACATCTCAGCCAAAACAGGAAGCAGGCTGAGCTTCCTGATCCTGAAGCTTCCTAAATGTTTGATTCCTGAGATTCAAACATTCAAGATAAGCTGGTTCGTTTCTGGATTCCGGTAGTCAGAAAGTTTTTGTTTAGCTGGCATCAGATCTCTATTGGCACCCTAAGCTGCTTCTGAAGCAATAGAATATAAAAATAAAAGCATAATGTGAGTAGCACTGGCCACGGAGTTGGAAAGACCTGGTTCTGTGACCTGTCTCTGGCACTTACCAAGAAAGACAGCAAGCTACTTAACCACTTCCTTTATTTGTTAACAAAGGGTAACAATACCTTCCAAATACGTTTGTCATTGAGGATTAAATAAGGTTGTGAGTGAAATATAGAGCTAACACAGTACTTGGCTGGGTATTGAAAAAATATTTGCGCCTTTCCTCCTATCCCCTCATGATGAGTCACATGCTGACACTTCCACAAGTAAAATGATTTCAGCTCCTTCAAGCACCTATCATAAAAACAGAATAATAGCACCTACCCACAGAATGTTTATGAGGATTAAAGAGACAACAGTACATATAAAATACTAAGAACAGTGCCTGGCACAGAGTAAGCACTCAAAACGTTACCATGATACTAGCCGTGTCAGACATGATCTCTGCCACTCACGTCTTTTGCTCATCTCTGAACATTCTCCAGCTGAATACTGTGTTCCAGGTATGGTCTGACCAGCCTGAAATGGAACAGGACTATCATCTTCTTCATTCTGACAGTCCATAATCACAAAGCCTCAGATTAAATTATTTTATTACGCTTTTTCAATCAACAGAGACTCGTTTTTTTCCCCTGAATATAGAGCTGCTGAACTGCATCTCTACAATTCCATAATAAAATCATTATTTGCACTCATCTTCATGACATATCTTCATGTTAGAGTCAGTCAACTGTCCCTAATGTCAGATCTTTTGGATCCTAATTCTGCCACCCAAAATACTAACTTCTCTTCCAGCTTCACATCATTCACAAATATTAATGGGTTTTAAAGAAGGAAGAGGAGTTTACCAAAGAGCCAAAGCACAGAAGGCCCCCAAATAGTAGAAACACCACGTACAAAGGCAGCCAGGCACAAGAAAACAAGGTGTGTCACAGGTAGCTCAGCACCAGCACAACTGGAAGGTAAAGGCAAGGGGACCATGGGAGGAGATGATGACAAAGTAAGCAGGCTGGCTCATGCAAGGCCTTATTTACCACACTAAGAAACCTTTACTGCATCCTAGTCTTGGGGGACACTGAAGAGTGACCTGATCAGATCTGTTTCAGAAAATCACTTTGGCAACAATGTGGGGTTGTTTAAATTTTCTTCGCTAGCAAACAAGTACAAATGCTTTAACAAATAAGCAACTTTTTAGACAAAGTTTGGACAACATCATACCAAGTGGTGTGACATCAGCAAGTCCTACGTGCGATCAGGGCTCGACCAAAACCACAAGTACAGCTCGGCACAAAACACTTAACATTTTTCATATTTCTCACAAGAGGTGTAACAGGCTGAGAACAGGGTTCTTAATCTCTCCTCTCAAATGGGATATAGAATTTATATATTCAGTATATTCTCTTCTAGTTTAACCCCAGAACTGCTTTAGCCAATCTGAAATGCAAAATTTTTAAAAAGTGATGTCAGATCTGAAACACAATTACTAAACAGGAAAAAAGTAACATAAAATGATTCATTTTTAATATAAATGTCGCTAAAAATCTTCACACCATGTAGCAGACATGAAGCTAAATACTTTACATACATTGTAATCTCAATCTTTGCAACAACCTCCTGAGTACTATTGTAATTATTTTACAGATAAACTATGGGTTCCAAAAAGTATTTTTCAAGATTATTTGGCAAGTAAGCTTGCACTTGAACCCCGGTTGGTGTGATTCTGAAGCCCATACTCTGTTTTTTTTCCTTTTTTTGTTTTTTGGGTTTTTTTTGAGACAGGGTCTGTGCAGTGGTGTAATCATGGCTCACTGCAGCTTTGACTTCCTGCGTTCAAGCCATCCTCCTACCTCAGCTTCTCAAGAAGCTGGGGTCACAAGCACGTGCACCATGTCCAGCTAATTTTTGCATTTTTTGTGGTAGAGACAAAGTTACCCAGGGTGGTCTCAAACTCCTGTGTTCAAGCCATCCACCTGCCTTAGCCTCTCAAAGTGCTGGGATTAGCATGTCACCAGACCCAGCACTGAAGCCCATACTCTTAATTCCTACAGTATACTTCCTCCTTCAAAAATAATAACAGCTACCACCTACTGAACACTATGTAACAAATGCTCAAGTTCTGAAACTGGGCTTCCTGAAGTATCCCACACCAACATATGTGACCTCATTAACACTCCTTACTCTATCAAGCACTAAGAGAGAGGTCTAAAGTATCAAACATTGGTGAAGTTGATACAATTAGTACAAAAATGAATGCTAATACAAAAGGCTATCTTTAATTACATAGTCTTTTTATTTTTTTTGAGACAGGGTCTCGCTCTGTCACCCAGGCTGGAATTCAGTGGCCCAATCACGGCTCACTGTAGCCTCAACCTCCTGGTCTCAGTGATCCTCCCACCTCAGCCTCCTGAGTAGCTGGGACCACAGGTGTGTACCACCACACCAGGCTGATTTTAAAAATTATTTGTAGAGACAGCAACTGCCCAGGTTGCTCAGGATGGTCTTGAACTCCTGGGCTCAAGGGATCCTTCCACCTCAGTCTCCCAAAGTGCTGGGATTATAGGCATGAGCTACTGTGCTCAGCCTACATAGTAATTCTTACATCCTTTTATATTTAGTCTATATTTTTTAAAACTTTTGTTTCATAAGTATTTTAAGTCAATTCCTCAAAAAAAAAAAAAAAAAAGGTATATATTCTGACACACACTCATTGAGGAAACATTTTGAACTGACTACTCTGTGTAACAATTATCCATGGTACAGCATGCACTGAATACCAGTCCCTACCTTCAAGGAAATTACCCTCTGGTAATACTTATGCTTAAACAACTAGCCACCATAGGAGATGATATTTGAATTAGGCTTTGCTCAAATAAATGGTATGTAGAGTAGTGAAAAATGAAAAAAGGAACCATGTAACATAAAGGGACAGCACAAATAAAGACAAAATAAGAAGCCTGAAAACAAATGGCATATTCAGTGAATGGTAAATCACTAGGGTAGAGAAGGCAGTAGAAAGGTATCTGCATCAGTCATTTAACCTGCAGGAATGTGAACTATGGGAGGTGTTCAAGTAGACTTGGAAAGGAAACTTGGACAGCAGTGTGGACGACAGATACAAAGGAGAAATATTAAGCAACCACTTCAGGAATCCAGGTGAGAGGTAATATATTCTTTTTTTTTTTTTTTTTTGAGACGGAGTTTCGCTCTTGTTGCCCAGGCTGGAGTGCAATGGTGCGATCTCGGCTCACCGCAACCTCCGCCTCCTGGGTTCAGGCAATTCTCCTGCCTCAGCCTCCTGAGTAGCTGGGATTACAGGCACACACCACCATGCCCAGCTAATTTTTTGTAGTTTTAGTAGAGACGGGGTTTCACCATGTTGACCAGGATGGTCTCGATCTCTTGACCTCATGATCCACCCGCCTCGGCCTCCCAAAGTGCTGGGATTACAGGCTTGAGCCACCGCGCCCGGCCGGTAATATATTCTTTAACTGGCACAGTGGTGGAAACAGAATAATGAACAATTACAAAGGTAGAATTGACCCCACTTGACAATTAGATGAGGGAGGGGGATTAGAAGGCCAGTGGGAAAGATGTGAAATTTCACAGATGACTGAAAAGGTGGGGGACAAGAGCGGGGGGAAGCAAAGTTAGTTCCAGACTCACAGTTCATAACTAACATTAAACACCAAATGGATTAGAGAATTTTTTAAAAAAGAAAAAATAGTTCTATATTCTTGAAATAAAGAAGTTTACAAACAAGATTCCAGAAGCAGAAATCAAAAAGGAAAAGATAAATTGGCTAATATTTAAACTTCTACAAGGCCATTTTTAAAAAACTAAGGCCAGGTGTGGTGGCTCAGGTCTGTAATCCCAGCACTTTGGGAGGCTGAGGTGGGTGGAACACTTGAGGTCAGGAGAGTGAGACTATTCTGGCCAACATGGTGAAACCCCCGTCTCTACTAAAAATACAAAAATTAGCCAGGCGTGGTGGCAGGCGCCTGTAATCGCAGCTACTCGGGAGGCTGAGGCAGGAGAATTGCTTGAACTCAGGAGGCAGAGGTTGCAGTGAGCTGAGATTGCACCACTGCATTCCAGCCTGGGGACAGAGTGTCTCAAAAACAAAACAAAACAAACAAAAAAACTAAATAATTTAACAGGAAAGGATACCTGAGGAAAACAATCACCAAAATATAACAAAGAGCTACTAATATTCTATCATCTTCATATGTACATACATAGAAAATTCATAAAAGAAATATAAATATAGCCAGTAATTACAGGAAATTTTCTCAATCTTACTACTGGCCAAAGAAATGCAAATTAGAGTAACAATATCACCATCTTCAGCTATCAGATTCACAAAAATTTTTTTTTTTTTTTTGAGAAGGAGTTTCGTTCTTGTTACCCAGGCTGGAGTGCAATGGCGCGATCTCGGCTCAACGCAACCTCCGCCTCCTGGATTCAGGCAATTCTCCTGCCTCAGCCTCCTGAGTAGCCCAGCTAATTTTTTGTATTTTTACTAGAGATGGGGTTTCACCGTGTTGACCAGGATGGTCTCGATCTCTTGACCTCGTGATCCACCCGCCTCGGCCTCCCAAAGTGCTGGGATTACAGGCTTGAGCCACCGCGCTCGGCCCCAG
>NW_016107663.1:729722-733229 GCF_001604975.1 Cebus imitator
AAAAAAAAAAAAAAAAAAAGCTGAAGCACTGTGCCTCAGAGAACACCAACATTTAAGAGGTGAAAGAGGCAAAGGTAGTGCCTGTGATCAAATAAGAGCCAGGAGAGAATCACACAATGACAATCAAGGAAGGAAAAAAATCAGGAAGCTGGAAGAGGTCACCAGCTTTCAATGCTGCAGAGAGGCAGGTGGCAAAGAGAAAAGGATGTGGCACACAAGAAAGGAGGTCATCTGCGGCTCCCGTAAGGGGCGTCTCAGTGGAGTGGTGATGCAGGCATCCAATTACAATAAGTAGAAAAGTAACACAAACTGGGAAGGAGAGGTAGCAGATATAACCTTCTTTTTCGAAGTTTTAATTTTATCTTTTAATGGAGACGAGGTTTTGCTATGTTGTCCAGGCTGGTCTCGAACATCTAAACTCAAGAGATTCTTACCTTCTAACCCCCATCACCCTCCCCATCCCCTTCTCCAGCTCCCAAAGTACTGGGATTACAGGCATGAGTCACTGTAACCAGCCAACCCAACTTCTTTTTCTAGAAGTATAAGAAGGGAAAAGGAAAAACTAGGGGGAATGGAGAAACGGTTAGTTTGAGATGGTGACATGTCCAGGGAAAGTGCTTTTTTTTTTTTTAAATGATTGTAGAAAAAGCATATATTTATAGTCTGTAAGAAAAGAACACGTGAAGGAGGGGCTAAAGATATAGGAATAAGAACAAAAGAAAGCAAGGTTCTGAAGAGCAGAGGCGGCAGACAGCTACCAAAAGGAATATACCCCACTTCTTCCCCGAGAAAAGAGGGAAGGAAATAAGAATGACCAAGAATGACATGTTACTCAGCTAACTTCTCTGAGCTTCCATTTCCCATATATAAAGCAGGATTAGCAACACCAGCAAACCTCATAAGGTTGTTGTGAGGATTAAATGAGATGATATATACCAAATATTAGTGAGGGAAGCAAAGATCACCTGGAGTCCACCAAGTAGACCAGCCAGAGACAAAACTTCTTATCTGAGGAATTTAGAAGTAACTAGACTTCCCTGTCTAAAACCGGCACCTGGTTCCAGCCCTTTTCAACTTAAAATGTGTAAGTAACTAGAGTTTCTTTTTTTCTTTTTTTTTTTTTTTTTTGAGATGGAGTTTCGCTCTTGTTACCCAGGCTGGAGTGCAATGGCGCGATCTCGGCTCACCGCAACCTCCGCCTCCTGGGTTCAGGCAATTCTCCTGCCTCAGCCTCCTGAGTAGCTGGGATTACAGGCATGCACCACCATGCCCAGCTAATTTTTTGTATTTTTAAGTAGAGACGGGGTTTCACCATGTTGACCAGGATGGTCTCGATCTCTTGACCTCGTGATCCACCCGCCTCGGCCTCCCAAAGTGCTGGGATTACAGGCTTGAGCCACCGCGCCCGGCCCGTAACTAGAGTTTCTATACATCCCTGGAATGCCATGAGAAACTCACTGTGCAACATTTGCTGACATTGTATCTACAAATGTAATCACTTATCAGGACCTATGTGGCTGATATGGTCCAAATTACCTTTAAGCTCCTGCTTTAAGTTCTACAATTACCCTAAGGAAAAATTCACATGCTCACTTCTTTCTTGCCCAGGCATTCTTCTGCAGAGTTCTTTCTAATAAAACTTTTCTTTTTCAAACCTATACTGCTGTCAGTAAATTCTTCCTACCAACCCACAAATAAACTGCTTCCCAATGATGGGGCTCTGACACCTCGCCCAGCAACTAGCAGTAGGCTCTAAATAATGATAGCTATGTCTACGTATATGTATACATGAGTGTGTGGGTAAAATGGTTAGATCCACAGAAATAAACCTACTAATGGAGTCTGACGCTCCATGATTAACAGCTGTCTATCTTGTCTTACTGATAACATTTTTCAAAGGGAGTAAATACTTGGCCCTACCCACTGTACACTCAGCAAGACAAAGAAATAACTATACTGAGAACTCTACAGTGGTAAGCCTTAAAACAAGTCCAGACCAGGAGCATATGTAGAAAAGAATAAGGGTGGAAATCTGAATGAGGGGTCTGTGGAAACCAGTTGAACAAGTTCTGCAGGGCACATGACTTCAGTGGTTTCCCAGCTCTGTGCAATACAGAAGGGGAACACACCAATGCCGGAACTGACTACTTCAAGCCATTGAGATTCAGTTCCTCTAGGAACAGCTCCTCTGGCACCACACCCATTTTGCACAGCAAACATCCCCAAATGCCAGGGTTACTCTCTGCTAAAAACCTTCCAAATCTGGCTGTCCTTCCCCACAAGTAGGATTCTACTAAACCACTAACACTTCTGAGCACCAACTAGGCACTGGACACAGCCCAGAAATTTCCATATAGTAATGGTAAATCTAAGTATTGAGAGAAAGGAATGCAGAATATTCAATAAAGCATTCTTCACCATATGCTGTGGGAGGGGAATCAGGATGATGTCCCAGAGAAAATGGAAGTGATTTTGTAGGTCTTGAAATACTGCTGGTGTGTGTTGATAAGGGAGAATATGTCAGGCCAAGGGCAGAGAATGCGCAGACCCTTGGAAGGATTCACAGAGGAATTAAAGAATAAGATTTAATTCAAAAGATCACTCTGAGCAGTTACAGATTAGGAGAAGGGACTAGAGAGAAGTGAGGAGACACTACAGAAAGTATTGCAGTCATCCAGCCAAGAAACAAAAAAGGCTTGTTTTCCAAACCACACAAGCAAAATGAAAAATCCTGATAGTATCTGTTTTAAAGGAAATTTCAGCATAACTTAGGCCAATCTGAAAAGCTACCGGAAGAAATGAAAAACAGGGAAACGTTTTTGCTTCAAGTTACATATTTAACTTCTGTGTGCATTTATATCTAATACAGACTCCTAGGCAAATCACCTCATTCTTAGCATAATCAGATAGAGTAGGTCAAGTCTACTAGCCAAAATTAAATGTCTAATTGTTTTATTTCAATAGGGTCCCTGGTCTTATTGGATCATAGTGATGGGCTGCACAACTCAGTCAATTTAGTAAATATTATTATATTGTACATTAAAAACAGGTGGACTTTGTGGGATGTATATTACACTCCAGTACAGTTTTTTGTTTGTTTAAGTCTGGGATGATAGATTAACTACTTACTCCTTGATCAAGTCTTCAGATCCAGAAACTGGTGAAACATACCATGTTTAAGTTTCCTATCTATCCATCCATCCCTAGTTCACCATTTATCACAGACCATGAAAGACCTTTTAATACTTAAATGAAATGAAATTCCAAAACTGAGTTCAATCTACGTGATAGCTAAGTTTCAGAAGCTACAGCCTAATCATTACTAATCTGTGGGCAGCTCTTAAGAATAAAAAACAGGCCGGGCGCGGTGGCTCACGCCTGTAATCCCAGCACTTTGGGAGACCGAGGCGGGTGGATCACGAGGTCAAGAGATCGAGACCATCCTGGTCAGCACGGTGAAACCCCGTCTCTACTAAAACTACAAAAAATGAGCTGGGCATGGTGGCG
>NW_016107663.1:733373-734582 GCF_001604975.1 Cebus imitator
AGCGAAACTCCGTCCCAAAAAAAAAAAAAAAAAAAGAAAATAATAAGGGGAGGTTAACTATGATACACACTAAGAACATATTACTGCCAGGCGAGGTGGTTCACACCTGTAATCCCAGCACTGTGGAGGCTGAGCCAAGGAGGATCATCTGAGCCAGGAGGGGTTGAGGCTGCAGACTGCCCCACTACATTCCAGCCTGGGTGATAGAGTGAGACCCTGTCTCCAAAACAAAAAAAAAAAGAAAAGAAAGAAAAAAAGAACATAGGCCGGGCGCGGTGGCTAACGCCTATAACCCCAGCACTTTGGGAGGCCGAGGTGGGTGGATCACAAGGTCAAGAGATCGAGACCATCCTGGTCAACATGGTGAAACCCCGTCTCTACTAAAAATACAAAAAGTAGCTGGGCATGGTGGTGCGGCCTGTATTCGCAGCTACTCGGGAGGCTGAGGCAGGAGAATTGCTTGAACCCAGGAGGCGGAGGTTGCAGTGAGCTGAAATCGTGCCACTGTACTCCAGCCTGGGTAACAAGAGCGAAACTCCATCTCAAAAAAAAAAAAAAAAAAAGGAACATAGTACTTGCCTTCTAAGGCTAACAGTACATTATGGAAGAGAAAAGTTATAATTAAAATACATGAGAGAGAAATATCTAACTCAGACCTGGGGTAAGAATGGATAGTCAAGTGAGTTTCCCAGAGGAATGCTAACTGATTTTCTTAGATAGGCTATATATTTTTTACACAGGTCAATACTTCAATACATAGTTCAAAATTCAAAAAGTATAAAAAGATACCCAATTAAAAGGAAGAAAACGCCATGAAGTGAACAGGCAAGAGTGAATATGCTGCAGAGATTAAGTACCAGAAAAATTTCCATGGGACATGCCATTTGTGATATAAGCAAGAGAAATTTCAGTGGGGAAAAGGCAGGCACAGGACTTACATTCACGTGAGTTAAGTTAAGAACATGAATACGGGGCAGGGCACAGTGGCTCACATTTGTAATCCCAGCCCTTTGGGAGACCGAGGTGAGCGGATTATTTGAGCATAGGAGCTCGACACCAGGCTGGGCAACCCGGTGAAACCTGTTTCTACAAAAATGCAAAAATTGAGGCCAGGCACAGTGGCTCATGTCTGTAATCCCAGCACTTTGGGGGGCCGAGGTGGGTGAATCATTTGAGGTCAGTTCAAGACAAGCCTGGCCAACATGGTGA
>NW_016107663.1:735557-739647 GCF_001604975.1 Cebus imitator
AGAGACAGCATGTTAAATGAGATGGAATAAATTCCTTGGGGCCAAATGTGAGGAACTTTGAGAGAAAATAAGAGGTCCTCAAGCCATAATGTAGGAAGATAGAGACAGGGATGCCACTAAGAATAAAAGGTTTAGTATAACTTTTAGGTGATCAGCCCCACCCATCTCTGCCAATTCAAATATTACCTTCAAAAGCCACCTCTCTATGAACGCTTTCATGACCTATCATCAGACATAATCTCTTCTCATTCCAAACTTCCTCTCAACTTTCTCATGGCACTTAATATCTCTTTACCATCTAATATTTATGTACATAAGGGTGGGATCCTTTTCTAACTTATCTTTGAATAAACTAGAAACACTCTACTGAAAGACACACACTGTTCCTTCTCTCTTGCTTAAGGACCGTATTACTCCTGGTCTCAATTATAACTAAATAATAAAAGAAAAAAAAAAAAATTACCCCAAGCTCTTACCACCCTAACACTGCGATGCTGAGATTCTTTTTCCTACCACAACCCCCACATCCCACACAACTCTGTACTCATTCGACTTAACAATATTCTGAGCACCTACTTGGTGAAAAGCACTGTGGTGAGAGGGGCCATTGGGTGCCAGGAAGGGGAAAGGGCTCCAACTCGAAAGGAGCACAGAGAACAAGACAAGTATACGCCGTGTTACGTTTTCCCTTGAAATGGAAAAGTGTGACCATACAATGTCAGCTTATCTTGCAAAACCCAGCCATAAAATAATCTTTCCCTCCTCTAAACTCTCACACATTAACTGTTTGCATCATTTCCTCAGCAATTACATATTGCCTCATGACACTGAGACCTCTCGTTCTCTGACGTTGGGTAACTTTTCAAACGTTTATGCCCTGGCTGTCTAATTCATCTGTAACCTCCGAAAGGCAGCACCGTGTTACACTTTCGCGTCTTCTTTAGTTCTCCCAGGGTGTTCTGAAAAGTGGAGGAGCTAAAGATGTGTTTTACTTGCTTTAAAGGAATTATTTTATTGGAAATATTTTGCCCAACTTCATAGCTACCTCAGAAAAAATGAGCAATGGAATACTATCAAGTCGTCCAAAATAAAAATAGTTTTTAGTAACACAGGAAATGAAAATAAAAATTGTTTTAAAATAACTTGTGAAAATACTTAGGTTAGAACATAACAATCTTCCGTTAAACTGTTACACAAGCTTGAAAACCTGCAACATGGGTTCTCCCAAAGCAGCTCAGGTACTTTTTGGAAATATCTTGTGTTAAATAAGAAACTAGCCTCCTATTAGGCACATTTCCATTGTCTAGTCTGTTCCCCTGGCACCACAATGAAAAAATGAACCCCTCTCCCATCTCTCAGGAAGTGTTTAGTAAAGTAGGTAAAATGTTAATATAACAGTTAACTGAATTCCTAAACTGGATGAGAGGCTGAACTTCTGAGATCCTGATTTTATACCCCTTCTAAATCTTGTTTCCGTGTAACATAGTCTCAGTCTTCTCAATTCTTCTTCATGGATCGTAACTGGCAGACCTTTATCATCCTGGTCATGCCCCTCAAACGTGCTCTAGTCCCAGGGCAATAATCAAGCCTCGACTAGTGGACCAACGCCCACTGACTGGGAGGGGTTCCTCAGCTTCTATGTTGAAAAGGATTCTGATCTATCAGCAGGGCTTGCTGTGGGTGTGAAATAACCTACCACACATGTAACATCCTTGCTCTAGACTACGAGGTCCATCTTAAAGTATGACCTCCAGAACTAAACACAATTTCAGGAAGCCTCTGATTAGTCCAGAGGACAATGGAACCATTTTGTCCTTGGCTGGGTATACCACACATCTACTAAGGAGTTAATGAACAACTCAGGTTTCTTTCATTTTGCTTTTGTTTCCCACTAATGCTATTTCTCTCCCTTATCCTGTACCCCTTTTCACTCCAACGTAGGACATCACATTTATCATTATTAAATTTCATCATCAGATTCAGGGCATATGGAAAGCAAAATGTGTCTCACAATATGTTAACTATCTCTCCAGAAACAAGTAAAATCTGAA
Source organism: Cebus imitator (assembly GCF_001604975.1). Lineage (NCBI taxonomy): Eukaryota > Metazoa > Chordata > Mammalia > Primates > Cebidae > Cebus > Cebus imitator. The sequence continues at coordinate 737,609 of NW_016107663.1, forward strand.
TTTGACACCTCACTGATGCCCTTGTAAGTCCCAATAAAAATGTTTACAAATAACATGCCCTAAAAGTGCTTTATTTGCGCTAAAAACCTAGCAACTCTTTTTGCTGAGCTACAATTCATAACCTAAACTCATTTCAAATATGCAATTCAGTTGCTTTTAGAATATTCACAATGTTGTGCAACCATCATCACTAACTAATTCCAGAACGCTTTCACCACCCAAAAACAAATCCCACACTGTTGAAGCAGTTACTCCCCATTCTAGCAGCTCCTTTTATTTTTGTGGTTTTTTTGAGACAGAGTCTTGCTCTGTCGCCCAGACTGGAGTGCAGTGGTGTGATCTCAGCTCACTGCAACCTCTAGCACCTCTTTTTGAATGTGGTTTATTCAACCGGCTACAAACAATTTTAATTACATTATAATCTAGTTCACATTTATTCAACCTGTCTGCAAGAGTATCACAAGACATACTTTCAACTGCCTTGCTGAAATCTAGACATTACTGTGTTTTTCTCTGATTCACCAATCTGGTGACCTTGTCTAAAGGAAATGATGTTAATGTGACAGGGCTTTTCTCAGGGAGCTCATGTTGGCTTCCAGACATCACTTTTCTCACTAAGTGTTCATAAGTTATCCATCTGACCATGTGCTCTGGAATTTTTCCAGTCCAAAGTTTTGCCAGAAACTAGTTTACTAGACCAGAATTTGTGGTATTTATCTTATTTTCCTTTTTAATAATTAGTACATTTGCACCCCCCATTTTTAAAAACCACACTCCCGTCCTTCACAATGCGTTAAAGATCACTGACTACAGTTCAGCAATTACACCTATTCAATTAGTATAATTATGGCTTTAATTTAAGCACTATAAGCCAAGAACAGGACAACTCAAGGGAGAATGGAAACAAACTATCATAAAACACAAAACAGCTGAGAACTGACCATGAACATCTCCCAAATTCTTCTTTGAAACAGTCCCTGAAGAAAGTCTTAGAGTCCCCCAAAAAAATAAAAAATTAAGTTACAGAAAGAAAACAGTCCCTCAAATCCGTAAAGTTAAAGAAAGAAAAAAATAGTCCCTCATATCCGTAACCATAACTCTGATAGAAAAAAAGTGTTCCTAACCAAACCAAACCAAACACAAGCTGGAACATTACTGATAGTAAAGTAGGTTTGAGGAATATTGCATACATTATCCTTTGCCTTGGAGATTCAGAATTTACCGGTCTATGATAAACATTCCAAGTAGGTGGGGCGTGGTGGCTCATGCCTATAATCTCAGCACTTTGGGAGGCCGAGGCTGGCGGATCACCTGAGGCCAGGAGTTCGAGACCACCCTGACCAACATGGCGAAATCCCTCTTTAAAAAAATAAAAATTAAAATTGAAAATTAAAAAAACATTCCAAGTAACCTGCCACTTAAATAATCTTTAGCCTAGTTTAACTTAGTATTTCTGACACTTATTTCACCACTAAACCCTTTCTTTAATGTTATAGCACAATACACCTCAAAAAATACTGATCTAGAAAGTCGGCCACATAGTTTTTCAAACTTCAAATTTGTACTCTCTTTTTACACAAAGAATAAATTATGTTAGTTTGGCAAGTCTAGTCATCTCTTCACCGTCTTTATGTCAAAGCTGTTAATCCAAAACCTGTTTGCTCAATGCCAACTTTACTACACACTATTAATCTGTTTAACATTGCAATATAACTTGCTTGAAAGCACTCTGGAAAATCCTAACCAACTTCCCTAAAAGGATAGTTAAGTCACATGTTTCAAAAAGCTCAACAGTTGAAGCTGCCTTGTTCAGAAAAAAAAAATGAAGATATCAGTTCATCAACTAGAGCACAGGGCATTCTCCAGGGCACATTTCCTAAGAGAGACACTGCTAAGATTCGAAATGTAAGATACAATCCAAAAGTCAGAAGAGGAGGATCTCTATGTCACTCCTCACGCCAAAATCAGAGTTAAATTTTAAAACACTTTACACCCTAAACATACTAGAGGAAAACATGGGAGAATGTGTTTTTTTGTTT
>NW_016107663.1:740822-746422 GCF_001604975.1 Cebus imitator
TTAGATAATCCAAAAATGTAGCTACAATGAAATACCATTTTTGCCTATGAAACTGGCAAATATAAAAAAAAGTTTGTAATATTCTGAGATGGTAAAATTAAAGAGGAAATAGCTTTCTGACCTACACATTATTGCCTCTTAGGAGAGCAAATTGGCAATATTTATGAAAACAAAATACACATGTTCCCTTTGACCCAGAAATTATACTTTTAGAAATTTATCCTGCAAGGAAAAAAAAAAAGAAGTTTATCCTGCAAGAATACTTATACATGCACAATGGCATACTTAGAAAGTTACTAATTACAGCACTCTCTGTAACAGCAAAAGCTGAGGAGAAAATGTCCATTGATAGGTTAAATCCAAAACTGAAAACTAAGGAACTGTGAAGGAAAAAAAGAGGCACTTCATTCTACATTCATTCATGTGGAATGAATCTTAAGACGAAAAGCAAAATGGGCCAGGCACAGAGGCTCATGCCTGTAATCCCAACACTTTGGGAAGCCAAGGCAGGCAGATCACCTGAGGTCAGGAGTTCAAGACCAGCCCTGCCAACATGGTGAAACCCTATCTCTACTAAAAATACAAAAATTAGCCGGGTGTGGTGGCGGATACCTGTAGTCTCAGCTACTTGGTGGCAGGAGAATTGGTTGAACCCAGTGGGTGGAGGTTGTAGTGAACCAAGATCGCACCACTACACTCCAGCCTGGGCAACAGAGCAAGACTCCATCTCAAAAAAAAAAAAAAAAAAAAAAAAAAAAAAAAAAAAACAGGCCAGACACAGTGGCTCATGCCTATGATCCCAGCACTTTGGGAGCCTGAGGTGGGTAGACCACAAGGTTAGGAGTTCGAAACCTGACCAACATGGTGAAACCCCATCTCTACTAAAAATACAAAAGTAGCCAGGCATGGTGGTGCATGCCTGTACTCCCAGCTTCTCAGGAGGCTGAGGCAGGAGGATTGCTTGAACCCAGAGGCGGAGGTTGCAGTGAGCCAAGATCGTGAGGCGGAGGTTGCAGTGAGCCAAGATCGTGCCACTGCACTCCAGCCTAGGCAACAGAGTGAGACTCCGTCTCAAAAAAAAAAAAAAAAAAAAAAAAAAAAAAATACAAAGCAAAATGTACAGTGTGTTACCACTTCTAAACAAATCAAAGTGATTCATATTTATATGCACAGGGTATCTATGGAAAGAGACACAGTAATAATAGCAGCTCCATGTGAGGAAGATAACGGAATAGCTAGAGAAAGAACACTCAGGATATAGACTTTTTTTCAGTGTTATATACTTGCATAGTCACTGAATTGTGTCATGTCTGTGTATTACCTATTTCTAAGAAAAGTATGTTTTAAATTAACATTTTTTTTTTTTTTTTTAAATAAGATGGGGTTTCGGGCCGGGCGCAGTGGCTCAAGCCTGTAATCCCAGCACTTTGGGAGGCCGAGGCGGGTGGATCACGAGGTCAAGAGATCGAGACCATCCTGGTCAACACGGTGAAACCCCGTGTCTACTAAAAATACAAAAAATTAGCTGGGCATGGTGGCGCGTGCCTGTAATCCCAGCGACTCAGGAGGTTGAGGCAGGAGAATTGCCTGAACCCAGGAGGCGGAGGTAGCGGTGAGCCGAGATCGCGCCATTGCACTCCAGCCTGGGTAACAAGAGCGAAACTCCGTCCAAAAATAAAAAATAAAAATAAGATGGGGTTTCACCATGATGGCCAGGTTGATCTTGAACTCCTGACCTCAGGTGATCCACCCACCTTGGCCTCCCAAAGTGCTAGGATTACAGGCGTGAACCACTGCGCCCAGCCAAATTTAAAGCTTTTAAATTAAGACCAAATCTATCTAAAAAACATTTCTGTTGGGATTCTCAAAATTTTAAAGGAAAACCCTAAAAGTCAAGCCATTGTCAAACACTACCTTTTCAAACTATCAATTATGAAAAGGCATTGCCCAAACTAATGATATAGCATGTCTTCAGGGAAGAACTACATTTTTGTGCAGTGGTGATCACAGTTCATAGCAGCCTTGAACTCTTGGACTCAAGTGATCCTCCCACCTCAGCCTCCTGAGTAGTTGGGACCACAGGTGTGTTCCGCCACACCAGGCTAATTTTTTCATTTCTTACATTTTGTAGAAACAGAATCTCAATATGTTGCCCAGGCTGGTCATGAACTCCTGGCCTGATGTTATCCTCCCACCTCGGCCTTTGAAAGTTTCGGGATTACTGGTATGAGCCACAGGGCCCACCCCCGCAAAAAGTATTTTGTTATAATAGTCATTTAAGTAAAAGATAAATTTCATTTACTTTTAGCTGTTTTAAAGGTAATCTGAGATGTTATTTATAGTAAAATAATCTACTGATTAATGCCCACTGCGTATCTCTGAGACTTTTTCTATTTAAATTTCATCATTTTCCTGTTTTTAATAATTATAGTTTTTTTTCCCTCTTCTTTTCAACTTTTATTTTTCTAATTTTGCCCCATTCCCTCTTGTATATCTCAGTTCATTCTACCTCAGTTTTTAGGTCACCAATTAAGTTTCGAGAAAATATTTTTAGTTTCTTATGTTGCTCACCAATGATCCCAAGCAATAGTCTGACACTTTTTAATCTTATGGATAAATACCTAACAGAGTAATACTATTTCCTTCTACTACAGAACTCTTACAGTCTTAGAGCCCAGTGTGTCTCAGTCCCCAAACAGCTGCCCCAACAGAAGCCAAGCCCTGGGCTGGCAGCTGCCTCTCCAATGTTCCTTCTGCTTTTTGTTATGATTTCCAGTGAGTCAACAGGAAGGTATTCTGAGTAAAGAAGAAATAGAGGCTTTTAGACAGGACTTTCCTCCTCCCACAACCCCAAAAATACAGTTCTTGCCAAATGATCCAAGGCAATTTCCAATCCAATTTGCCACTCCTGTCTATGTGAGGTAACTCTTTAACAAACAAGAAAGTGCTAGGAAGGAACACGTTTCTAAGCTGAATCAAAAGCAGAAATCAGGTTATGAAGAAGAGAAGCAATTAGGAAGGGTCCAACAAGCTAGTTAGACACAAAAATACGTAAGACAATAGGAGACTTTCCCTCAGGTGGTGGGTGCAAAGAGTCCAAAATAAGTGGCAGTAAACAGATCAAGTTCCCTCACAGACTTGAAAACTACACAAGTTTACTTAATGTCTCTGGGCACCAGCTAAGGACGTTGGACTGAAATATTACCACTTCAGCATCTGCAGAAGTTAAGAGCACTAGCTTCGGTGTCACAAGCCTGGGCTTGAATTCCAATACACAACCTTAGGAAAAGTGTTATCAACTCTATTTTTTTCCCTCTTTAAAATAAAAATAATGCCTATCTCACAATGTCATCTGTAAATTTCATCATCATTCCGCTTAATTAACAGTAGTTACTGCCGGGTGCGGTGGCTCACGCCTGTAATCCCAGCACTTTGGGAGGCTGAGGCGGGTGGATCACGAGGTCAAGAGATCGAGACCATCCTGGTCAACATGGTGAAACCCCGTCTCTACTAAAAATACAAAAAATTAGCTGGGCATGGTGGCGCGTGCCTGTAATCCCAGCTACTCAGGAGGCTGAGGCAGGAGAATTACCTGAACCCAGGAGGCGGAGGTTGCGGTGAGCAGAGATCGCGCCATTGCACTCCAGCCTGGGCAACGAGCGAAACTCCGTCTCAAAAAAAAAAAAAAAAAAAAAAAAAAAAAAAAAAAAAAAAAAAAAAAAAAAAAAAAAAAAAAAAAAAAAAAAAAAAAAAAAAAAAAAAAAAAAAAAAAAAAAAAAAAAAAAAAACAGGCCAGACACAGTGGCTCATGCCTATGATCCCAGCACTTTGGGAGGCCGAGGCGGGTGGATCACGAGGTCAAGAGATCGAGACCATCCTGGTCAACATGGTGAAACCCCGTCTCTACTAAAAATACAAAAAATCAGCTGGGCATGGTGGTGCGTGCCTGTAATCCCAGCTACTCAGGAGGCTGAGGCAGGAGAATTGCCTGAACCCAGGAGGCGGAGGTTGCGGTGAGCAGAGATCGCGCCATTGCACTCCAGCCTGGGCAACGAGCGCAACTCCGTCTCAAAAAAAAAAAAAAAAAAAAAAAATTTTAGATCATGACTGCCTCAAAAATTGCAGGTTTCTGGTTTTTTGTTATGAGGGATTATTTTGGCTTTTGTTTAGTAGCCTTAAAGGCAAAGTCCTGAGGTTTCTATAATAAAGTACCTCACTGAAATAACTAATTCTTCCCAACACACAACTATTTAAAAAAAAAAAATGGCCGGGCGCGGTGGCTCAAGCCTGTAATCCCAGCACTTTGGGAGGCCGAGGCGGGTGGATCACGAGGTCAAGGGATCAAGACCATCCTGGTCAACATAGTGAAACCCCGTCTCTACTAAAAATACAAAAAATTAGCTGGGCATGGTGGCACGTGCCTGTAATCCCAACTACTCAGGAGGCTGAGGCAGGAGAATTACTTGAACCCAGGAGGCGGAGGTTGCGGTGAGCAGAGATCGCGCCATTGCACTCCAGCCTGGGTAACAAGAGCGAAACTCCGTCTCAAAAAAAAGAAAAAAAGAAAATGTTAATACAACATTCAAACTTAAGTAAACTCTTACTCTTCAAAATAAACCATAACCAGATCTTTCTTAAACATTTGTATGTTTAAGATGTTTTAAATTCACACACTGTCAAACCACAGAGATCAATCAGATTACTAGGAGACTTCTAGAAGGAAAACGAAGCAGCAGAGCCCTGATTCGATCAGGTAGGCCTCAGGCCCTCCAGGTTCCACTGGCACTTCACTGGGCTAGCTCAAAGATACGGTCTCTAGGCGACCAAGTCCTGAATTAAGCAAACAACCCCAGTAATATGAATCACTTCCGGATGTTCTCACTTTGCCTACCAGTGCTTTCTTACAAAAATACTTCTTGTCAAGGGGTTTATTTAGCACCAGCTAGAAACAACCAAGAGTTCATCAGATACCACAAGGCTTAAGAATGTTCAAAACAGGTTCCACTACCAACCGGTATCCCCAAATGGGACACTATGAAGCAGAAGGAATTGTGCAGCAATCAGAGGCAGGTCACCATACTAAGCCGGAAAATGAAATTCTAGAACAAACCAACTTGGGTCCTCAACTGTATTGTTATTATTTTGTCATTAAGGGTATTAAAAATATAAAAACAGTTGCTCTGACCTGTAAGATATGTATGCCAAATGAGGTCAAACTAATTGGTCACTTAGGCCAGCCAGACTTTTTCCCAGCCTTGACTGGTGGACATTCCATAGACTCAGCTGCCTGGTTAACACTGGTTTTTCAGTCACATCTACTTCAACACCTTTTGAATATAAGTGGAAGTGGTAAACTCTGTAACCCAACTCTTTTGGCTACCCGCTCCTTTTTTTCCACCTTGAAAGGATCTTTTATGAGCCACACTATTCTTCGTGAACTAAAAACAGATCATTTAAGCTATTAACAAGACTGGAAACAGACAAGGGCTTAATGAAAAAGAAAAACTATAACAGGGCAAAGCAACTACCATTAACAGAACCAAGGAAAAAAATATCAAGACTGTAGAAAATCAAGTCAGTGCAACAAAAAAGATGTATGT
>NW_016107663.1:748832-752424 GCF_001604975.1 Cebus imitator
GGCAACAGAGCGAGGCTCGATCTCAAAAAAAAAAAAAAAAAAAAAAAAGAATATTCAGGGTCCTTGGGTAAAAGTTTATTGTGTGCCTACTATATTTCACTGTGCCAAGCAATTAACCATCACAGCAACTCCGTAAGATGCATAGTGTTCCCATTCTGCAAAGGACAAATTTGAGCTTACTGCCTCAAGCTAAGCAACTTGCAAAACCAGAATCTGAATTCACATCTGCCAAAACAGAAAGTCTGATTCTTTTCAGTGTGCCAAGATATATCGACACTCAAGATTTTCGAAGACATTTTATTCAGACTTTTCGAATTTCTGTTTTACTTAATTAATCATATTATGAGAATATAGAGTCACATGACTTTTCTTAGTAATAATAGTGGGTACTAACTAGTTGACTCTCTACATTTCTTAATTTTAAATTTTGCTAAGCCAGATGCAGTGACTCAAGCCTATAATCCCAGTACTTTGGGAGGCCGAGGTGGGCGGATCACTTGAGGTCAGTAGTTCAAGACTAGGCTGGCCAACATGGTGAAACCCCGTCTCTACTAAAAACGCAAAAATTAACCGGTGTGGTGGTGGGCACCTGCAATCCCAGCTACTCAAGAGGCTGAGGCAGAAGAATTGCTTGAACCTGGGAGGCAGATGTTGCAGTGAGCCTAGATCACACCACTGCACTCTGGCCTGGGCAACAGTGCAAGACTCCATCTCAAAAAAAATTTGTTTTTTGTTGCTAAATTTTCAGCCACATGGTGGGGTAAAAAGCTTTTGGTGGCCACATTACTCCCATTTGTATTGAATACTTTCATTTGTAACATTGTTATGATGTAGAAAAGCACTCAGCTTCAACCACTTTAACAAATACACTTTTAAATGCAACCCACTTTTTATGGTGAAACCTGTCCAAGGCAGCTGCACTAAATTAAATATCAGAAAAGAGAATGGAAGTTTCCAGCTATGTCACCATTTTAGTAGTTAAGAATAAATCTCGGACAGGCGTAGTGGCTCACGCCTATAATCCAAGCACTTTGGAGGCCAAGGTGGGCAGATCACCTGAGGTCGGGAGTTCAACACCAGCCTGACCAACATGGTGAAACTCAGTCTTTAAAAAAAAAAAAAGAATAAATCGACATCCCATACTTCCCCTTGGTAACCAGAAATAAATAAAAGCATCAGCTTTTAGTGCCACCATGCCATTAAGCAGCTACATGCGATGGTCCCTAAGTCATACTGGGTCTCTTGAGATGATTAAACTAGACTTCCCATCAGTAAAAAGAGAACTTGGGTCACATCCTAAAAATGATCCCCCTCAACATTTAAGTGATGCTCCTCAGTTTGAGAATTCTAGAAGCTGCTGGGCATGATATTCTTCCTAGTCACCTCGCCTACCCATTTTGTTTTCTTGCTTCTTAAAAGTCTTAACTTCTGGTTTCATGATCAGTGTGCCGGTCTGGACATATCCCAGTGTTCGTGGAATTCTGATATCACTTAGGAGGGAGAGGAGACCTGAAAAGCCCATCCCAGAAAATGCTCTATGCCAACAATAAAAACATAGGCACAAAAGAGACTTTGTTTCCCAAGAACTAATTTCTTTCCAAGACACTTTTTCAATTCCCCTAAATTACAGAAGGTGACACGCTTCTGTTTTGTGCTAAGCTCAACTTAACACCATGGAGTTGCTGACAGTCTCCAACCAGCCAGAGTTCCCACTTTCCCTTCTCCAAGAGGGGTGTGCGCTACTCCTTGAGCTGCAGTATGGGCACCTAGCAGCAGAAGGGTGGCTCATGATAGACATGAAAGCACACACCAGGAATTCTCTGAAAGTCAAAGAACGGTGGAATTAACTTTCTTCCTGTGACGTTTAACATAGCTGAATTTTCTTCCATTTCCAATACTAATCATACTTTCTTCTCACTTGCAGATTTCCCTGTTTTTTTCCTGCCTGACATCTTCTCTTCTTGGTTCTTTTCACCTTAATCTTATTCTGATTTTTTTTTCTTTTTTGAGATGGAGTTTCGCTCTTGTGGCCCAGGCTGAAGCGCAATGGCGCGATCTCGGCTCACCGCAACCTCTGCTTGCAAATTTCAAGCGATTCTCCTGCCTCAGCCTCCCGAGTATCTGGGATTACAGGCATGTGCCACCATGCCCAGCTAATTTTTTGTACTTTTAGTAGAGACGGGGTTTCTCTATGTTGGTCAGGCTGGTCTTGAACTCCTGACCTCAGGTGATCCACCCACCTCGGCTTCCCAAAGTGCTGGGGCTGCAGGCATGAGCCACAGTGCCTGTCCATTATTCTGATCTTTCTATTACGTCCTCCTGTCCAAGACCTGAGCACTGAACATACCTCACACGCTTAAATGTTACTTCAACTGAGTGAAATGGTATTCATTGCTCCTATACGACTGCTCCGTAGCCAAAACAAATGTAAAACACAGTAAGAACAGGAAAAGGATAAAAATAAACTTCGGTTTAAGCATAAATAGTAATTTAAGATGTATAAAGGACTCATAAAATCCCTGATCTGCGGTGCAGCCCTTAGCAAAAAGCCTTGAATAGTTAGGTGATATTAGAACAGTGGCTTAATTTCAATATCGAAGCTGCTCTCTAAACAATGAAGCAGAAATCTCTATGTTTTCTATTTCTCAACCACTCCCAGTGCTCATGTACAGGACTCACCCCTAAATTTTCCCACTCAACCTTTCAGGGAAACACAAACCCACACCCACAGCACACTCTCGTCTGTCTACACTTACCCTCACTCTTACTTAACACTCACTGCTTCTACACAGTTATATTCACTCTCTACACGCTCCTTTCCTTCCCCCAAAAAAGGGCTCTGTTACAGGCACAGGAGAAAATGGAGTGCCCCAGGATACACAATGGGGCCACTGTACTACAAGGTGGAGCTTTTAGTAGGTGGAGTTGAGGTATTATAAATAGAACTGAAGAGGGGAATGTTTTTTCTTCCCATCTCTATAATCTTTATTCCTGGCCCCAGAGCTGCTGTAAATCCCAGATCCTGGGGCTCTTCCAACTTGGGAGGGGTGGAGGTTATGAAGGAAACAGGATGGAACCAAACCAGAAAAGTGAATAGGGTCTAGTGCTAGAGGGGAAAGAGGGGCTCTGGGAGCACAGAAGATACAGCCCAGCTCACCAAGGGAGGAGAAAGAACTGGAAGAGGTGAACAGCTAGCTAATAACGAAGAGCATGCCATTTGTCCTTGGCGCACTCACAACACTTGCTAGCTGTGGCAGCAGCCACACAGGTGGCTGACAGGGATCCTAGTTCTCTTTTCTCACCAGAGCATTCCCAGCCTTCTTTCCTTTGTCCTCTCTAGTTATGCAATCTAAATAGGTGCTTCCAATGTTGATTTTTTAAAATCAAAGCCTTAAACAACAGCAACAAAAATCACCACACCCAGTTTTAGGACTGCCTCCATAAAATAGATCAGGTACCTTTCCATGATGCCAAGCCAATGGGCAGTGTGCCAAGGTAATATACACTATTATGCCCTCCCTTAAAAAAAAGAAATAAAACATGAAGATTATCACAATGTCTTCACTGCCTTAGTTACTACCTTTTTTTTTTT
>NW_016107663.1:752584-764948 GCF_001604975.1 Cebus imitator
TTTTTATTAGAGACAGGGTTTCTCCATGTTGGTCAGGCTGGTCTGGAACTCCAGACCTCAGGTGATTCACCCACCCTGGCCTCCCAAAGTGTTGGGATTACAGGTGTGAGCCACCACCCCCAGCCAGTTTCTTCTTAAGTATGCAAAAGCACTGAACTAAAAAACACCCCAGGCGATCATCGCCTGTGGGTGGTCTTTAAAGGAAATGGGCTACTTTCCTATACTGAAAGAAAACATCTGACAGAAAAAAAGAGTAGCTGTAAATACAATGCCTTGCTAACAAAGCACCCAATGAAGGAAATATGATGACATGTATTATTCTACTCAGGCCATGATATCCCAGCATAAGGCAGAGTTCTTAAATTGTTTTAAATCTGTTTTTCAACATGGGAGGAGTGGGAAGTAAGGAAGGACCATAAGAATCTCTAGAGACATTTAAAATACCGTCAGCCTTTCTTATCCATGGGTGCTCCATCCATGGAGTCAACCAACAATGGATCAAAAAGTCGGAAATAAAGAATGACACCAATAAAACAATACAGTGTAACATCTACTTATGTAGCATTTACATTGGATCAGGTATCATAAGTAATCTCGAGATGATTTAAAGAATATGCAATGTACTTAGGTTATATGCAAATACTATTCCATTTCACATAAGGAACTTGAGCAACAGTGGATTCTGGTATCTGCAGGTGTCCTGGAACCAATCCCCCACAGACACCAAGGGACTACTATGTATAGGTCTCTGGCCCTTCCAACCCAGACCCACTGAACCACAATCTCTATGGGAAGGCCCAGATACCTGTATTTGTTTTAAAGTTCCCCAAGTGATTCTAACAGTATAGACCTGGTTATAAGAACCATAGTTTAAAAAAATGATGGGGCAGGGCACGGTGACTCACGCCCGTCATCTCAGCACTTTGGGAGGCAGAGGTGGGTGGATCACCTGAGGTTAGGAGGTCAAGACCAGCCTGGCCATTATGGTAAAACCCTGTCTATACTAAAAATACAAAAATTAGCTGGGCATCTATAATTCCAGCTACTTGGGAGGCTGAGGCAGGAGAATTGCTTGAACCCGGGAGGCAGAGGTTGCAGTAAGCCGAGATCACGCCACTGCAATACAGCCTGGGTGACAGAGCGAGACTCCATCTCGGGGTGAAAAAAAATCATGGAAACTATTCTTCAATAAAGAAAACTATGAGTAGACCAAAAACTCAGCCTTCAGTATCCTCATATAAATGAGATGGTTGAACTAGATTAGCAGTTGAATTAGATTAGTGGTAGTGTTGGGTGTGGAGAGCTGTTAGCCAAAATACTCTCTGTAAAAAGTGGAATTTTATTCCAGAAATTCAACAGTAAAACAAAAGCAGAGCTGCTTTTGATGGGAGAAGGAACGTGTGCTGAGGCTCTTCCCTCTAACCCCCAGGTCACCTCAGCAGAATCCCCAAAGCTCCACAGAGCATAAGATGATCTCTCTCTTTTTTTTTTTTTTGGAGACAGAGTTTCGCTCTTGTTACCCAGGCTGGAGTGCAGTGGCGTGATCTCGGCTCACCACAACCTCCGCCTCCTGGGTTCAGGCAATTCTCCTGCCTCAGCCTCCTGAGTAGCTGGGATTACAGGCACGCGCCACCATGCCCAGCTAATTTTTTGTATTTTTAGTAGAGATGGGGTTTCACCATGTTGACCAGGATGGTCTCGATCTATTGACCTCGTGATCCACCCGCCTCGGCCTCCCAAAGTGCTGGGATTACAGGCGTGAGCCACTGCGCCCGGCCCAAGATGATCTCTTAAAACAGCTGCAGCTTTCAAATTCTTTGACCTTCCAAACCTAGAAGTCCACAATTTAAATGGCAGAGATCCTACAATTTTTGTTTTCTTCTAAACTTCATATGAGAAAATGCCCCCTTCTCTAGTGATATAGCACGTCTTGCTATGCCATCTTCTATTATTTAGAAAGACAAGTGTTAGCCCCCTCACTGAAGTCATCACTGAAATCCAAGCTTCAGTTTCCTGGAAGAGTTTTAAGCTCAGAAAAGAAGCCTAGATACAAGACAGCATGCAAAATACAGGTTAGTGCTTGCCCCAGGAGAAGGAAGAACGGGACCAGAGAGGCATGAAAGAGACTTTATTTATTTATTCTTTTGTTTGAGATGGAGTCTCGCTCTGTCACCCAGGCTGGAGTACAATGGCATGATCTTGGCTTACTGCAACCTCTGCCTATTGAGTTCAAGTGATTCTCCTTCCTCCGCCTCCCGAGTAGCTAGGATTACAGGCATGTGCCACCACCCCGTTAATTTTGTATTTTTAGTAGTGATGGGGTTTCTCCATGTTGATCAGGCTGGTCTCGAACTCCAGACCTCAGGTGACCCACCCACCTCGGCCTTCCAAAGCGCTGGGATTACAAGCGTGAGCCACTGCGCCTGGCCCAAAAGAGACTTTAAATGCAGCTATGTTGGTTTTGTTTTGTTTTTAGAGGCAAGGGAACTATCTGAAGTGTTAACATCTGTTAGTTCTGGGACACAAAGATGTTTATTATATTGTTCTCTGGACTTTCTTGTAGCATTTTAAGATTTTCAGAATTAAAACACACACACACACACACACACACACACACACACACACTTATTAGCACCATTTGAAACACCCTTGATTTTTATTAAATGTTAATTATAAATATTTCATTATCCCTCACTTGCCTTCTTCACCAAAGCTCACTTATAGACTACATGACCTATAATTACAACCACCCTGGGACTCTGCAAAAGAACACCAGCATCAGAACAAAAGAAATGAATCACTGCTAACAAATTGACACTCTAAAATTAAGACAAGGTCTTGGGCCTCTGAAAAAGGAAAAGAATAGGTTTACATTCACTTCACAAAGAGTGCAGAGGATGCTGCCTCTGAATATTGCCTAACAAATGGACCTACACCAACAGCACTACACTTCTTTTTTTTTTTTTTTTTTGAGACAGAGTTTCACTCTTGTCACCCAGGCTGGAGTGCAATGGTGCGATCTCGGCTCACCGCAACATCCGCCTCCTGGGTTCAGGCAATTCTCCTGCCTCAGCCTCCTGAGTAGCTGGGATTACAGGCACAGGCCACCATGCCCAGCTAATTTTTTGTATTTTTAGTAGAGACGGGGTTTCACCATGTTGACCAGGATGGTCTCGATCTCCTGACCTCGTGATCCACCCGCCTGGTCCTCCCAAAGTGCTGGGATTACAGGCGTGAGCCACCGCGCCCGGCCAGCACTACACTTCTAAGCCTCCCAAACCAAGCACCCACTCCACAGGTCATGGGAGAAGACTCAATTCATATATAATCCAAATCCATGAAGAATTAGTGAAATACTAAAGCCAATAACTTCAAACCCTAAAGATGTTATTTCCACCCCACAGGTGGTAATGCCCAAAACATGCACAATCAGCATAAAACTGAACAGCACAAACTGGAAAATTTTTCAGCACACTTAAATGCCCATCACAGTGATTCATGATAAACTGTCATCAAGGCTACTTATTGCCATAAATAAATATCCTACCTATACATCAACCACCTCAACCACCAGCTTCCCAGTTCCATCTGCAACATACTCAAAGAAATCTTTTTCTTTTTTTTCCCTCGAAATAGGAGTTTTGTCAACCAGGCTGGAGTGCAGTGGTGTGAATATGGCTCACTGCTGCCTCGACCTCCCAGACTGAAGTGATCCCCCATCCTCAGGCTCCTGAGTAGATGGGGCTACAGGCATGTACCACCACACCTGGCTAATTTTTAAAATCTTTTGTAGAGATGGGGTCCCACTATGTTGCCCAGTCTGGTCTCACACAGCTGGGTTCAAGTGATCCTCCTGCCTCAGCCTCCCAACGCGTTGGGATTACAGACGTGGACCACTGAGCTCGGCCTCAAAGAAATCTTTATTTGTATTCACACTATTATCGGTTCCCTTCTCTTAATCTTCTCTCCAGCCAGCCAATCTTTACCTCTTTGCTTCTTCCAAATGACAAAGGTACTCATAAGCCACATTCTGACGTCTCCTTTCATCCATTTCCTCTGCAGTAAGTCTTTCATTATCCAGGACAGCTAAAACATAAAAGAAAGAATGTAAACACCAGGATCTGTTGCCTTTCTGAGTGATAAAAGATTGCCACAGCATCAATTTCCTGCTACTCACCTAGAAAGTCAGGGTAACTGATGAATGTGTGGCTAACCAGGTGTACTACAATGACCTTCCTAAAAAAAGAACTATGTGGTTTGAACAATACTCATCTTGACCTTTTTAAAAATGTATAATATAAATATGTACTAAATTTAATGTAAACTTGAAAAATACTGTCTTGAGATTTTGGCCCAAATCTGTCCCTACCTGCCAGAACTTCTAAATACAGATCTGATAATGTTGTTTCCCTCTTTAATTAATGACCAATGCCAGCAGTTATTCAGAAATAAGTGGCAGTAATTGTACTAAGCATTTTACCCGCATTCTCTCACTGAAACCTCAGAACAATCCCGTGATTATTGCTCCTATTTTACAGATGAAGAAACTGAGGCTGGGTGAGCTCAGCCCCACGGCAAATAAATGCAGGGCCTGAATTCACACTGGAGAGTCTGTCTCCAAAGCCCCAGCTTAACCTTGAAGCCATCTGGTTCCTTCCTGGGTACCAGGTATGGAATAAATTCCTAACTCCTTGGGAAGACATTCAAGGTCTTTCCCAGTCTGGTCTCCACTATTTTTGCAAACTCTCCTCTGTACTTCCTCCCACCACGGTGCACTCCACACCACTCAGTTCGCAGCACATACAGTGTCCCTTGACTCTTCACCACCTTCGTTCATGCCCTTCTCTCATGTCCTGTCTCTTGTTCCACCGTGCCCTAACACTTTTTTTTTTTTTTTTGAGACAGGGTCTTGTTCTGTCACTCTGACTGGAGTGCAGTGGCACAGTCATGGCTCACTGCAGCCTCCACCTCCTGGGCTCAAATGATCCTGCCCTCAGCCCTGAGCAGCTGAGATCACAGCCGTGGGCCACCACCCCTGGTTTTTTTTTTTTTTTTTTTTTTTTTTTTTAAGAGATGGGATCTCACTATGCTGCCCAGGCTGGTCTAAAACTCCTGGCCTCAAACAGTCCTGTCACCTCGGCTTCCCAAAGTGCTGGGATTACACACAGGAGCCACAACACCTGGCCACCTGTCAAACTTTCTACACAGCATTGTTCAAGGCTCTGTTCAAATGTCACCTTCTGGCTAGGGGCAGTGGCTCACACTTTGGGAGGCCCAGGTGTGGGAGATCACTTGAGGTCAGGAGTTTGAGACCATCCTGGCCATCATGGTGAAACCCCGTTTCTACCAAAAATACAAAAATTAGCTTAGTGTGGTGGTGAACACGTATAGTCCCAGCTACTTGGGAGGCTGAGGGAGGAGAATCGCTTGAACCTGGGAGGTGGATGTTGCAATGGGCTGAGATTGTGCCACTGCACTCCAGCCTGGGTAACAGAGCAAGACTCTGTCTCGGAAAAAAAAAAAAAAAAAGTCACCTCCCGTACTGGGACTGTCTTCCCCAAGCCCGTTCTCCTTACCTACATTACTCCGTACTGCTAGTAGGTTCGGCATCTTTTATCTCTATTGCACCTTATAAACATTAGCTTGCACACCTGTCTGCCTGATTAGAATGTTCTCTGGAGGCAGGGCCTGATCTTACTCATCTTTAATTTCACAAACGCTGCACAATACCACACACATAACTGTTGATGTGCGAAATGTTGATCCTTTAAAACCTCGAAACCCCAAAGGGTCCTCCTTTAGCCAATCCTGTCTGCAGTTCAATGACGTTCAGGGCAGGCAACAGAAAATGAGGAAGTCAGAGGATTTTCTGCTTTTCTTTTTTTACTTTTGAAATCTTGAGGAGGGAACTAAGCCCAAGAAAACCGAAGCGCGTTGCCCAGGACGGCACCTCTCAGCTAGCCTAGGATCGGGCAGGTCTGGACCTCGGTCTGCCCCCTGCGTCCACCCCGCAGGCAGCACTAGGGCCGCGCCTTTCCCCGGAGCAGCGGCAGAGCCCGCGTCCCCAAACCCCAGTCCCCGGGACACGCCCTGCGCGGTCCTCCTGCCACCTCACCCTAGGCCGCCTTCCCCAATCTCGGTCGAGCCGGGCCGGCGGGAAGCGCTGGGTGGGGCTCCCCGTACCGCAGCCCCAGCTAAGGCGGGGAGGCCTCGGGGGTCCTCGCCGCCGCCTCGGAGCCCGAGAGGGCTCGAACCCGGGCCCCGCCGCCCGCCGTCCCCTGCCCCGCCGGGGCTGCTCTTCCGGGTCCGAGCTGCCGGCAGCCGCTCTGCCCCACCCGGCCGGCCGAGCCCCCAGGAAAGCCGCGCCTCGCCTGCAGTTAGCCCGGCCCCGAAGCCCCCGCGCCGTGGAGCCCCGCACTCACAGCCATAGTGCGGCCGGGCCACGCCCAGCCCGTCAACCTCCTCTGCGGCGGACATGGCGGCCGACCTCGGGTCTCTGCTGAAGAAGCCGTGAAACCTCGGAGGCGCGGGCGGCGGCAGCTGCAAGCTCCTGCCAAGTGCGCGGGCTGCCCGGGTCCCCGCGGCCCGCCCCGTCCCGTCAACCCCACCCCGCAGGCCCCGCCCAGCGGCCCCGCCCTGCCGCACCGGCCCGAGCGGCCGGAAATGGGCGGGGCCAGAGCCGCCCGCCCCGCCCCTAACCCCGCCCCTCATCCCGGCCCCGCCCCGCACCCGCTAGGGTCTCGGCAGGCGGAAGGAGGCAGAGCCGGTCCTCCAAACCCGCTCGCGCGGAGCCTGCCCGGCCGGCAGTGCCCGCCCAGGTTTACAGCCCCGCCCCAGGGCCGCCGCCCTACCCGCAGCTCTCACCGAAAGGCTGCCGGTGTCTGCTTCCTGAAATCAAAATCATGGGTCGTCTCTCTTCTCTCGCTGGCCCCCCAGCTAACCTCTGCGCCAACTCAGAGAAGGCGCCCTTGGGTGCTCCAGGGGGTCCGGTTGGACCCAGGCAGTCCCCAGACCGCCGTGGGGGTCCTCCAGCCCCGCGCGCCGCAGTTCGGCAGCTTGGCCTCAGTGCTCGCAGATTCAGCAGCAGTCACCAGATTACCCAGGGGTTTGAGATGTGGATGCTGAAGCCAAGCTCTGTCCAAACCTCCGACCTTCAGAGCCCTTGACATTGTTCTTTGCAAGTTCCTTTTTAGATAACTCTTTTCCCATATCAGGGACATCTCTTCCCCCTGCACCTTGTGGCTTGCCCTTTAAATATTGGTATTCAACGGTATTCTGTCCGCAGGCTTCTTCCGTTTTTTCTTTTTTGTTTTCTTTCTTTCTTTTTTTTGAGACGGAGTCTCGCTCTTGTCGCCCAGGCTGGAGTGCAGTGGCGCGATCTCGGCTCACCGCAACCCCTGTCTCCTGGGCTCAAGCGATTCTCCTGCCTCAGCCTCCCAAGTAGCTGGGATTACAGGCGTCCGCCACCACGCCCAGCTAATTTTTTTATATTTTTAGTAGACACGAGGTTTCACCATGCTGGTCAGGCTGTCTCGAACTCCTGACCTCAGGTAATCCACCCGCCTCGGCCTCCCAAAGTGCTGGGATTACAGGAATGAACCACCGCGCCCGGCCCGCTTCCATTTTTTTCTTTGCCCACTCAGTAACTTTTTCTGCACTTGCCTCTAACTGCTGAGAACCCTTCAATATGTATCTCCAGGCCAGTTCGTCTGGAAGCCCCTCAATATTTTCAGCTAATGAACACTTTCGCCTGTGTATAGGGCAGACACCTCAAATCCCACGCGTCAAACATTCACCCTGCTCCTGCTGTATTCTCTATTGATAGAAGTACTCAGTTCCCAATGGGAACACACCAGGTTCCTTGCCTCACGACCTACATTCCATCTGTGTCTATTCCTGAAGCGTCTGCTTTTGTCTCCATCCCTGTTGTGATTACACTGCTTAGATTGTCATCATATTCACTCTCCCTTCTGCCAGATCGTCACAGTTACCAGGGTGTTCTCTCTAAAATGCAAATGCAATTGTACTCCTCTGTTTAAATTATTTTTTTCCTATTACTACCTTCAAGATAATGGGCCAAGTTCAGCATGATTTAGCATGCCAAAACATAGCCTGAATCCAGACGTTTTGCTTCAGCTATTTTCTGTTTCTCTCTTTCTTTTTTTCCTCTCTCTTTCTCTTTCATTTCCTTCTTTCTTTCTTTTTCTCTTTCTCTCTCTCTTTCCTTATTCTTTGAAACCAAGTCTTGACCTGTTGCTCAGGCTGGAGCGCAATGGCACGATCTCGGCTCACTGCAACCTCTGCCTCCTGGGTTCAAGAAATCCTCCTGCCTCAGCCTCACCGTGTTGGCCAGGCTGGTCTCGAACTCCTGACCTTGTGATCCACTCTCCTCAGCCTCCCAAAGTGCTGAGATTACAGGCATGAACCACCATGCCTGGCCACTGCTCCAGCTATTTTCAATGTATTCACTCCTCCTTCAAACAAAGATACTTCAAAACCTGTAAGAAAAAAATACCCCTATAGAAAAGTGGGCAAGAGATTAATTTATTAAACTTACAAAGTAAAACATTATTTCATTCTTAAGCTTTTAAGTTCACTTTACAAACAGCATTACTTTGGCCAGGCGTGGTGGCTCACGCCTGAAATTCAAGCACTTTGGAGGCCAAGGCAGGCGGATCACCTGAGATTGGGAGCTCAAGACCAGCCTGACCAACATGGTGAAACCCCATCTTTTTAAAAATAAATTAATTTAAAAAAAAAAAGAAACAAATTGTATGATTCTATTTATAAATCTAGCACATTTCACTAAACACTTCTCAGAAACCAAATGATTCATTTTTTGGGGGGGGTCACATTTTTATTGGGGCCTAGAGGGGACGTGGTCTCCTCCGTGTCAATGGAAGTGCTTGCAGTTTCTTCAGCCACTCTGAGCTTGGGCCTTGGGGATGGCTGAGCACATCCAGTACGTTCCCATCATCTCAGAGGGGCACTGGGTTGTTGTAGGGCGTGGCCTTTTTGATCCTGGTGGAGTACTTGGTGTAGGGCTGACTGGGGTCAGAATTATAGCTAAGCCTCCAGTGATGAGGGACAGGACAAGCCCCTGCTCCTTGGCCCAAGCATTCTTGAGAAAGGCAACTGCAATGGCAGCGAGGACATTGGAGCACTCTGAAGTTTCCTGAATTTTTTTTTTTTTAAGTCTCACTCAGTTAATTCAACATCTTCAAATATTTAAAATTATGCCTACTAGGCCAGGTACAGTGGCTCACACCTGTAATCCCAGCACTTTGGGAGGCAGAGACCTGAAGTCAGAAGTTCAAGACCAGCCTGGTCAACATGGTAAAATGCTGTTTCTACTCAAAATACAAAAAACTTAGCTGAGCATGGTGATGCATAGTTGTAGTCCCAGCTGCTGGGGAGGCTGAGGCAGGAGAACCACTTGAACCCAGGTGATGGAGGTTGCAGTGAGCCGAAATTGTGCCCCTACACTCCAGCCTGGGCAACAGAGCAAGACTTTTTAAAAAACAAAAAAAAGTAATTAAATTTAAAAATAAAGAATAAATTGTGCCTTTAATACTATGTCTATATTAGATTTTCTTTTTCATTCATTTAATTGTTTAAATCTTTTTCAAAATTTAGTAATTCTTATAAACATACAAACATAAAGAAGCTAACATTCTCTTAGATGGCCTGATTCCATGTGTAAACTTATAAGGTTTCAACTCAAAAACCAAAGTCTAAAACTAACTCAATTACACTTTAAAATCGGTTACAAAAAAGCTGTCACTCAAATAGGCCAAATTGTCTTATACATTGCAAGTACATAAAATGTGAAATATTTCTCATTTTTTTTTTAATTGAGACAGAGTCTTACTCTGTTGCCCAGGCTGGAGTGCAGTGGTGTGATCTCGGCTCACTGCAACCCCTCTCAAGTTCAAGAGACTCTCCTGCCTCAGCCTCCTGAGTAGCTAGGATTACAGGCGCATACCACCACACTCAGCTAATGTTTGTATTTTTAGTAGAGACGAGTTTTTGCCATGTTGGCCAAGCTGGTCTCAAACTACTAACCTCAGGTGATCCACCCACCTCGGTCTCCCAAAATGCTAGGATTATAGGCATAAGCCACCATGCCTCGTTGAAATATTTCTTCTTAACTCCAACATATTTTTTTTTTTTTTTTGAGACGGAGTTTCGCTCTTGTTACCCAGGCTGGAGTGCAATGGCGTGATCTTGGCTCACCGCAACCTCCGCCTCCTGGGTTCAGGCAATTCTCCTGCCTCAGCCTCCTGAGTAGCTGGGATTACAGGCACGCACCACCATGCCCAGCTAATTTTTTGTAGTTTTAGTAGAGACGGGGTTTCACCATGTTGACCAGGATGGTCTCGATCTCTTGACCTTGTGATCCACCCGCCTCGGCCTCCCAAAGTGCTGGGATTACAGGCTTGAGCCACCGCGCCCGGCCCTTAACTCCAACATATTAATCTGATTGTTTATTCCATTAAGGCTTTCTGTACTTAATTATAAAGTTGGTCTGAGGTGAAAGCCACAGAGATGTTAAGACCGTTACCAAGTGCACGGAGACCTTACTATACTAAGTGCTTCATATTATTTTCTCAGCGGATCCTTGTAATAATCCTGCATGGAACTACTGTTATGTCTATTTTACACTTGGGACAATGGAGAACTGGGTTACCTACCTGAAGCCAGCATAGCAAGAGGCAGAGCTGGAACTCAAACCCGGGTCTGTCTAATGACAAAGCCCACATTCCTGGTCAATAAACTCAAGAGTCAGAGAAACAGACATTAAGATAATAACATGCGGGCCGGGCGCGGTGGCCCAAGCCTGTAATCCCAGCACTTTGGGAGGCCGAGGCGGGTAGATCACGAGGTCAAGAGATCGAGACCATCCTGGTCAACATGGTGAAACCCCGTCTCTACTAAAAATACAAAAAATTAGCTGGGCATGGTGGCGCGTGCCTGTAATCCCAGCTACTCAGGAGGCTGAGGCAGGAGAATTGCCTGAACCCAAGAGGCGGAGGTTGCGGTGAGCCGAGATCACGCCATTGCACTCCAGCCTGGATAACAAGAGCAAAACTCCATCTCAAAAAAAAAAAAAAAAAAGATAATAACATGCTGGCCAGGCATGATGGCTCATGCCTGTAAAACCCCAGCACTTGGGAGGCAGAGGCGAGAGGATTGCTTCAGGCTGGAAGTTCAAGACCAGCCTGGGCAACATGGCAAAAACCCATCCCTACAGAAATACAAAACATTAGCCAGGCATGGTGGCATGCTACCCAAAAGGCTGAGGTGGGAGGACTGCTTGAGCCTGAGAGCCGGGGATGCAGTGAACGTGATCCTGCCACTGCGGTCCAGCCCAGGTAGACAGAGTGAGACCCCATGACCAAAAAAATAGATAACATTTTGTCTTTTTAATTGACATTATTGGCAAAGGCTAAAAAAGTAACCACTCATGCACTGTTAATAGGCAATAAATTCATGTAGTCTTTCTAAAGACCAGTTTGACATTATCCATTTATCCTTCAACCAAAAAAATGCATATCTTGGAATGTATCATAAGGATATTGTGGTTTTATTAAATGTGCAAAAATTATCCATGAAGATACTCCTTGGAAACTACTCAAATATGCATCAGTAGGTGTTTACATCAGTGATGGCAGCTCCACACAATAGAATGCCATATAGTCATGAACAGTGATCATCTTTGGTCTGGTCAGTCTTGACTGGCTACAGGAAACAGATATTCACAGTTTTACTTCTAAAGGACAAAAGGCTGGAAGAGAGGCATTTATTATAAAGGTCTATATGGACTGGAACTGTGGCAAAAACCAACCAGGACTAATGAAAGCTTAAAGGCATGGTTGCATTCCTCTGGGCATCTCTGCTTTTCCACAGAATGGCTCTACTCTCCACTCTTTGATAACCAGCTTCCTCCATTTATTTTTTCTGCTCCCTCACAATTCTTGTTTCGGCTTGCCTTGCCTTGCCATGGCTTTGATTGAAGGTCATGGTGTCCTCACATCATCAGCTCCATTGAGGATCATCTCAACCATCCAACTCCATAACCCATAGAATGCGTGTGATTGACCCAGCTCGGCTTTCCACCCTGTGGGTACATCTCTGACCACCCACAGACAGGCTGCCCTTAGATTAGATGCTGATCTTTACTTCAATCAGCTATGATCAGGAGATCCAGACAATTAAACATAGAGAAGTATGAGCTGGGAGTTATTTCCTTGGGAGGGTGGGCAGGCAAGAAATGTCCAAGCTGGCAGTACAATATTTTAATATTGTGGTTAAGTGAAAATATCAAATTATGACTAATAAATATGATACCATTCTGTTTTTT
>NW_016107663.1:765823-773151 GCF_001604975.1 Cebus imitator
AAAAAAAAAAAAAAAAAAAAAAAAAAAAAAAAAAAAAAAAAAAAAAAAAAAAAAGAATTAAGTCCCAATTTTTTTTTTACATTTAAATGCTTCTGAAATCAGGATAATCTTACAATCAGTATTAAAAGAAACTAGCCAGCTACCAGGAGAAAAGCAGATGGAGAAGTAACATAATTGTTGACATAGTTTGGATATTTGTCCCCATCCAAATCTCATGTTAAATTATAATCCCCAGTATTGGAAATGGGGCCTGGTGGGAGGTGATTTGATAATGGGGGCGGTTTTCTCTTGAGTGATTTACCGCCATCCCCTTGGTGCTGTTCTTGTGATCGTGAGTTCTCATGAGATCTGGTCATTTAAAAGTGTGTGGCACTCTCTTTCTGTCGCTCTTGATTTCACCATGTGATGTGCCACCTCCCCATTCACCTTTTACCATGATTGGAAACTTCCTGAGGCCTCCCCAGAAGCAGATGCCACTATGCTTGCTGTATATAGTCTCCAGAACTGTGAGCCAATTAAATCTCTTTTCTTATAAATTACCCAGTCTCAGCCAGGTGCAGGGGCTCACACTTATCATCCTAGCACTTTGGGAGGCAGAGGTGGGTGGATCACTTGAGGTCAGGAGTTCAAGACCAGCCTGACCAACACAGTGAAGCCCCCTTCTCAACTGAAAAAACAAAACAAAAATTAATGACATGTGATGGTGCATGCCTGTAATCCCAGCTACTCCAGAGGTTGAGGCAGGAGAATTGCTTGAACCTCGGAGGTTGCAGTGAGCCAAGATTGCACCACTGCTCTCCAGCCTAGGTGACAGAGCAAGGCTCTGACTCAGAAAAAATGAAATAAAATAAATTACCCAGTCTTAGATATTTCTTTCTAGCAATGCAAAAATGCCTTTCTAGGCCAGGCGCGGTGGCTCAAGCCTGTAATCCCAGCACTTTGGGAGGCCGAGGCGGGTGGATCACGAGGTCAAGAGATCGAGACCATCCTGGTCAACACGGTGAAACCCCGTCTCTACTAAAAATACAAAAAATTAGCTGGGCATGGTCACGCGTGCCTGTAATCCCAGCTACTCAGGAGGTTGAGGCAGGAGAATTGCCTGAACCCAGGAGACGGAGGTTGCGGTGAGCCAAGATCGCGCCATTACACTCCAGCCTGGGTAACAAGAGCGAGACTCCGTCTCAAAAAAAAAAAAAAATGCATTTCTATTTATTGATTAATGATTATTTATTGAGCACCCAATATGTGCTTGACCATGAGCTGAGCCCTTCTTCTCCCCCACTTCCCTGACCACTTCCTGCATTTCTCCATCATACTGCCCATGATGAGTCAGAGACCCAAATGAACCCCCACTGCAATGCCTCCCTGACCCAAAAGATCCTGAGACTCTCACCTTCTCCCTAATTGAAGTGTGGATTCCTCCAGGGAAGCTATCCACATCTGGCCCGCAGGGCACAGGCCTCTAGCCAGGCTGAGTCCAACTCCTGCCTGAGGCACACTTTCTCCACACAGGGGTGTTCTCCACGCAGGCCTCCTGGAGCATGTAGGCCACTGAACACTAAAACACAACTTACTTTGGTCACAGAAGGATGATGGGGATAGAGATATGACAGGTTTTGAGGAGCAGTGGGAGCTGGGCTCTCGGTGGGTGGGTGGTCGAGAGAATGAATGAAAGTGAGCTTGGCTGAGATGGGGAGGGGTGGAAAGGCAGCAAGGAAGGGGGAATTTCAGGATGATGGGGACATCCTAGCAGACAGGCAGGGGGTGGCCTCACTTTGATGCTCACGAACCCCTCCACCTTTGACAGCTCCCCAAAAAGGATGAACAGCAGGGAGGACTTCCGTGTCCCCACTGGCCGGACTACAGCCAGGAAACAGCCCTGGGGCACGGTGAGGTTTATTCTTTGAATGCAAGAAAGGAGGCATGACATTGGTTAGGGCGCAGCCCTCATCCTTGAGAAAGGGTGAGCCCCAGATGGAGCCGAGCTTTCCTGCTCCAGGAGTCTAAGAGCACCTCTGGGGCTGTTCCGTTCCCAGTCCCTGTCTGGCTATTTGAGCAACCATCCTGTGCACATCTGTGCATGTGCACACGCATACACACACACAAAGTGTGCACACACGCATGCACATTTGCACACTCATACAAGCATGTTAGCGTGCACAGCAACACACACAATGTAGACACACATCCACGCGCACAAGCGCATGCGCATACCCAAGCAATCCATGCCCACACGCATACATGTGTGCACATACTCACGCCATGCACACACATGCATGCACATCCACCCACATGCACACAGAGTTGGCAGTAGCCTGAGGGTTTCAGCAGCCTAGCCTCCTGCCTTGGCTCCTGCAATAACTAGGCTCTTTCCTTCCCTCCCTGCCCCTGCTCTTGGTCCCGCCCTACTCCTGTCCATGTCCCACAGCCCATCCTCCACCCCATGACCAGAGGGATCTGTTAAAACCCAAGTCGGCAGTGGCTCACGCCTGTAATCCCAGCACTTTGGGAGGCTGTGGTGGGTGGATCACCTGAGGTTGGGAGTCCGATATCAACCTGACCAATATGGAGGAATTTCATCTTTACTAAAAATAGAAAAATTAGCTGGGTGTGGTGGCGGATGCCTGTAGTCCCAGCTACTTGGGAGGCTGAGGCAGGAGAATTGCTTGAACCAGGAGGTGGAAGTTGCAGTGAGCTGAGATCACACCACTGCACTCCAGCCTGGCAACAGAGCGAGACTCCATTTCAAAAAACAAACAGACAAACAAACAAACAAATAAACAACCCAAGTCAGCTCTTAACACTTCCCAGCTAAACCCATCAGCACTCCCATTTCACTCAGGGTCAAAACTAAAGTCCTGATGATCATGAACGGTGTCCCGGCTCCTTCCACTCTGTGCCTCAGCTGCTCTTTCTTGGCCACGCTGACCTCCTTGCTGTTTCTTGAACACAATAGGTCAGTGGTTCTCAACTGGGGATGACTGCATCCCCCAAGAGGCATTTGGCAAGAGCTAGAGATATTTTTGGATGTCACTACTGGTAGGGGGTGCTGCTGGCATCTAATGGGTAGAGACTGGGGATCCGCTAAATATCCCATAATGCACAGGACAGAAGCCAACAATGAAGTTTCAGCCCAAAATATCAACCATGCTGAGGTTGGAAAACCCAAGTCCAGGCATAGTTCTCACCCAGGACCTTTGCATATGCCATTCCCACTGCCTAGAAGGCTCTTCTCCCATGCTAGCCATGGTGGCTTATGCCTGTAATCCCAGCACTTTGGGAGATGAGGCAGGTGGATCACTTGAGGTTGGGAGTTGGAGACCGGCACAGCCAACATAGTGAAACCCTGTCTCTACTGAAAATACAAAAATGAGCTGGGTGTGGTGGTGCACACCTGTAATCCCAGCTACTCGGGAGGCTGAGGCAGGAGAATCGCTTAAACCTCGAAGGTGGAAGTTGCAGTGAGCCAAGATCGTGCCATTGCACCCCAGCCTGGGCGATAGAGCAAGACTCTGTTTCCAAAAAAACCCAAAACTATTCTCCCAGACACCTGCACGGCTCACTGCCTTTCCTTATGATCTGAGCTTGAATGTCAAGCCTTCCCTCACTAGGCATGCCATCATGCTCTGTCCCCCTGCCCTGGATTCCTGTTTGGGCCTCACCTCTATCAGCACATCACCCCAAGAGAGCTGGGCCCTTGTCCAATGCTTTCACCCAATCCCCAGTACCTAGAACAGAGCATGGCCCATAGCTAGTGCTCCATCAATGAAGTGAGTGAATGACAACCAATACAAATACTGCCCAGGACATATTCTCTCCCTTCTTGTGGAGTTTCAGGGCTGGCTGAGATTTTTGGCCACAAAGACCAAGCCATGGAATTGGGGGCTGTAGATGATAATGATCTGGGACTGATATATGTGGCACACAATTGAGCAAAGCCAATGAGGCTGAACCGTGGAAATGCCGTTGTCCCCATCTGCAGGAAGTGCAGGTCTATACTGTCCAGGTCCACACCTGCAGGAAGTACAGGAGCATCCTGGGAACCTTCCTGGCAGAGGCCCAGCCCAACCCACCCCACCCTCCCATCCCAGGCTGGAAACCTGCGCCACCCCTCAGGTGGAAGTCAGGAGGAGCCCCACACATCTTCTCCCTAAAATCATGAGGCTGGTTTCCATGGGTGTCATTCTGTACTTGTGGAGGCAGGGAGGGCTTTCCTGGAGCCAGGCGGAGGTGGCACCGTGTATTGTGATGCAATCACTTCTGGCAGCTGCAGGGCACAAGAGGCCAGTTCCAGGAGACCCCTGACCTGGCCAGCCTCTGCATCAGAGAGGCTGGAGGCAGAAGCTGCAGCAGGACATCTCTCCCACTGAACAAACTGTCCTGCTTCTCACTGGCTCATGTGTGACCTTGCAGGGGTCTTGTTCTTTCCATGTCCCATGGCTAATAATCCAGGGGAAGGCAAACCATGGCCCAGAGACCAAATCCTGCCTACTGCCTACTCTTATCAATAAAGTTTCATTGGAACACAGCCAAATCCATTTATTTCTGTATTTCACGTTTTGAGCAGTTGTGATAGAAACTCTCTGGCCCACTAGCCTAAAATATGCACAACTGGTCATTTATGAAAAAGTTAGTGAACTTCTGATATAAATTATCATCGAATCCCAGTCTCCCCGGAGAGTGGAGGGGGTGCTATTAATTTCCCTCTGGCCGGGTGCAGCGTCTCACATCTGTAATCCCAGCACTTTGGGAAGCCGAGGTGGGTGGATCACTTGAGGTCAGGAGTTTCAGACCAGCCTGGCCAACTTGGCAAAACCCCATCTCTACCAAAAAGTATGAAAAGTAGCCAGGTGTGGTGGTGGGTGCCTGTAATCACAGCTACTCAAGAAGCTAAGGCAGGAGAATTGCTTGAACCTGGGAAGTTGCAGTGAGCCGAGACTGAGCCATTCACCGCACTCCAGCCTGGAAGACAGAGCGAGACCCCATCTCAAATAATAGCAAATACTTATTAAAATATATATTATATATTTATTTTTAATTATATAACTACAATTATCATAACCACTATAATCAGTAATAAATATTTCACTGTGACAAGTATAAATGGATTAGTGGTTCTTGATCCTTAACACATAGTTAGAATCTCCTGAAAGATTTTCTAAAAATCAAAGCTCTCATGGCTCAGCCCAGATCCATTAAATCCATTCTCACAATCAGCTGCTGTGATGACTGATATGCTCATTTTGCAGATGGAAACACGGAGGCTGAGAGAGATGATCTACTTGTCAGGATTAACCAGCTAGTCAGTGCTAGGGCCGGGATTTGGACTTGGGCAGTCCAATGCCATAGGCTAGGCTTTTTACCACTAGGTGAGTGTTTTTCAGGTACACAGTTTACCCAGGTTCTTCAGTACAAGGGAGAGGGTGGCTTGGACCCTGGGGTGACAAAAGGATGGGGTGGAGGGGCAATCCCAAGTAACTTGAGTTTGGAGAGTCTTATGCAATAATGCTTGCAATGATGCTATTTTTCTTTTCTCCTTTCTTTCTCCTTCCTTCCTTCCTTCCTTTCTTTCCTTCCTTCCTTCCTTCTTTCTTTTTTTTTCTGAGATGGAATCTCGCTCTGTAGCACAGGCTGGAGTGCACTGGCATGGTCTTGGCTTACTGCAACCTGTGCCTCCCGGGTTCAAGTGATTCTCCTGCCTCAGCCTCCTGAGTAGCTGCGGTTATAGCGTACGCTATCACACCTGGCAAATACTTGTATTTTAGTTTGGCCAGGCTGGTCTCGAACTCTTGACCTCATGACCCACCCACCTTGGCCTCCCGAAGTGCTGGAATTACAAGCAGGAGTCACCGTGCTGGGCTTGCAATATTGCTTTTTTCTAGCTTGACCAAAATGTTGCCATGCTTATCATCTTGGACTTTCTGCATGAGGACAAGGACCTGGTCTGTTAGAGGAGGAGTCCCCAACCCCCAGCTCACAGACTGGTACCAGTCTGCAGCCTCTCAGGAACTGGACCATACAGCGGGAGGTGAGAGGAGGAAAGGCAAGCATTGTGTCACCTGTGTTTATAGCCACTCCCCATCACGTGCATCACCGCTTGATCTCCGCCTCCTGACAGATCAGCAGTGGCATTAGATTCTCATAGAAGCATGAACCCTATTGTGAACTGCGCATGTGGGGTATCTGGGCTGCTTATGAGATGCTCCTTATGAGAATCTCATGTCTGATGATCTGTCACTGTCTCCCATCACCCCCAGATGGGACCGTCCAGTTGCAGGAAGACAATCTGAAATCATTATTTCATTACATGCTACAGTGTAATAATAATAAATGTACAATAAACGTAATGTGTTTGAATCGTCCCAAATCCATGCACCCCACCCCGGGCCATAGAAACTGTCTTCCAGAAAACCAGTCCCTGGTGCCAAAAACCTTGCGGACCACTGTGTTAGCAAGTTCCCAACAGCAACTCAACCATCAGCACCTCTAACTTTCCTCCCAGAGATGGGAGAGAGGCTGAAATTTCAAATCCTCTAATGGCAAGTTTGGTTTCTTTGGCAAGCAGCCCCACTGAGGCTGTCTAGGTGCCCCCAGCCATCAGTCATCTCATTAGCACACAAAGACACATCATTTCATACATTACAAAGGCTTAGCGC
The DNA here is from genome assembly GCF_001604975.1 of Cebus imitator. NCBI lineage: Eukaryota > Metazoa > Chordata > Mammalia > Primates > Cebidae > Cebus > Cebus imitator. Next base: position 772,480 of record NW_016107663.1, read on the forward strand.
TCTGCCTCAGGACACTGGGGCAGAGGCCACACCTGTTCCAGTAACCCACAGAATGGAAGAAAAAATCTGCACACTAGATTCTTCATAAGTGTCTGTTATCCAGAACGTATAAATAACTTTTCCAATTCAACAACAAAGACAATCCAATCTAAAAACTAATGAAGCACTTTAATACACACTTCACCAGCAAGCACTTGAGAGATGCTTAACATCATTAGTCATAATTAAAACCAGAAAGAGACACCCCTTAACTCACACCACAATAGTCATACCAAAAAAAAAAAACACAAGTGTTGACAAAGATGTGCGGAAACTTGAACTATTAAGCACTGCTTGTGACAATATGAAATGGTGCAGCATATGTATCAAATAATTTGGAGTTTCTTCAAACAGTTGCAAGTAGATTTACGGTATGACTCAGTGATTCCATTCCTAGCTATATATCCCAAAGACCTGAAAACAGGTGTTCAAACAAAAACTTGTATGCTCTTTAAATGTGTCAAGATCGGGCCGGGCATGGTGGCTCACGCCTGTAATCCCAGCACTTTGAGAGGCCGAGGCGGGTGGATCACGAGGTCAAGAGATCGAGACCATCCCGGTCAACGTGGTGAAACCCTGTCTCTACTAAAAATACAAAACATTAGCTGGGCATGGTGGCACGTGCCTGTAATC
>NW_016107663.1:774861-775953 GCF_001604975.1 Cebus imitator
GGAAAGGAAGCTTTTTACTCACCAATGAACAAGACTTAGTTGACAACGACCCTCGTGCCGCCCTGGCACCTCAGAGGGAAGTTGGTCGGGGTGGGTTCGCGCGCCCTCTGGTGGCGCCAGAGCTCAGCACAGACACTCTTGCTCAGTTTCTCAGCAGACGTGCACCCCCGCCTGGCTGTCCTGAAATACCTATACAATTCAATATTCAGTTTATTCAATGTAACAATTTTGGAAACTCAACCCAAAATGAAGCCCACTGTAGCCACACCTTTCCCAAAAATGGTGATGGAAGACTTTGGAAGCCAAGTAGAATGAAATGAATATATACACAAAATAAAATTAAAAAAAAAAACAAAAACCTACTCAAAATAGTCCAGAGACTGTAATATGAAATGCAAAACTATAAAAAATCTAAAAGAAAATCTAGATGACATAGGATTTGGTGTTGAGTTTTAACACACAACATCAAATGCCAATTCATGAAAATATTGATAACAGACTTTATAAAACTAAATATTCTACAGTGAAAAACTATTCAGAGAACAAAAAGACAAGACAGACGTGAGAAGATATTTACACAATACGTACGTGATTTTAAAACTGGGTAAATATCTGAACAGATACTCAACCGCAGGAAATATACTGATGCTAGGCTGGGCATGGTGGATGCCCATCTCTACTAAAAGCACAAAAATTACCCGGGCGTGGTGGTGCATGCCTGTAATCCCAGCTGCTTGGGAGGCTGAGGCAAGACAATCGCTTGAACCTGGGAGGCGGAGGTGATGGTGGGCCAAGATCACACCATACCTCAGTCCTACTGCATATGTAAAAAAGCAGATTCACTGAACCAGGCTAAATTGTATTTAGTGGAAGGCTGATCAAGGATTCAAAAGAATGCAACCTTCTGTTTTATCTACTTCTGATCCAGAAGCACCCCACTTCCTACTTCCAGTTGTTCCACCTTACAGAACCAAACGACTGTACATCTTACGCATATTCATTGGTGTCTCCTGTCTCTCTAAAATGTATAAAAGCAAGCTCTACCCTGACCACCTTGGGCCCATGTTGTCAGGACCTCCTGAGGCTGTGTCA
>NW_016107663.1:776534-783804 GCF_001604975.1 Cebus imitator
ACGGATAATGCCTATGAGAAAAAAAAAAAAGAAACTCAACTCCTGTTACGGTTTAATAATTAAGCTTAATAGAGTTAACATATTTCATCTAATCTAAGATGCTAATGATTAACAGACACTATTTTATGCACCATCACAAATAGGTTGCCAATTAAACTGACTTTCTGAATAACAACAAAAATGTGAATTTACTTCTATTCATGCCAGTAAAGTAAAATGAAAATGAATTATGGTTTTCACATGTTAAAGCAAAACAGGAGGAAGCCATTAGCCTGAGGTCTTGCAAAGCAAAGGGAAACCGAATTGGAGGCATTAAAACTGACTTAAAAACATTTGCAAACCAACCAGTCAATGACAATAAGCCCAGCTGCCAGTTGGCTGCATGACGAGGGACGCTGAGGGAACCCTCCCCACAACAGGCGGTCGCCCAGCTGGAGCCAAGGAGAAACCTCACTTAGCTGCCACCACGAAGAGCTGGAAGCCCTGAGCCCTGTTTTCCATTCTGGTGCTTCAGGTGTGATTCGCGAATCATTCCTTTGCTTAAATAAACTGTTTATTTTGCCTAAAATTCTTCTAACCCCTAAATCCTAACGCCTAACCGTAACCCCTAGCCCTGACCCCACCCTAAGCCCTAACCGTACATTAGCTTCTGCATTTGCACTGATGTGTCAGTGTTGACGATTCAAACTGCTGTATCGGCCCGGCCGCACGAGCAGTGCGGATTGTACAGTAACGTTGTGGACCGAGGCCTTGCGTTAGCACCACAGCTGTTTTCTCCGTGAGCACCGCGGGTGTTGCATTCGCATTTCTGATGTCATACCTGCCTTAGGAACGCTCTGTTTGTGTTCTGAGACTGCGGCGTGCACGTGGCACTGCAGCCGCGTGGCCTTGGCTCGGGAGAACCTCGGCGCAGGATTCACAGGTGCTTTTGCTGTCCCGGTTTCCTCGCCGGGATCTTCTTACTGGTCCCTAACCCTCAGCAGTCGGGCTGCAAACAGGAAGGATTTTACTCACTGCGGACGCGGCCCAGGGGTGTCCCAAGGTGAGGCTGTGCCCGCCAGGTCTCTGCCGTGGAGAACACAGCTGCGCCCTCGCAGTGCCCCCAGGTCTGCAACGAGGACGACGGAACTCAGGCCGCCGAGGTGCAAGGCACGCTGGCACCGTGAGGCCAGCTGCAAGGGCGGGCTCGGGCGCCCCCTGCCGACGGCCGGGCAGGGCGGGGCCTCCTGCTCCCGGTGATGCGCCCCCGCCCTCCTCTGGCCACTAGGGCCACTGCGAAACCCTCTCCGAGCAAGACCCAAGCCCCAGGGTCTGTGCTGCACCCTCCAAGTGCCCCCAGGTCTATGCTAAGGAGAACGCAGCTCTGCAGACCGCTGTGACGCGACAAAGGGCGGCGCGGTGACGCGATGCACATCAGCGCTGGAGCCTCAGGACCGGGCAAGGCGGGCTTTGGTACCCCCTCCTGGTGGCGGACCACTGCAGGGCCCCCTTGCTCACGCTGCCGGGCAACAAGCAGCCTGTGGCAACAAGGGCAATGCAGCGTCCTCTTGCTCACTGGGCTGGGGGCTGTGCATATGTACATAATGTGCACCCATATGTACATGCGTACATATTGTACATATGTACATAATGTGCACCTAGATGTACATGTGTAAATACTGTACATCTGTACATAATGTAAACATTATGTAAATGTGTACATATTGTACATTTCTACATAATGTGCACATTATGTACACGTGTATATATAGTACATATGTACATAATGTGTACACTATGTATACGTGAACATAATGTGTACATTATGTATACGTCTACACATTGTACATCTGTACATACTGTACGCCTGTATATAATGTACATAATGTGCACACATATGTACACGTGTATGTATAGTACACGTGTACATAATGTGTACATTATGTACACGTTTGCATATTGTAATACCAAAATAAATTACATGTACATAATATGTACAATCTGTACATTTACTGTGATATACGTATTATGTATATATTATTGTCATTACATGTATATCATTGTGATATTAAAATAAATGTATATATTGTACACATTATGTACATATAAATGTACATATTGCGCAGATTATGTACATTTATTGTACATATGTATTGTGTACACATATGTACATCACAGAAAATGTACATATGGTACATATTATATACATTTATTGTAATAGCCCAATCAATGTACACATTATGAGTATATTCTGGGATATTATTTTTAGTATATTAGATAAAAATGACTTCTAATATCAAAGTGGGTATACACCCATATGTGTATATTTTGTGATGTTATCCATCATATCCTAAGTAGGTATTACTCTCATTGTGAAAGCAAGTGTACCCTCTGTGGTTGTTCCAATATCACAGGCGGTGTACAACGCTTCTGTGATGTCGTTCTCTAATATCCTGGGGAGAGAGGATGATTATACCCGGAATATCCCAGGAAGTGTACACCACCAGTGTAATATTGTTTCTAACACCCAAAAACGGAGAGCATATTACTCCAAATACCTCAGGAAGCCCACAAACCCCAGTGATATTGTTCCTAATAACTAGCGGATTACAGATGATATTGCTCACGCTGTGACTGGGGCTGTACCCCAGTAGTGTGCTGTTGTTCCTAATATCCGGGGAAAGAGAGGATGATGTTACTACCCATGTGGAAATACGCTCAATATGGCAAGAGGTGTACCGAGCTCTGATATGGCCATTAATGTCGACAAAAAAAAACAATTATGTTGAATTAAACATTGCAAGGGGTGAAACCTCCCTGTGCTTTCAATCCTAATGTCAAGGGGGGTGAGAATGACATTTTTGTCAATATCGCAGAGGTGTAACTAGAACTAGTGTTAGTGTGCCTAATATAAAAAAAACTCAGAATAACATTATCATCCCCCTAGGATATGGTTCCCAGTATCATATTACACAACATTTTCAAAATAGCCGGTCCCTAGCAGCCAGGGTGAGCCAGGGGGCTGCCAGGGGCCCTCTGGCGGTGGGCTGTGGGCACAGACCCCTAGCCAGCGGGGTCCCTAGGCAGCCGGGGTGAGCCGGGGGGCTGCCATGGGCCCTCTGGCGGGGGGCTGTGCCAGGTTGCTGGACAGGGTTCTGTGCATATGTACGTACTTTTCACCTATTTCTACATGTCTACATAATTTTCACAATGTGCACATATATGTGAGTTTTTTCACAGTTTATTAGGGAAAGAAGCATAAAAGAAAAAAATAGAAATGTTTTGTTGTAAAGGTGACCTAACAGATAAGTTTAAATATAGGGAATTGGGCACTGTTGAGTGTCTCATGATTAGCACATAAGCTATCTTACATAAATGTCTAGTGCATTAGACATTCTTCAAGACAAAGTTATCAGAGCTCTGCTTCCAAGGACAGCCTGGCAAAATATTTCAGGAAGGATGTGATGATTCTAACATAGCCTTTAAGCTCTGAGAGCAATACAGCAGTGAAGACTCATGAACATTGTTTCCTTCCTGTCTCCCCCCCAAGCCCCAGAAATGTTAGGGGACAAGGAGGAAAGAAAAGCCTCTGCTGCATATTTTCCAGGCACCAAATAGCATAAAAGGGCAGTATGATACTACAAACTTTGGCTAGTAAAACAAACTGACACAATTAAATGACTATTGAAAATAAACCTTGTGGTTTCAAAGATTTATTGATGATTTAGGGTGAAGTTTTTATATTATGCACTGTCTTAATGTGGGATGATTCCCTTTCATTTTGTTTATTTAATAAATATTTGTGAAGCACCTGTATCCACTAGCCACTATTTTAGGTGCTGGTGCTTCAGTGGTAGACAGAGCCCCTGCACTCATACAGTTCTCACTTTGTGGGTCAGGATGCAGACAGCGAATCAGTAAACACACACAAATACATGACACAATTTCAAATGCCAGGTGTTTAAAGCATTCCACCTGATTTTTCTGAAGGAGGGGGCAAATAAGTTTCTGCTGGCTTAGATTTGTGCTGACTAGGACACAGATCTACACAGATCTTACAAACTGTGATGTGTAAGAAACTATGGTTAGTCAGAAAGATACAGGAGAATTTATATCTTTATGACACATATACAATCAATAAGGGCCTTGGGCATTTGATTCTTATTTTATTTCAATGATAAAATGGGTCTAGTAATGTTGTCATAGTTACTAGTGCTGATTTAATGTTAGTGAATTTACTTCACATTAAGCATAGGAAAAGTTTGGATTTATTATTTGTAAATTAGAAGCACAGAATAAAACTTGATCAAATTACTTGTTCTGGTATAAGTATCAGCATATGTGAATTATTTTTGCATTTGCTGAATTATAATGAAGTTCTTAACAAAATGAGAGGTATTAAAGGTCCACAGCAATTGTTCTTTGTTTTTTTTTTTGAGACGGAGTTTCGCTCTTGTTACCCAGGCTGGAGTGCAATGGCGTGATCTCTGCTCACCGCACCCTCCGCCTCCTGGGTTCAGGCAATTCTCCTGCCTCAACCTCCTCAGTAGCTGGGATTACAGGCACGCACCACCAGGCCCAGCTAATGTTTTGTATTTTTAGTAGAGATGGGGTTTCACCACGTTGACCAGGGTGGCCTCGATCTCTTGACCTCGTGATCCACCCGCCTCAGCCTCCCAAAGTGCTGGGATTACAGGCTTGAGCCACCGCACCGGCAGTGATGTTACATTTTCAAAGAGCTCAAATGGATTACTTTTATGAAGTTTGGGGCAAATGAATTATACATACATATGACCCTCCCTCAACACCCAGAAGGTATGTGGACACGCAGAATTCAAAAGTCTGAGGGTGACTGTGCTCAGGGGTGAAGGGATGCTCTTTCAGGAGGAAGGCGGGACATTCAATAACAGCGGCTGGCAACCAAAGAACTAAACTTTAACGCAACAAAGGTGAGTCGGTCTCCCTGCGACCACAGGCATCCAACCCAGGAACAGCTCGCTCCACCTGGAAGGCCCAGGTGCGGCTGGAGGGGGACTGAAAGGGTCAGACCACGGGATTGTTCTCAACTTTGGGCTTTTACACAGCAGTTTCGAAGACAAAGGGGTTTTTCAGCTAGGTATGGTTTACCGTCCCCCTCCTCCCAGGCCCAAGCTTGGTCCCAATGTCCCCAGCAATGCTTGGGACATCCCTCACTTCGCCCCTTTTTCTTGGGGCCACTGCCCACCCCTAGGTTGCCTGCTGTCCCTCCTAGAGAGACGTGGATGGCTGTGGCATTCCAGCGGGGACAAAGGGAGGGCTGAGGGGGCAAAGACGCCCTTCTAAAGTCCCACCCCGGAAAGGCATCCCACTACGCCCGCCCGCTACGCGCCCTCAGGCTGCAGCCCTCGCCCGAGCCTCCTCCCTTCGCCCCGCCCCTCGGCACGGGGGACGTGCGCTCTGCGGCCGGCGCTCTCTGATTGGCTGCTGTGCGGCCGGCGCTCTCTGATTGGCTGTGCGGCCGGCGCTCTCTGATTGGCTGCTGTGCGGCCGGCGCTCTCTGATTGGCTGCCGCGTCAGGGTTCCACGCCGCCATTGTGCCGTGGGCGGCCGTCAGCGCCTGCGTGCACAAGGTGGGGCACGGGCTTTGGGAGTTTCTGGAAGTCCGAGGCGGGGGTGTGGTCACTCGCAGCCAGCGCAGGCGGGGCCAGGCACAAAGTTGAGAGCAGTCCCTAGTCTGAGTGTTTCCATCGGTCGCCCTCCAGCACCGTCGGTACCACGGACTCCACCCTGCAGCGGCTCCTCGGCAACGCGGTGCAGCTGCCACTTGACCAGGTGGGTTCAGGTACCGTGAGGCACCCAGGTGTCGGGTACGCGCCCTCGCCGCCCTTTGCGGCCGCGGAGCCGCCAGACCGGGGACCTGGGAGGGGGGTGGGGACTGGGGCCTGCCGCCCCTGGAAGGGAGGGGAAGACAAGCCTGTCCCGGTGACCTCTGGCTCCCGCCGGCCTCGCAGCGCACGTCCTGCCCCGGCGTGCCCCCCAGACCCCCATCTGCCGCCCAGGGCCGTGGTGGTCCCGGCGTTGGTGCCGGCGACAGCCCCGGGGAGGGTCTTCGTGTAGACTTGAGGGTGTGCGTGCTGGTCCCTGCCCTCCGCCGCAGCGGGGCTGAGACTCGGTTGGGTCCCTTCGGGTGCACAGGCTGGGTTGTAGACGGAGCGGAAGGCTGTGTTCTGGAGAGGCTGGCGTGGTGGTGCCTGCCCGGCGGGTGGCTCTGAACGACCCCGGGAAAGGCTGATGCGTGGGTCTAGGTGTGAACGGTGCATTAGAGATGGCGCTGGTGGGTGCGAGGGGCACAGAGAAGGTTGAGTGCTACTGCACTTTGGGGACAGTTTGCGTTGGAGTGTGGTTTAAGGGAGACAGAGGCAACAGTTTCGGGGAAGGCAGAGGTTATGAAGAAAAGTGAGAGAGAGTTATCCCCAGGATTCTAGCTGAGAACGTTGCAGCCTTGTAGTTAGAAGCAGCCACCCTTACCTCCTGGCCCAACCCTCAAAAAGTACTTGGCAGTGTTCAGGGAAGGGTGGCATTTAAATGAGGCCAATGGAGTTTGATGGTTAAAGGGCCTAAGGATTACCGAGAAATCAACAATATTGTGATGGAAAAAGCAGCGCCATTTTTATTCAGCAAAGAAAGCTTGGAAGTATTTTGTTGGGAGAATTCAGCATAAGATTTAAGGAAGTTGTTGATGCCGGGTGTGGGAGGTGGAGTTAGGTAACTGCTTCAGCCCCGAGCTAAAGGTGGTTGACTTTGGAAATTTTGCTTACAATTATTTGTAGAATACTTAACCTAGAAGTAAGTGTTCGCACTTTACAACGGATACTGGTTCACTGTCCTTAGCTGGAATGTGCACATGTTGTGCAGTCTTAGGGGATTTCATTTACAATACAGATTCTCTTTTACCCAGACTGCTTTTTCTAGCAGCAAGCTGGAAACCTGACATTAGGGTACAGGCTGCCTTGCACTTTACTCTTTTAAAATAGACTTATGTGGAACGAGTGTCAAATAAAAAATAATTAAGCCGGGCGCGGTGGCTCAAGCCTGTAATCCCAGCACTTTGGGAGGCCGAGGCGGGTGGATCACGAGGTCAAGAGATCGAGACCATCCTGGTCAACATGGTGAAACCCCTTCTCTACTAAAAATACAAAACATTAGCTGGGCATTGTGGCGCGTGCCTGTAATCCCAGCTACTCAGGAGGCTGAGGCAGGAGAATTGCCTGAACCCAGGAGGCGGAGGTTGCAGTGAGCCGAGATCGCGCCA
>NW_016107663.1:786059-786874 GCF_001604975.1 Cebus imitator
AAAAAGTTTTAAAATTAAAAATAGAACAAAGCTTATAGAATTAGGATATAAGGAAAGAATATTTTGTACAGATGTGCAATGTGTGTTTTAAGCTAAATGCAATTGTAGAAGAGTTCAAAAGTTTGTAAAATAAAGTTACAGTAAGCCAAGGTTAACTGAAGAAAGAAGAACTTTTCAGTGTAGCCTAAGTGTAAAGCCTTTATAAAGTCAATAGTGGTGTACAGCAACGTATTAGACCTTAACATTCGTTCACCACCCACTTACCCACAACAGCTTTTAGTCCCGCAGTCTGCATTCATGGTGAGTGCCCTATATAGGTATACCATTTTTTATCTTTTATGCTGTATTTTTACAGTAGCTTTTCTATGTTTAGATACACATGTACTCTAGTATTCATTACCGTAAGCTGCTCTATAGGTCTGTAACCTAGAAGTAATAGACTATACCATCTAGGCGCATGTATAGTAGGCTAGACTGCCTAGGTTTGTGTACATCCACTGTGATGTCCACAGTGAATTGCCTAATGATGCATTTTTAAGAATGTACCCCCATTATTAAGCAACATATGGGTATATTTACAGTTGTTTTCTATTTGAGCAAGTCTTGAGAATATTTGATTAATACCACATAAGCCTTAACTTTGCATACTGATAATTGTTTCTTTGAAGCACCTAAGAATTGACTTGCTTGTTGATGAAGTTCTTGAAATAACTAAAAACTCATGTTGTAAAATTGGATGAATAAAATCATTTAGGTATCATTTTAAAATTGAGCATTTTAGAGAACATGGGACATTTTTATAATGTAAATAGTCC
>NW_016107663.1:789499-791050 GCF_001604975.1 Cebus imitator
GAAGAGTTTTAAATTTACAGAAAGTTGTGAAAATAGTAGAATTTCCAAATAACTTACATCCAGTTTTCCTATTGTTACCCTGTTACCTAAGTGTGGTCTTTTGTCACAATTAGTAAAGTAATATTGATACATTATTATTGACTAAATTCTATACATGATTGATTTCTTTAGTTTTTACTTAAGGTCTGTATCAGTTAGCTGCCAGAACAAAATTCCATAGACTGAGTGGATTAAACAGAAGAAATTTGTTTTCACAGATCTGGAGGCAGAAAGTATGAGATTGGGTACCAGGACGGTTGGGTTCCAGTGAGGAGTCTCTTCCTCACGTGCACACGGCACAGTCCCCTTTCCTAGGTGTATTCTCACCAGAATAGAGAAAGAACAAGCTCTCTGTGTCTCTTTATAAGAGCACTAATCCCATCAGACCAGGGCCCTGTCCTCATGACTTCATCTAATGCTGATTAGCTCCCAAATGCCCTAGCTCCAGATACTATTACATTTGAGGTTAAAGCTTCAACATATGAGGATTCTGGGGAGGCCACAAACATTCAGTTTATAACAAGGTCCTTTTTGTGTTCCTGGATCTTATGCAGGTTACCATTTTACATTTAGTCGTTGTGCCTCCTTAGCTTCCTTTAGACTGTGGCAGTTTCTCAGACTTTCCTTTCTTTTTTTGTGACCTTGTCAGGTTTGAGGACTACTGGTCACGTATTTTGTAGAATGTCCCTCAAGTGGGATTTATCAAATGTGTTTCTCATATTACGTCTGGGTTTATGGATGCCTGGGAGGAAGACCAAAAAGATGAAGTGTCCTTTTCATCACATCATACAAAGGAAAGGGTGTGTACTTTCAATGTGACTGATCACTGTTAATGTTGACTTGGTCACCTGACTGAGATAGTGAAGCAGGATAATTTCCCTGAACCCTTTGCTGGCGGGAACTGGGGTGTGGGTGCTGGAAGTAGCTGGCCACTTAGGCACTGGCAGGGGCAGACTCCACTCACTAGAACCCCCTGTGCTCAACCCATCATGGGAGGAAACATGCAGCTAAGCGTGTGCAGGAGCTGGGGTGAGTGCTTTTGGGTGCCAGGAGGAGCAAAACTCTGTGCAGGCCCTGAGGCCCCAGAAGGAGTGTTACAATCGGTGCTCTTTTAGCTTCGCCCCCCATGGACAGTTTAAGTGTTAACAGCTCAGTGGAAGGTAAGTGTGACAGCCTTTTACACCAGCCTGGAAGAGAAATGGCTGTTGGAATATGAGAAAGGGTGGATATGAAAGATAATCCCTTCGACTGTGTTAAGTTTCAGATGCTGGCTAGACTTTGAAGTAGAAATGTGAAGAACATTGAAGATGTGAATCCGAAATTCAGGCAATAGGACAGGACTCAAGATTCTACTTGGAGGTTGCACATTTTATCTTTAAAGAATTCCATTGGCCTGGCGCTGTGGCTCATGCCTGTAATCCTAGCACTTTGGGAGGCTGAGGTGGGTGGATCACCTGAGGTCAGGAGTTCAAGACCCTCCTGGCCATCATGGGGAAACCCCATCTTAAAAAA
>NW_016107663.1:793115-795467 GCF_001604975.1 Cebus imitator
GCGCGATCTCGGCTCATCGCAACCTCTGCCTCCTGGGTTCAGGCAATTCTTCTGCCTCAGCCTCCTGAGTAGCTGGGATTACAGGCACGCGCCACCATTCCCAGCTGATTTTTTGTATTTTTAGTAGAGACGGGGTTTCACTATGTTGACCAGGATGGTCTCGATCTCTTGACCTCGTGATCCACCCGCCTCGGCCTCCCAAAGTGCTGGGATTACAGGCGTGAGCCACCGTGCCCGGCTCTAACATGTCTTAAAAATAATGCTCTCCAAATGAATAAGAAGTATTTTTTTGTGTGAAGCATGATACAGTTTTCTCTGGCTCTTACCTACTAGTCTTATTCATACTATCTTTGCTTTCAAACAATACTTTTTTCTGCTCTAAATATATCTGTAATAAATCATGAGTTTATCACTAATAATGGTGGGTCATAGTGTTGTGTTTTCATATGCCAGGTACTGTATTGAGACCCTGCCATGAGTTATTTCATTATAATGTGGACAGTGGCTTGTCTGTAAGAAAACGAAACCTAGGGCTCCCATTTTACAGAAGTGGCAATTAAAGTTTGGGGAAGTTAAATTGTGTGTACCCAAGGTCACTTAGGTAAGCCTGGGACTCACATTTGAATCTAAGTCTGTCTGAGTTCATGTAACCACTGAGCTATGTGTGCTTTTTCCAATGTTTCATGTCTTTTTATTAAACAAAAGAGGCCCAGGATTTAGTTTAACTTGTGTATGTATCCTTAGAAAGTTTATCAGTTAAGTAGGGAAAGAGTTGGTAGTGAAGTAACATATTAAGACTCTCCTAAAAGCAAATTACAGAAACCCACTTTAAACTAGCCAGCATGGCTGGATGCAGATGCTCCAACAATAATTACTGTGCTCTTCCTCTCTGTGTCTCCTCCTTTCTCACTTTCCTCTTTCCCCCTCCTTCTTTATCCGACTGCCCCTCTCCCTCTCTCATTCTGCTTTTCTTAGAGTGTTGGCCCGTTCTCTCTTGTCACAGAAGCAGCCCCAGTGAAACCAGCTCCATCTGTGATCCTAGGAAGAGAAAGCATCTTCTCTGGGAAAGCTGGCAGTAATGCCCTGGGGAATACTCTTGGTCATGGGGACTGGGGGCTGTGAGAGGACTTTGTGAACTATATGGAATGTAGCTGTTGGGGTGATAACATGTCCATACTTCATCTTGATAAGACATGTCATTTGATGGTTGAAAGCTATAATTATTTAAAGGTAATGCACAATATGTTTTAATAGCTTTATCAAGATATAGTTCACATACCGTAGGACTCACTAATTTAAAGTATACAGTTCAATGGTTTGAATATATTCACAGCTGTACAGCTATCACCACTGTCTAGTCTGTAACATTTTCATCACAGAAAGAAACCTTGTACCCATTCACAGTCACTCCCTGTTTTTCCCAAATCTCTCAGCCTATGCAACCACTCATCTACTTTCCGTCTCTACAGATTTGTCTATTCTAGACAGTTTATGTAAGTGCAATCAGACGACTTGTGGTCTTTTGTGTCTGACTTCTTTCATTAGCATGTTTTCAAGGTTTATCTATCTTTGTCTGTCATCATGCATTTTTTTATTAATTCCCAAATATTATTGTTATATGGATATGCCACATTTTATTTGTCTGTCTATTGTTGATGGACATTTGGGTTGTTTTCATGTTTTTGCAATTATGAATAATGCTGCTCTGAACATTTGTGTAGAAGCTTTTGTGTAGGTTTGTTTTTACTTCTTCTGTGTGTATACCTAGGAGTGGAATTGCTGACTCGTATGATAACTATACCTAATATTTTGAGGAACTGTCTTCCAAAGTGACTGTATCATTTTACATTCTCACCAGCAATGTGTGAGGGTTCCAGTTTCTTTACATTCTTGTCAGCCGTTACTATCTTTTTGATTATAGGCATCTTGGTGGGTGTGAAGTGGTATAATGCCTATTTTATCAAAGTGGTATAATGCATAGTTGTTTGTTAAATAATGGCCTGTTTACTTGTCATCTTACCTTGTATTGGCGCTTTCCCAGTGGGTTCTGAACCTGCTCCTCCTCAGTCCAGCCAGCCAGGTAGGCAGATCATGCTGATCAAAGGATCAGAAGCATATGTTTACTTTTCTTTTTCTTTATAAATTTTATTATTTACAAATCTAGACAGGAATTCCTCTTATTTTCATATTAAGAAACAGGTTAGGGGCCGGGCGCGGTGGCTCACGCCTGTAATCCAGCACTTTGGGAGGCCGAGGCGGGTGGATCACGAGGTCAAGAGATCGAGACCATCCTGGTCAACATGGTGAAACCCCGTCTCTACTAAAAATACAAAACATTAGCTGGGCATGGTG
>NW_016107663.1:795687-798641 GCF_001604975.1 Cebus imitator
GGTTGAAGATGGAACAGGGATTCGTATTTAGGATTTATTAGGTGGTAGAGAGCTGCTTGCTTCAGATCTGCAGTGTCAGCCTACTTTGACATGATAGGCGGCATTCATATGACACACATTCCCACTCGTGTTCACTGTGTTATATGTAGTTCCCAGCAAACTAGTTGTATCTCTGCTGTTTTTTTCTTAGAAATGTGAGGGCAAGAGTAATGTCTTAGGAATAATCTTGATTATTAATGAATGATTGTTCATGAACTTGACTATTTTAATTTTCATTAGTATAAATTACTTGCAGCTCACCAAAAACTGAGCTGCTTTTTTATGATTCACAATGGTTGCTTCTAACTACTTTATTATGGCAACATTCGTTATCAGCCCTGTAGCGCTATTTAACATTCACCTTGGCATCAGTATAAAATTTGATACTCTCATGCACAGACAGACGGTCTTCTATCGGTGGCTTTCTCCCTAGCCCTAGAGCAGTCTGTGTATCCAGACTCCATATTGAGTCTTGCCTCCTCTGCACAATGTAAGAGAATCTATGTTGATCACACCTTATGCGAAAATCTATGTTGATCTCTTGCCACCCATTTGCCACATATCACTTTATAACTTGAAAGTCAAGAACTTTTGATTTAGAATTGCTGTTCAGATCATGCTTAATATTTTCATGGCATCAAGCAATAGCAAGAAGATATTACACATATCAGCAGTATGCTCTAAATGTGGAAGTAATATGCTGATCTCCATAAGATAAAAGAGGAGCTTGCAGGTATTTAACAACACATTTTAAGCTGATAATATGCCGGGGGTAGGTGCTGGGGGGTACAATGAACAAACTGGATAAGTATCTCTGTCCTTATAAAATGTACATCCCAGTGATTAATGATTTACTATGAGATCATTTATAATGTGTAACAACAGGTAAAAAATCTATTGTGATTTTTTTGGTAGCAGTGTCTGAAAACTATGAAATTCTAAAAAAGAAAATAAAGGAATTAAAAAATGTTTAAATTGGTGCATGTGGATAGTATATTATGTAAGTGACTATTTGCTAAGTATCCCAAAAGTAAGATATTAGAGATCCCAATTTAATCATTAAAAGTAAATACTTTTAATATTGACCTTATCCTTATCAAAAAGTGCACTATTATAGTGACAGGCCATGCAATCTCAAAATCAACAACATTCATGTAAATTGATAAGTTGATATTATATCAAATAGAAATCTCATAATAATGAGGCAGGCCAGAAGTTGAATTTTTCAGTTTTTTAGAAGCATAATTTAAAGACTTGTAAAATTAATAGGACAGTTGAAATTGACCTTTATTTTTAAACGTCAGACTGGTAATGTGCTGATGTTGTAAAAAGGTTCACACGCAGGTTTGAGTGTGGAAACCCAATCGTCACACTTAGGAATTTAAAAAGAACTAAAATAGACTTAAAAAAAAAAATGCACATGGGTACTTTTTAACCAGTAGTACCAGGCACCCGGAAATGAATGCTTTCAAGTGAAATAAGAAAAGATCACAGTTCTTATTTGGGCTAATGCTTCTGATAGACGTAGCAGGAATGAATGAATGAATGAATAAATGAATGAATGAATTTTATTAGTGTATATAATAAATAAGTAAAGAACTTTCCAACATAATTTTAGATAGTGATAAGTACTGTAACATCAGTAAAATGGGGTCTATGATAAGTGAATTAAATATTCACTTGAATACCTAATACATTTCTAAACTTATTGTGGCCAAAGGGCTCCTGATTCATTCCCCTCACCACCAGCTTCTCACCAGGGGATGCTTCTGTAGGTTGTGAGGTCTGGGAAGCTTTTGAAGATGTTATTTGAGTTGAGATATGAATGGTGAAGTATCTGTGTGCATTCCAGGTATGAAGGTGGGAAAGCGTTGGCTTTGGGGTGGAAATGAGTTTAGTGTGTTGGAGACAGTCAGTATGAAATGTTGGAATGTATCCAGAGAAGAAATAGTGGTAGATGAGGCTAGAGAGGTGGAAAGGGCCTTGATCTTTTAGGGCAGAATAAGGAGTTAGGATGTCACTTTAACGATGGCAGCAAGTCTGTAGAGTGTTCTAGGTCTGGGGATTGATGGCCTCATGACTATGGCTACTGTGTAGTGACTGACTGGCAGAGGCAGAAGAGGAAACGGGGACCTTTTCAGAGCTGTTGTCTGGGTAAGAAGCCATAGTAGCTGTGTAGATGGATCCTGGACCAGCTTTGGCAATATACTTTGCAGACAGAGCTAAGAACTTAAGTGTGGATTCTATGTGGAAGGCAGGAGATGAGTAATCAAGAGTTGATTTCTGGGTTTTAGTTGAGGAACTGAATGTGTGAGGGTTCAATTACAGAGATGGGGAAAATTGGAGGAGAAGTTGGTGGTGAGGGGAATCAGAAGATACCTTCTGGCCACAATTGGTTTTAGATACTTATTAGATAGTCAAGTGAGGTGGTTTAGTGGGCAGTGGAATAAATGTCTGTAGTTCAGTGGGGAGGTCAAGATTCAAATGACAAAGGTAGGTGTCAGCAACATGGAGCTGACTTCAAAGCCATGAGACTGGATGAACTCCCTATAAGGGGAGGGGCTAAGTTTACTTCCTTAAATTGAGAAAGTTGGACAGGATGGTGTTTAAGGTCCCGTCTTTTCCAAAAGTTAAATGTTTATTGAATTTCAGAGAGTCTCTGTAAGAAACTTGAAGGGATGGAATTTTTTTTTGTAAAATGCTTTAGCTTCTTTTAAATCATGAAAAGGATGAATGGGAAGAAATACAGACATTTAAATATTTGACATCTGTATTTATTCTGAAATTGCTTGTCCACAAAGCATGATATGTAACTGCAACCAGATATCCTTCTGAAAGTGAAAATAATCTTCATTTTGTAAGATTTCATTTAAACCCAGTTGGTGGTCAATGTGAACATTTTTTTTTTTTTTTTT
>NW_016107663.1:798718-800755 GCF_001604975.1 Cebus imitator
ACGATCTCGGCTCACCGCAACCTCCGCCTCCTGGGTTCAGGCAATTCTCCTGCCTCAGCCTCCTGGGTAGCTGGGATTACAGGCACGCACCACCATGCCCAGCTAATTTTTTGTATTCTTAGTAGAGACGGGGTTTCACCATGTTGACCAGGATGGTCTCGATCTCTTGACCTCGTGATCCACCCGCCTCGGCCTTCCAAAGTGCTGGGATTACAGGCGTGAGCCACCGTGCCTGGCCAATGTGAACTTATTTTTATCAAGAAATTTTAAGCAGCTTTATTGAGGAGCCAAGTGACACCCAAGCTGCACATATTAGAAGTGTAAAGTTAGATGTTTTCATACAGCCATAGAGCTGTCACCACTAGAGATAATAGACGTACTTGGCATCCCAACAGTTTCCTTGTACCCTTTAGTACTGTCTCCTTTCTGCCTCTGATCCACAGGCAACCACTGATAAGCTTTTTGTAATTATAGATTAGTTTTCATTTTCTAACTATTATATAAATAGAATCATACAGTAGATATTCTTTCTTTCTGGCTTTTTTCATTCACCGTGATTATTTTGAGATTCATCCATGGTGTTTTTTGTGTCAGTAGTTCATTTCCTTTTATTTGCTGAGTAATATCCTATTGTATGGATATACCAGATTCATTTTTGTAGTCATAATAAAGTTAGACTACCTTGTTTTTCCCTTCAGCGGGTCTCCTGATTTGCCGGTATTGTTTGTAACCCTGAAAATTTGAGACAAGTCTCATTTAATTTAGAAAGTTTATTTTGCCAAGTTTCAGGATGTACACTCCTGAGACAGCCTCAGGAAGTCCTGATGACATGTGCCCAGGGTGGTCGGGACACAGCTTAGTTTTATACATTTTAGGGAGTTGTGAGACATCAGCCAACGTATGTAAGAAGTACAATGGTTGTGTCCAGAAAGGCAGGACAACTTGAAGCAAAGACAGGAAGGAGACTTGAAGCTGGAAGGAGCTTCTGGGTCACAGATAGGTGAGAGAGAGGAATGCTTGCATTCTTTGAGTTTTTGATTAGCCTTTCCAAAGGAGGCAATCAGCTATGCATCTATCTCAGTGACAGGCAGGTTGTCCCTAAGCAGTTCCCAGCTTGGCTTTTCCCTTTAGCTTAGTGATTTAGGGGCCTCAAGATTTATTTTCCTTTCACACACCTAAGAGACTAAAAATGTGAGTACATATATACACAGAGACACACTCCAAACTCTCTTCATAGAAGTGCTTCCTTGTTCTTGTATTCATCCCTCTTCATCCTGTTCAGGGATGAGCTTCCTGGCTTTCATTTACCAGAGCAAGCTTGACAGTGTTGTGGATAGGAAGCAGGCCCACCTTTCTATGTATTGGTGTTCTGTGTGATTTTCTGGGGATGTGTGTATGTTGTTGAGCTTTATTTTTTATCTAGATTGTGTTTATGTCAGGAGGTTGCCTGAAATAAAACTGAAGCTTCATAGTTTAGCCTTTAGTTGTGTTTCACAGTTTGGCAGTTATGGATTCAGTTAATCTAGTACCTCTGATTTCACAAGGGAGTATAATAAATCTTTTCTCAGTTCATAGGAATTTTGTATAGTTGGTTAAGACAGAGATCAAAATAAGACAAACACTCATTCACGTGGTAAGTAGATGCTTACCTTTAATCTCTGTGGTGTCTTGATTAAATCACTTGCTTTCCACTTCTGTTCCTGTGCATTTGGAAAAGTTCACTGCTTTTTGGTTCCTGTGGATGATCTGAGAACACACTTGGGGATTCATGAGTTAATCACCCTCTGGCTGTTTTTAACATCATGAGCTTACATGGAGTTTAAGGATGTCTGAGCTCTCTGGGGTTGTCTGAGGAGGAAAAGAAGCAGATTTGGTAGGATGATGAGACAGGTGAGCGTGCAAGTGCAGTAAAGAATTCTGTTTTGCCGGGCGCGGTGGCTCAAGCCTGTAATCCCAGCACTTTGGGAGGCCGAGGCGGGTGGATCACGAGGTCAAGAGATCGAGACCATCCTGGTCAACACGGTGAAACCCCGTCTC
>NW_016107663.1:801330-805633 GCF_001604975.1 Cebus imitator
AGAGACGGGGTTTCACCATGTTGACCAGGATGGTCTCGATCTCTTGACCTCGTGATCCACCCGCCTCGGCCTCCCAAAGTGCTGGGATTACAGGCTTGAGCCACCGCGCCCGGCGTGAGCGTCCTGTTTATTCCATGGTCATAGGCTGTTAGTGCCATATTTACTTGAAAACCTTGTGAAATTATGCAGAAAGAAAGAATGAGGAATCTTGGGTAATGAGAAAGCAACCAGCCAGTTTTATAAAAACTCCAACATGGGTGATTTATAACTAATTGGAAAAATATGTCTCATCTCAGTTGACTTAATCCTTTTTGCAGTGCTGGTTGGGGGGGGGTCCTTAAGTGTTCCCAGAAGGTTTAAGGAGCAGAATCGGCTCCCAAGGTGGTCAGCACAGTGACAAAAAAGGACAAAGGGCTCTGCCTGCCTCTGAGAGTCCTTCAGTCATGGCCACCTCTGTCTAGGGGAGCAAAGACCCTGTGTGTCCTCAGCCTTCCTGGCTATGGCAGGGGCATGGGGTTGGGAGAGCAGAGGGTGGGCACTTGTTCTGGCTGGAAACTTGGCCTTTGAAACAAGGCTCCAGAGGCAGAGTTTGAGACCCAAACAGGAGAAGGAGATGGCCAATGTTGATGCTCTCAGAGCGGAGGGTCCCGAACTGTCTGATTATAAGCGCAGTGTTGGGTCCTTACGTACTTTTACAAAGTTATTTTGAGAGACACGGAAGTCAGTGGACCCACTTTCTCTTCCTCATTGGAGTTCTCTCGAAAACAATGTGCCCAGGGACAGATGATCTGACAGGGCCACGGCTCCACCAGTGTCCTTAAGAGGGAGAGCTCTGTCAGCAGAGGGAACCTCAGCCCCGGCTGATCACACAGGCTACACTAGGCCGGGATCTGTGGACACCAACAACCTGCCCTAAGGCTCCAAAGTCAGAGAGGCCCGGTCGGTCCTGGTCCTGGCTTTGCTAGCCAGTCTCAGTCCCTGGCTTTGTCTCTTGGAGGGCTGATGCAATCTTGTTTGTGAGATGGAGCAAATGGCATTGCTCCTACCCCCACCAGGCTGGCGTCAGGATGAAATTCAACATAGGAAGTGCCCTCCCCCACCCCCATGGACCAAGAGGTGATACTATTAGAGTTATATGGGTTTGTGGTTTCCCCTTACTGTTTCCATTTCCTTCCTGAAAACCTGCAAGAGGCTCCGCAGGAAAGGAAGGGTCTTTCAGATGCCTGAGTGCAGCTGGGAATGGCTGTTCCTAGTTAGCCAGGCTGGTTGGAGCCCAGGGTGAGTTGGCTGGGTTGTGGGTTTGAACCACCAGAGCCACTGAGGCACAGCTGGCCCACTGCCAAGAGCTGCTAACCATCCTGCAAATGCCACCATTGCTCATGCCTGGGAGACGTTTCAGCATTGACTGAAAGGGTTGCTAGGTCTTGTCCTGCTCAGGACAGGGCACTGAAGAGTGATCTATTGTCATACTCTAAGGACAGATCTGGGTCCTCTGCCTCCCAGGGACCCCAAACACAGAATGCCTATTGACAGGACAGCCTATGGGCACAGCCCCTCTTGTTAGTATTAATTATGCGCTTATGAGAAATGCACCCGCTCTTGAAGAGGGGGACAGCCAGTGATTAAAACAGTTGAGGGCAGGTCACCAGGCTGTTTCAGACTCCATTAGGAAATGGCTCTGAGAGGGTTACTTTAGAGCAAGGAAAAGGTTTCCCTGTTGGAGGGTCTCTGTGCCTGGCCAGGCCCTTACTTTAAATCCCAGCCTACTTAGCCACTCAAGAATCTTCATTAAGTGGCTCTGAAGTAGGAACTGCTACTTAATCTGCAGGGATCAGCACAAAATGAAAATCAATAATTTTCAGAAATTAAGGTTAAAGTGGACTGGGCGCAGTGGCTCACACCTGTAATCCCATCACTTTGGGAGGCTGAGGCAGGCGGATCACGAGGTCAGGAGTTCGAGACCAGACTGGCCAACATGGTAAAACCCCGCCTCTACTAAAAATACAAAACTTAGCTGGGCATGGTGGTGGGTGCCTGTCATCCCAGCTTCTAAGGAGGCTGAGGCAGGAGGATTGCTTGAACTCGGAAGGTGGAGGTTACAGTGAGCCAAGATCACGCCATTGCTCTCTAGCCTAGGTGACAGTGAGAGACTATGTCTCCAAAGAAAGAAAGAAAGAAAGAAAAAGATTAAAGCAGCAGAGCATTCGAGCAAGCATTAGGGACCCTTTTGAGCACAGGGCCCTGGCTGTGTAGTTTGTACACTGGCCCAGGTCTGGAGACAGTGCAAGGCAGGCAGCTGGCCTGCACCATGTGGGTGAACTGAGTCACCCTGCCCTTTGCGGGGGCTGATGGGGATTTTTTCTAGGCCATTGACCTAGGCAAGGCTGATGACATGAGTGGGGCTTACCCTCATCTGGGCTGAATATGATACACTGGGACAAGTTGAAGGGAGAGGGATTGGAGCGGGGTGCTCCAGGGAGCATCATCTGTGTACAACAGGAAGTCCCTGAGCTTGGACACATGACTTAACCATCTATCACAAGGTTCAGAGCAAAACCCAGAAGACCAGGCAATGATGCATTGAAACTGCCACTACCCAAGTGAGCATTTTCCTGTATCATTAAAAAATGTTTTAGATAAGAGGTCTCGCTGTGTTGGCCAGGATGGTTTCGAACCCTTGGTCTCGAGTGATCCTCCTGCCTTGGCCTCCCAAGGTGTTGGAATTATGTAGGGCTGAGTGCCTCACAGGGTCGTGGGGTGAGCCTTATGCTGTGCTGAGGCACAGGATCCGAGAAATAAAGAGATACGACACAGAAGTACAAAGAAAATGCAGCTGGGCTTGGGGGGACACGCCACCTATGAGCGGAGTCAGGCGAGGTGAGGCGAGGCGAGTGAGCCCTGAATGTCCAGAAGCATGAGTATTTATTGTGTATAGGTTAGGGGGCAAGGCAGTGAGTGAAATCATCTTTATGGATAGTGATAGGGTCGTGAGCAATAAAATGTAGGGTCCATCCCCATTAGGTCACCTTGGCCAGGAGGTGGACAGTGCGCAGCAAGGGGCCCGTTCCCACGAAGGCGAGGGCTGTGTGCAGTAAGGGGTCCACCCCCATTAGGTCACCGAGGCTTGAAGGTGGGCCATGCGCAGTGAAGAGGGTGCGGTGTGCGATACTTCTATCTATAGGAAAACTACTAAGAAGATTATAGGAGGATGCCTTAAGTCACAGAGCGGTGACAGAGCTGTCAAGGTTACCGCCACCTTCTGGCAGTTTCCAACGGATTCTATGGGAAGATGCTTTTCAAGCAGCACAGTAGCAAGAGCTGATAAAGTTCACAGTCACCAAGGTGGATTGCCGGTCTGAGGGCAGCCTTCCACAAGAACTGGAACAAGGTCCTACAACTCCTTTATCAGGAGGAGTGGCTCTTGCCCCAAGCCTGCCATACAGCGGGTATCTTTAGGATACTGAACTCTGCCGTCTGGGCCATGGATTCTTGTCCTGGTATAACTGTTTTTCCCTTAATTCATGCTCTGCACTGTGTCTGCTCCAGGCATTTCTCTGATTATAAGCTATTTATTCTTTAATTCATGCTCTGTACTTGTCCACTCTAGGCATTCCTCCGATTATGAACTAAGATATAATTATAGGTATATATGTAAGAAAATATTCTTTAGGTACTCATACTATCAACTATTATATGATTATATATAGAGGATTATATAAAGGGAGGCTTCAAGCCCTATTTCTATAAACTAATGTATGATTATGTCAGGGATTATATAAAAGGAAATAGCTGAGTCGTAACACTATAAAGTGAGCTATTCCTCAAGCCCTAACTGTGCCGGGGTTCTGCTTAGCTCTCATTCCTCGGTGCCTATATGGGGGGTTACCCACAGGATTATACTCATGAGACACTGCCCCTGGCCTCTGACACTGTTTTAAAATTTTTGATGTATCTGTGATTTTTGGATTATACCTGTTTTGTTACTTCCATTAGAGAAAATTGACCTGGCCAGGCAAGGTGGCTTACGCCTGTAATCCCAGTATTTTGGGAGGTCGAGGTGGGCAGATCACATGACGTTTCTCCTGTGAGAGTTTGAGACCAGTTTGGACAACATGGTGAAACTCCGCCTGTACTAAAAACACACAAATTAGCCAGGCATGGTGATGGGTGTTTGTAATCCCAGCTACTCAGGAGGCTGAAGCAGGAGAATCTCTTGAACCCATGAGATGGAGATTGCAGTGAGCTGAGATTGTGCCACTGCACTTCTGCCTGGGCTACAGAACAAGACTCTGTCTCCAAAAAA
>NW_016107663.1:806889-812828 GCF_001604975.1 Cebus imitator
TTTTTGTGTTTCTTAAAATTCAATCTCACTATCTCACTTTCATTTGGAGTGTTTAGTTCACTTATAGTTCAATGGAATTTCTAACTTATGCCCTTTGTGTTCTTTTGTTTTTTTTTTGTTTTTCTTTTTGAGGCAGTCTTGCTCTGTCGCCCAGGCTGGAGCACGGTGACGTGATCTCGGCTCACTGCAATCTCCGCCTCCCAGATTCAGGCAGTTCTCCTGCCTCAGCCTCTCAAGTAGCTGGGATTACAGGTGTGCGCCACTGTGCCTCGCTGATTTTTTTTTGTGTGTATTTTCAGTAGTAAGCCAGCATGCCTGGCCTATTTCTCTTTTTGTTTTTGTTCCTCCTTTCCTGCCTTCTTTTGGATAAATGGAGTGATTCTTCACATATCCTTGCATCTCTAGTGACTTTTTGGCTGTATCTTTTTGCTCTGTTTTTAGCTATATGTGCTTTCTTTAGCAATTGTTCTAGGGATTACAACACACACCCTAACTTTTCACAGTTCACCTGCAGTGCTTATGACACCACTTGGGCAATAAGGCAGTGAAAAGAAATAAAGCACAGACATGGGCCACATGTAGGTGAGCCTGACACTTTATGCCAAGTCCAAGCAGCCAGTCACCAAGGGCCACATACGGTATCATCCCATTTATATGAAATGCCCAGATGGGAAAATCCAGAGAGACAGGGAGCAGGTTACTGGTTACCTAGTGCTGGGGGTGGAAGGAAAAATTGGGAGGGGTGATGACCAAGGATAGCAGCATTCCTTGTTGGGGAAATGAAAATGTTCTAAAATCAATTGTGGTGACAGATGCACCATTCTGTGAGTATACAAAGAGCCACTGATGTTGACACTTTATTTATTTGTTTTTTTAGAGACAGTCTCAGTTGCCCAAGCTGGAGTGCTGTGGCATGATCTTGACTCACTGCAACCTATACCTCCCGGGTTCAAGTGATTCTTTTGCCTCAGCCACCCGAGTAGCTGGGATTACAGGCATTTGCCACCACACCTAATTTTTTTTTGTTTTTTGAGATAGAGTCTGGCTCTGTCACTGAGGCTGGAGTGCAGTGGCGTGTTCTCAGCTCACTGCAACCTCTGCCTTCCACTTTCAAGCTATTCTCCTGTCTCAGCCTCCTGGGTAGCTGGGATTACAGGCACCCGCACCACATTGGGCTACTTTTTTGTATTTTTAGAAGAGACGAGGTTTCACCGTGTTGGCCAAGTTTGGTCTCGGACTCCTGACTTCAGGTGATCTAGCCATGTTGGCGTCCCAAAATGCTGGGATTACAGGTCTGAGCCACAGTATCCAACTCCATAAGGTAAATTTTTATTTACCTTTTAAGAAACTGCCAAACTGTCTTTTGGAGTGGCCATGCTGTCTTATGTTCCCCCAGCATGTGTGAAGGCTCCATTTCCACACACCCCCACTTGATATTGATAGTCACATCATTTTGTTTTTTGAGATGGAGCCTCACTGTCACCCAGGCTGGAGTGCAGTGGCGCAATCTCTGCTCACTGCAATCTCTGCCTGCTGGATCAAGCAATTCTTCTGCTTCAGCCTCTTGGGTAGCTGGAACTCCAGATGCAGGTCACCATGCTTGGCCAATTTTTTTGTATTTTTAATAGAAACAGGGTTTCACTATGCTGCTCAGGCTGGTCTCAAACTCCTGACCTTGTGATCCGCCCACCTCGGCCTTCCAAAGTGCTGGGATTACAGGTGTGAGCCACCACATCTGGCCGTGACATCTTTTTAATGTTGAATCTTTCTCAATAACATGTGCAGCCGTGGCTTTCTTTGCATTCAAAGTGTTTCATTGAAAGATTTCTTCATATGGATGGTGTGTGCATATTTTTGCATATTGATTTCTGAGAGTTTTGGTTTTTTTGGGGTGTGCTGTTGCAAATGGGATGTTTTCTTCTCTTTTCTAACTGCTTGTTTGTACATAGGAAGACTGTCAGAGGCCAGGTGTGGTGGCTCAGGCCTGTCATCCTAGCACTTTGGGAGCCTGAGGCAGAATTGCTTGAGCCCAGGAGTTTGAGACCAGCCTGGGCAGCATAATAAGACCCCATGTCTATCTATCTATATCTATCTAATCTATCTAATCTATTTATTATTTTGAGACAGGGTTTGCTCTGTTGCCCAGGCTGGAGTGCAGTCATGCAGTTCCAGCTCACTGCAGCCTCCACCTCCCAGGTTCAAGCCATTCTCATGCCTTAGCCTCCCAAGTACCTGGTATGACAGGTGTGTTTCACCACACCCGGCTAATTTTTGTATTAGTAGAGTCAGGGTTTTGCCATGTTGGCCAGGCTAGTATCAAACTCCTGGCCTCAAGCAATCCACCTGCCTTGGTCTCCCAAAGTGCTGGGATTACAGGCATGAGCTGTTCCCAGCCCCATCTCTATAGTCTAAAAATGAAGAAAAAGGAAGGCTGTTTAGTATATTCCTTTGTACCTAACTCCTTAGCAAAATCTGTCTGCCTCATTTTTCAGAGTAAATATAACTATTTCACCTTCTGCTTTTCTCTTTAATGTCTTACTTTCCTCGCCTAGTTGCATGAGCTAGGGCCTCCAAAATAATAGTGGTAACAGAGGGCATTCTTTTGTTCCAAAGGTTGATGGAAGCTTCTATCGCCTCCATGCCTTACAAATGATGCTGGGCTTTGGCTTGATGGGTGTGTTTCTGTGTTTAATTTCCTTTATTGTGTGTAATTTAAGGAAGTATTCCTCTTTCTAATTTGATGTTTCTTTTTTTAATTTTGTAGTAAATTTTTTCAAATACTTTTTCAACATCTATGATGATTATGATTTTCAACATATTAATATAAATAAAATGAAAAGTTCTAATTTTGAGCCATCCTTTTCACGCTGTACAAGTCTCTCGGTTTAGGTAAGTTTTTTTTTTAAGCCACAGTGGGGTTTATTTGCTAATATTTTATTTTGGATTTTCATGTATTGATTTTTCTGTAAATGTCTTGCTTTTTTTTTTTGGCGATAGGGCCTTGTTCTGATGACCAGGCTGGAGTGCAGTGATATGATCACAGTGTATTGTAATTTTAAACTCCTGGGCTCAAGTGATCCTCCCGCCTCAGCCTCCTGGGTAGCTGACACTACAGGCATGTGCCACCACGCCCGGCTAATTTTTAAAGTTTTATGGAGACAGAGCCTTGCTATGTTGTCTAGGCTTCAGTTCATTGTACATTGTAGATGTGAATATCTATTGGTCTTTCTGCTGGAATCATTCCCTCTCCCATCTGTTTGTCTTTAAATTCTGGGCATGCACACACACTCCACCCGCACATCCTAACTGCAAAATATTGATGTTGTCCAACCTGTCTTGAGAAGGGAGAACTGTTTTTCCCTCTTTGTATCTCTGCTGGTGTCCAGTCCACTGCTGTGTTTTTGGTAAATACTTGACCCACAGAGTGTGGGAGGCAGGAAGGGAAGGCTTCTGCATTTCCTCTGTGGACCTGACATCATGGATCCATTAAGCATATTGGGAAACCAGCAGGTCAGGTGGCTGCACACTCTAGTTGCCTCTGACTCTGAATGCCTCAGGGCCCCCTGCATACCAGTGATTTGCTTTTCTTTGTGAGTTGTCTTTTCACTCATACTCCTAGGCTGAGTTCCCCCAAACAGTGGCTAGCACAGCACCTGTAACAGTTGTGGGTGCATGTCTGGTCTTGCATGACCTGATTTATAGGGTATTTTGAACAGGAGCTACCTTGGGATATGGCTAAAGTTTACTTGACTTCTTTTCATAAAGTAACTGGTAAAATATGTGACATAAGGCTATTATTGCAAAAGCAGAAGTGGTGGGGGGTGATTGAGCTTGGGCAGCATTGGGAGGCAGACAGGCCCGCATCAGCACCTTCCTGGCCATTTGTAGGTTATATGACCTTGGGGGAATCCCCTCAGCTCTCTGAGCCTTTGTTTCTTCCCTCATTAAGGAGATCATCCATTCCTCATTGGACTATTGTAAGGCTTAAGATCAAACATCTTTCAAGGCACTCAGAGCAGTGCCTGGGCTCGGGGTCTTCAGACTGTAACCATAGCAAACACTCAGATCCCAGCCACCCTCCCTTCTCTTCCCTCCAGCGTGGGAATATGGAGGACCAACCTTCTCATTCCCATTTGCCCTGGAGTTCTTTCTTCTGAACTTCATCTAGCACCTGCCGTGCACCAGGGATTCATGGGTGGGGAGGCCAGGGACAGCCAAGTCTGGTGTCTGGCCCTCAGCTTGCCTCAGTCCCCGTGGCTGACACCTGGCACTTTGCTCTGGAATCTGGACCCTACAATCTCCTACCAAAGTCTCAGCCCAAAGAGGGCTCAAGGGCACCCTCTATTGGTGAGAAGATTCCATAGCTGCCCACGTCTCTCCATCTCCTGAGTGGATGATCAGCCCCAGCAATCCAGAGACATATTCTTGGATTCTGCTAGCTTTATTTTTCAGTTGAAAACTCAAAGGAAAAGGTTATGTTCCAAATGAAATTTTAAAAACTTTGAATGCTTTAGCCTGGGGACCTGAATTCTCAGGTGCCCCTACCAAAACAGAGACCCTCCAAAGCATTCAGTCCCAGTGTGTCTATCCCAAAGAGAGCAGCTCTCTGCCTGGGCTTCTGAAGAGCTATCAGTTCCCCTCAAAGAACTTCCTGCCTCAGGAGATCCCTGGATCAGGCAGGGAATGCTAGGACCAGGCAGCTGAGAACCTACTTCCTGTCCCCCTCCGCACAGTCAGCGCTCTGACGTGGGGGCTTCCCACATGGCTGTTGAATAAGTGAATAAATACCTTGGGCATGAACAGGAGCCAGGTAGAGCTCTCTCTGCAGGGCTGGGACTCACTGGCCGTGCTGTCTCTTGGTTTACAGTGGAGATGTGGAGGAAGGGGGGGAATTACCCAGACCAGTGGGAGAATTTCACGCCCTCAGAAGTATTTTGAGCGCAATGGCAAATAGCTCTTCTTCCCTGCATTTGAAGCACATGCTGTTCTGAGTTTCCTGGCATTCTATGCTGGCTACTCTGTCCCAGCCAAGAATCTTGCCCTTATCAAGGAGCTGGAATTAGAGTAGAAGGTGAAGGAGTTTGAAGTCTTTGGCAGCCTAGTGCTGGCTTAGACAAAGTCTCAAACTATAAAGAAGAGAGAAGAGAGAAGAGACGTAAGGCCAGGTTATGGGCCCAAGAAGAGAGGGGCCCCTGCTGTTTCCTGCAAAAAATTATGCCGGGGCCCCTATTACAGCCCCTGGCCCTCCTTATTAAAAGGACAACTCTCCATCCACCCCCACCCACCTCCCTCTCCCCTTTCTGTAAGAGCAGTAGGGATGGGTCGATGAGTCCCTACACCTGCCAGGCCTTTGCAGGCAGTGGCGTTAGGCCCAGACTGCTGAGTTCTTAGGAAATTGAACAAGCATCTATGGAGCACTCATTCCATGTCAGGCTCTGCCACCAGCACCCTGGAGACAGAAGACCAAGACATACTTCCCAGCCCAGGGGAGGGTGGAACCTTAGCACACGATGCATTGAGAGCTCGGGATGCATCCAGCCCAAAGTGCAGGCTAAAGGGAACTCTCACTGTGTGGGTGGGATCTTCAGTGCAGCTTGCAGTGGAGGTTGCTCTACTGTTTCCCCATGGGCACAGGGCACAGGTGGGCAAGGGCACAGACTGGACACTCAGAGCTACCAGGGTAAGGAAGCGCTCTTGTATCCCTCATCTGCTAGGACAACTGTTTAAAAGATGGGATTTATTTAATTTTTTTGAGATGGAGTCTCACCCTGTCACCCAGGCTGGAGTGCAGTGGCTCACTGCAACCTCGGCCTCCGGAATCAAGTAATTCTGTCTCAGGCTTCTGAGCAGCTGAGATTACAGATGCCTGCCACCACACTCAGCTAATTTTTGTATTTTTTTTTTTTTTTGGGTTTTGCCATGTTGGCCAGGCTGGTCAC
>NW_016107663.1:813029-816890 GCF_001604975.1 Cebus imitator
GATGGTCTCGATCTCTTGACCTCGTGATCCACCCGCCTCGGCCTCCCAAAGTGCTGGGATTACAGGCTTGAGCCACCGCGCCCGGCCTAATTTTTGTATTTTTAATAGAGATGGGTATGGCCAGGCTGGTCTCCAACTCTTGACCTCAAGTGATTGGCCCGCCTCGGCCTCCCAAAGTGCTGGGATTACAGGTGTTAGCCACTGCACCCTGCTATTTATTTTTTTGAGGTGGAGTCTCGCTCTGTTGCCCAGGCTGGAGTGCAGTGGTGCAATATTGGCTCACTGCAACCTCTGCCTGCTGGGTTCAAGTGATTCCCCTGCCTCAGCCTCATGAGTAGCTGGGACTACAGGCATGAGCC
Organism: Cebus imitator; assembly: GCF_001604975.1. Classification (NCBI taxonomy): domain Eukaryota; kingdom Metazoa; phylum Chordata; class Mammalia; order Primates; family Cebidae; genus Cebus; species Cebus imitator. The sequence continues at coordinate 813,389 of NW_016107663.1, forward strand.
ACCATGCCTGGCCAGGAAGTGCCCTTCTATCCCTCACCTGCTAAGAGCACTGTCTAAAAGATGGGCTTTAGGTAGCCTTTTCTGCCATCTCTTTCTACTACATTCTGGTTCTTTTTCAGTATGTAATTTTCAGTAATTAGTAAATTAGATAATTGGCCAAATTAATTACTGAACTACAAATTTAGTGATTAGTAATTTTAATAATTTCTAGTTCCCTTCTGAAATCTATAATCTCTGTTTAATAAGCCTACTATCTGAGTCCTGTAGGTCTGTGTCTATTATTGTCTGTCTGTGCTAGTTTTTATGCTTAGAATTGTACCTCCCTAAGAGTGTTTTTTTTTTTATAACTACGGTGTTCATAATTGTATCATCATGCCTAACACGGAGGTGCTCAATAAATATACATTTCCAATGTCAAACATTTTCAATATGGTAAAACAAAAAATTTACCAGAACCATTTCAAAGTACACCCTTCAGTGTAACTACATTCATATTTTTGTGCAGCCAAACTCTGGAACTCACTAAATCCTGCCAAACTGAAACCCTACCCCCGTTCAGTATGCCATTACTGGCTCTTCCAGCTCCTGGCTGCCACCACTCTACTTTGTCTCTGTGAATCTGATTAGATCCTTCACATAAGTGGAATCATGCAGTATTTCTCTTTTTGTGACTGGCTTATTTTACTTTGCATAACATCCTCAAGGTTCATCCATGTGCTAGCATGTGTCAGAATTTCCTTCCTTTTTAAGGATGAATAATGTTTGACTGTATGGAGAGACCACATTTGTTTATCTGTCTCTGGGCACTTGGGTTGCTGCTATCTTTTTGGCTGCTATGAATAAGGAGACCAGCTGAGCCATGGAGACCCCCAACCCATGCGGTGCTGAAGGAATTAAGAAACAGACAGAAATAGAGAGCAAAAGGTGGGTTCAGAGTGGAGCACCAGGGTTCTCACAGCATTTCCAGCTGAGAGTCCAGAGCAAACTCTGACCTACATGTTTATCTTTGACTTTCCAGTGACAAGTTTTACCAGCGGATGCTCTGTGTTGTTTCATTGGTTAGAGGTAAACTAACCAGGCAGCGAGTGTGTGTTTACTGTAGGTTAAAGACGAACTAGAAAATGCTTTTTACAAGGGAACAAAGGAAAGGGTCACATATCCTGTGTTCCAAGAACTAATTCATCTGGTGTGAGACATATTTATATTGGTTACTGTTTTATAGTGCTTTGCTCAGTTTTCTGCTTTGTGCAGTTTTCTGCTTTGGAGGGCTCACTAGGTTTCCCTTGCCACCACTCTCAATAGGATTTCTCAGCAAACAATGATTTCTCACACACGTCAGAATTTGCTCTCAACAACGCTGCTATGAACATCAGTGTATAAATGTGTGAGGCCCTTTGAATTGTAGGGAGTACACACCCAGAAGTAGAAATGCTGGATTATATGGTAATTCTTTGTTTTGAGACAGAGTCTCGCTCTGTCACCCAGGCTGGAATGCAGTGCTGCAATCTTGGCTGACTGCAAACTCTGCCTCCTGAGTTCAAGCGATTCTTATCCCTCAGCCTCTTGCGTAGCTGGAATTACAGGCCTGCACCACCACACCTGGCTAAATTTTGTGTTTTTAGTAGAGATAGGGTTTCACCATGTTGGCCTGGCTGGTATCGAACTCCTGGCCTCAAGTGATTTGCCTGCCCTGGCCTCACAAAGTTCTGGGATTACAAGTGTGAGCCACCGCGCCTGGCCTATTTTTACCTTTTTGATGAATTGCCATGCTGTTTTCCATAGCTGCAGCTCCATTTTAAAGTCCCAGTAAGAGTACATGAGGGTTCCAACTGCTCAGCATCCTCGCTAACACTTGTTATTTTCTGTATTGATTACAGCCATCCTCATGGGTCTGAGGTGGCCTCTCCATGTAGGTTGTCTTCTTTTTCTTTTTTGTAGATGGAGTCTCACTCTGTCACCCAGGCTAGAGTGCAGTGGTGCAATCCTGGCTCATTGCAACCTCCATCTCCCAGGTTCAAGCAATTCTCCTGCCTCAGCCTCACAAGCATCTGGGACTTCAGGCATGTGCCACCACACCCAGCTAATTTTTCTATTTTTAGTAGAGCTATGGTGTTACCATGTCAGCCAGGCTGCTCTAAAACTCCTGACCTGAAGTGATCCACCACCTCAGCCTTTCAGAGTGCTGGGATTACAGGCGTGGGCCAGCATGCCCAGCCTCTCCGTGTGGTTTTGGTTTGTTTCCCTAATAATTAGTGATGGTGAGCATCTTTTTATGTGCTGATTGGCCATTTGCATCTCTTATTTGGAGGACTGTCTACTCACATCCTTTGCACATTTCTGAACTGTATTAGTTGGGTTTTTGTTGTTGCATTGTGAGAGTGCTTTATTCTAGATGGGAACTCTGTCACATGTAATTTGCATCTCTGTCCTGTCATTCTGCAGGTTGCCTTTTCACTCTATTAATAGTATCCTTTGATGCAATCCAATTTGCCTACTTTTCCTTTTGTTGTTTGGGCCTTTGGTGTCATATCCAAGAAATCATTGCCAAAGGAAGCTCTCCTTCTGTTTTAAGAGCTGTTGGCTTGGAATGGTGGCTCACACCTGTAATCCCAGCATGTTGGGAGGCCGAAGTGGGTGATTCAAGAGGTCAGGAGTTCAAGACCAGCCTGGCCAAGATGCCCTGTCTCTACTAAAAATACAAAAATTAGCTAGGTGTGATGGTGGGTGCCTGTAATCCCAGCTCCTTGGCAGGCTGAGGCAGAGAGTTGCTTGAACCTGGGAGTGGGAGGTTGCAGTGAGCCGAGATATCATGCCACAGCACTCCAGCCTGGGCGACAGAGTGAGACTCCATCTCAAAAAAACAAGAGTTGTATAGTTTTAGATCTTACACTTGGGTCTTTGATTCATTAGTGAGGTTTTGTTTGTTTGTTTGTTTTAACGTGATATAAGGTAAGGCTTTATGTTCATTCTGTTGCCTGTGGATATCTAGTTTTCCCACACCATTTGCTGAAAGACTGTCCCTTCCCTGATTGAAAAGCCTTGGCATCCGTATTGAACTCATTTGACTGTATGCATAAGGGTTTCCTTCTGCACTCTGTAGTCCATTTCACTGGTCTCTCTGTAGGTATTTACTGCCATACAACACTTTTGACCACTGTAGCATTTAATAATACATTTTGAAATTTGGAAGTAAAAGCCTTCCAACTTTGTTATTCTTTTTCAAGACTGCTTTGGCCATTTGGGATCCCTTGAAATTGCATATAAACTTTACACAATTTATAAGGGTGGATTTTTCTATAATTGAAGAAAAAATGTCACTGGGATTTTGAGAGCAATTACACTAAACCTGTAGATCACTTTGTGTCCTATTGACAACTTAATGAAACTAAGCCTTGTAATCTATAAATACAAGATTTTTTGTATTTTACATTTGTTACACAACCAGTCTCTGGAACTTTAAATCCTGCCAAAGTCTTTGCCTCCTGGTTAAGTTTATTCCTAT
>NW_016107663.1:818080-846099 GCF_001604975.1 Cebus imitator
AGTAGAGACGGGGTTTCACCATGTTGACCAGGATGGTCTCGATCTCTTGACCTCGTGATCCACCCGCCTCGGCCTCCCAAAGTGCTGGGATTACAGGCTTGAGCCACCGTGCCCGGCCGGTTGTTTCAATTTGTAGTCAGTATGTTTTTAATCATGAAAGGATATTAAACTTCATTACATGCTTTTTCTGTACTGATTGAAACAAATTGTCGTGTGTTTTCTTTCCTTCATTCTGTTCATGTGGTATCTTACCTTAATGTTTTTATGGTAACTACCTTTGCATTCCAGGAAGAACTCTCACTTGATCATGTTGTATAATTCATCTATGACACTGTTGAATTCTCCTCATTAGTGTTTTCTTGAGCACTTTTGCATCTGTATTGATCAGGGATAGTGGTGTGTTTTCTTCTGCTGCTTTGTCTGCCTTTGGTATCAGTAACGCTGGCCTCACAGAATGAATTTGGAGGTATTCTTTTCTCAGGATTTTTTGAAGATGAGCAGGATTGGTATTGGTTCTGTAAATGTTTGGTACAGGTCACCCTTGAAGCCATCTGTTCTTGTACTTTTCTTGTCAAGTTTTTGGCACTGTTTCAATCTCCTTGGTAGTTATGTCAGTTTTTCCATCTTCTATTTCATTTATTTCTGTTCTAACCTTTATTATTTTCTTCCTTCTCCTAGCTTTGGGTTTAGGCTGTTCTTCGTTTTCTAATAATTTAAGGTACAAAGTTAGGATTGCGGTTTGAGAGCTTTTTCCTTTTTCTTTTATTTGACAGAGGGTCTTGCCACTTGCTGAGTTAGTCTCAAATTCCTGGGCTCAAGCAATCTCCTGGCCTCAGCCTTCCAAGTAGCTGGGATTATAGAACAGTGTCAATATGCCTGGCTGCTGCTGCTTTGTGTGTGTGGAGGGGTGGGGGTTGGGGAAAATGGAGTCTAGCTGTCTTGCCTAGGCTGGAGTGCAGTGGTGCAATCTCAGCCCACTGCAACCTCTTCATAGGTTCAAGTGATTCTGCTGCCTCAGCCTCCCAAGTAGCTGGGATTACAGGTGCCTGCCGCCACACCTGGCTGATTTTTATGTTTCTAGTAGAGATGGGGTTTCGCCACGTCAGCCAGGCTGGTCTTGAACTCCTGACGTGAGGTTATCTGCCTTCCTCATCCTTCCAAAGTGCTGGGATTACAGGTGTGAGCCACTGCCCCTGGCCAGCTTTCTTTAATGTAAGCATGTGCAGCTATAAATTTCCCTCACAGCGCTGCTTCTGTTGCATTCCATAAGATTTGATACGTTTTGTCTCAAAATACTAATTTTCCTTATCATTTTTCTTTGATCCATAGTTTTGTAGTAAGTTTAGTTCCCATAGATTTGTGAATATTCTGGTTTTCCTCCTGCTATTATGATTTCAGTCACTTAAAATGTATTAAATCTTGCTTTGAGGCCTAATATATGATTTTTTTCCAGACAACATTCCACATGTACTTTGAAGAATGTGTATTCTGCTGCTGGGTGAACTCATCTGTGTATGTCTGGTAGGTCCAATTCATCTATAGTATTGTTGAAGCCCTCTGTTTCCTTCTTGATCTTCTGTCTGGGTGTTGTATCCATTATTGAATGTGAGTTATTGGGCCAGGCACAGTGCCTCATGCCTGTAATCCTAGCACTTTGGGAGGCCTAGACAGGTGGATCACTTGAGGTCAGGAGTTCGAGACCAGCCTGGCCAACATGGTGAAACCCTGTCTCTACTAAAAATAGCCAGGTGTGGTGGCATACAACTGTAATCCCAGCTACTCTGAGGCTGAGGCACAGGAATCACTTGAATCCAGGAGGTTGCAGTGACCTGTCTGACGCCGCTGCACTCCAGCCTGGGCAACGGAGTCAGATTCTGTCTCAAAAAAAAGTGACATGTTAAAGTCACCTACTGTTACCATAGAACTTACTATCTGTTTCTCCTTTCATTCTGTCGGTGTTTGCTTCATGTATTTAGGAGCTCTGAGGTGTGCTGCACGCACATTTATAACTGTTACATCTTTTTGGTGAATTGACTGTCATTATCTCTTAAAACAGCTTTTGACCTTAAGTCTAGTTAGTCTGAGATTAGCTCCTCCTCCTTTTTTTGGGTTACCATTTGCATGGAGTATCCTTTTTCATCCTTTCACTTTCAACCAACATGTAAGTCTCTGCCAGTCTTTTGACTGTAGAATTCATTTGCATTTTTAAAGACTATCATCTGACGAAACTCACTACCCTGTTGGGTGACTGTGCCATGAGGCCCACAGCCAGGGGCTCAGTGAGCAGTTGCGGGGCACACCATTTGTGGGGCCTCCCGGTGCCACTCTGTGGATTGTTTCCTGCATGACTCATGATTTGTTTTCTCTCTCATTTTCTTCCTACTGCCTTCCGTGTTAATTGATTTTTTGATGTGACACACTTAGAATCCCTTATTTCCTTTTGTGAACATTGTATAGATGTTTTCTTTGTAATTACCGTGAGGATTACATAATACATCCTGAAATTGTAGCAATCGATTTTAAACTGGTAAGTTCAATCACGTACAAATAATCTACTCCTTGACAGTTCTACCCCATCCTGTGTTGTTGTTACAAAGTATATCTATATTTTAGAGAGAGGGTCTCACTCTGTTACCCAGGCTGGAGTGCAGTGGCACTGTCATAGCTTATTGTAACCTCCAGGCCCTGGACTCAAGCGATCCTCCATAGCTGAGATTACAGGTGCATGCCACCATGCCTAATTTGTTTTTTTATAAATTATGTATTTAACACAGACTTATGGTTACACATCTCTTTTAAATCCAATAAAATAAACTCAGAGATATGAATCAAAATTCCAATAACACAGGTCTTTATATGTGGCTTCAAATGTCTACCTAGCATCCTTTTGACTTGAAGGACTCCCTTTAGCATTTCTTGCAGGGTAGGTCCCAGTGTAATGAACTCTCTCAGCTTTTGTTTATCTGAGAATGTCTTAATTTCTCTGGTCGGGTGCGAGGTGGGAGGATCACATGAGGTCAGGGGTTGGAGACCAGCCTGGCTAACATGGTGAAACCCCGTCTCTACTAAAAATAAAAAAACATAGTGGTGGATGCCTGTAATCCCAAATACGTCGGAGGCTGCACCAGTGTACTGCAGCCTGGAGGACAGAGCAAGACCCTGTCTCAAAAAGATAATGAAAAGTGTCTTAATTTCTTCCTCTTTTTCTTATGAGAGTTCACGAGATGCCTTTATGTTGTAACTTATTGTTGTAACCGAACGAGTGCAAAATCACCACTGAGATAAAGACTAGGCCAAATTACAGGGTCTTCATTGCTGGTGGTGATGAGGACTCGAGCCTCAAAGGGAGGGTGTCAAGACCTTTTATGCCTGTGAACCACCTCCTGGGTGGGGGTGAAGGTGAGGGTGAGGGGCTTCAGACATTCCGAGGGCCAGGGGAGTTTGGTCATTCCAGTTGTTACTTAAGTGGTTCACGGAAGTCAAGATAAGTGTAGTTACACATTGTCTGGATAGGGTGGAAATTACAGACCTTAGTTACTTATTACAAGTCGCAGGGGCCAAGATGGCATGGGTTTGGACTGCTTGCCTGTCACATCAGGGTTACAAAGAGCAGTTTCAACAGAAAGCCGACGTATGGCTGAGGTATGTAGTTTTATGGGGCATTTCCCATGTCACATTCTAACCACCTTTTAATTTGTCTTTCAAAATTTCACTATAATTGGTGACTGCTTTTCTTTTTTTTTTTTTTTTTTTTTTTTTTGAGACGGAGTTTCGCTCTTGTTACCCAGGCTGAAGTGCAATGGCGCGATCTTGGCTCACCGCAACCTCCGCCTCCTGGGTTCAGGCAATTCTCCTGCCTCAGCCTCCTGAGTAGCTGGGATTACAGGCATGCGCCACTATGCTCAGCTGATTTTTTGTATTTTTAGTAGAGACGGGGTTTCACCATGTTGACCAGGATGGTCTCGATCTCTTGACCTCGTGATCCACCCGCCTCGGCCTCCCAAAGTGCTGGGATTACAGGCGTGAGCCACCGCGCCCAGCGTGACTGCTTTTCTTAAATACTTCACTGGTGTCCAAGAGAGGGGAAGAATTTAGCCCTTGTTTAAAAAATAATAAACCTGGCCAGACATGGTGGCTCACACCTGTAGTCCCAGCACTTTGGGAGGCCCAGGCAGGAGGATCATGAGGTCGGATGTTTGAGACCATCCTGGCTGACATGGTGCAACCCCATCTCCACAAAAAATTAGCTGGGCTTGGTAGCACCTGACTGTAATCCCAGCTACTCAGGAGGCTGAGGCAGGAGAATTGCTGGAACCTGGGAGACGGAGGTTACAGTGAGCCGAGATTGTACCACTGCGGTCCAGCCTGGGTGACAAAGCAAGACTCTGTCTCAAATAAATAAATAAATAAGCCCTAAGAGGAAGGGAGAGGACTTTAACGGCAGATAAGAGTCCATTGTTACCCTGTGGCTATAAATCTCTGAGTTGCTTGTCCTGCCAGATGTTCTGTGGATGGCTGTAGTAGCTGACGGTTTTGTATTTACACGGTCAGAACAATGAGTGCTTCTGCTTGATTCCCAGATTCTCCAGCCTTCCCGGGAGCCACACCACCTGCTGTCTTGGCACTTCATGAGTCCAATGCTGCTTCCCGAGAGGATCTGGTTGGTAGACCATGACCTTGATTCCTGCCTCTAAGCCTCGCTTTATTCTCAGCAGCCACCACTTTTTGGTACTAGAACAGTGCTTTTTCTAGTGCACTCATCTGTGGATGCTGAAATCACAACCTGGCCATTTGGATGTTCAACTAATGCTTTATGCCGCAGAGTCCCTGGAACTCACCGGAGCTCAGGTGTGTAGCACTACCTTGTTACTCTACGTAGTGGCTGGGAGTGCAAACATTGTTGATGTGTTTATTTCCCATTTTTTACTTTGGAGGTTTTGTTTTGTGAGACAAGGCCTCACTCTGTCATGCAGCCAGGAGTGTAATCATGGCTCACTGTTGCCTTGACTTCCCGGGCTCAAGCCATCTCACCTCAGCCTCCAAAAGTGCAAGGAGTACAAGTGTGAGCCGCTGCACCTGGCCTACTTTTGAGCTTTGAGTTCTCTATATATTCTAGAGATGAGTCTCTGGAGATGAGTCTTTGGTCTGATAGGTGGTTTGTAAACATTTTTTCCAATCTGTAGCTTATAATCGAGTCTTTCAGAGAGCAGAAGAAATATGGTCTCTCTTGGCAATACTCTGCTGCTGTAGCAGGAGAGCAGACACAGACAGTATGTAAATGAACATGTGGATGTATCCCTTGAGTAAGTGCCCATTTGTGGTAAAGAGATCTCTAGACAGATCAGTGCTGACAGGTTATTTCGTTAATAGTTGAGCTGCGGATCATCTGTAACCTCGTGCTTACTTTCTCTTACTCCACTGTCTTCTGTTGCTGCTGGCGGGATAGCAATTGTCAACACGTTCTTCCTTCTTTCCACCCTCCTCAGTAGCTTTTAGGACCTTTTCTTTGTCTTTTCTGCAATTGTGTTTGGATGGGTCTAGGTATGGATGGATTTGGGGATTGTGCCTTCTGGCTTTAAAGGGTCCTGGGTCCTGTCTCTGTTTTCATTCTGGATTTTTTTTTTTCCTTTGAGACAGACTCCTACTGTGTCACCAGCCTGGAGTGCAGTGGCAAGATCTCAACTCACTGCAACCTCCACCTCCTGGGTTCAAGCGTTTCTCCTGTTTCAGCCTCCCAAGTAGCTGGGATTACAGGCAAACACCACCACGCCTGGCTAATTTTTGTATTTTTAGTAAAGATGGGGTTTCACCATGTTGGCCAGATTGGTCTCAAACTCCTGACCTTAGGTGATCCACTCATCTTGGCCTTCCAAAGTGCTGGGATTGCATTGAGTCACCACACCCGACCTGGAATTTCTTTGAGACATGTTAGATCCTCTCATGTCATCTGCCCTTTGTCGTATTTTCCAGTTGATTAATTTTCTCTTCTGTTGAATTCATTAAGTTTTAAATGTCTGTGGATGGCAGCCACTAATTCTGGCACCTGAAGCTCTTGGAAGTACACCTCTTGTTGCCACTGACTTCTATGCCCTTTTAGTGGGGCTTTGGCTGTGGCAATCATATGCAGCACTGGCTGAAAAATCTCAAGGTAGCTGGTGCTAGAACTAAATTAGAGGTCCACCCTGGTAGTGGGGACAAATCCCCACACATTTGCTCACAGAAGTCATCTTCTGTGTTGATGAAGATTTTTGCGATATGAGAGCAGAGAGAAAACAGGGGCTGAGCATTTTCCCTAAACGAGAGTGGACATTCAAATCTCTAGTGAGGCTGGGTGTGGTGGCTCACGTCTGTCATCCAGCACTTTGGGAGGCCGAAGCAGGTGGATTACCAGAGGCCAGGAATTCATGACCAGCTGGCCAACATGGAAAAACACCATCTCTACAAAAATACCTGCCTGTATTTTTGGGAGGCTGAGGCAGGAGTATTGCTTGAACCTGGGAGGTGGAAGTTGCAGTGAGGTGAGATTGTGCCGCTGTACTCCAGCCTGGGTAGATCACAAATAAGAGAGATAATGGACTCAGTTCTGCAGGCTGTACAAGCACAGCTCCAGCATCTGCTTGGCTTCTGGCGAGGCCTCGGGAAGTTTACGATCGTGGCAGAAATGGGAATGGGTGCAAAGAGAGAGAGGAGGGGCCAGGATCTTTATAAACAAACTGCTTTCGGGTGAACTAAGAGAGCAAGAACTCACGCTTCACCAAACGCAGGATGCTAAGCCATCCGCCCCCTCTAACAAACGTGAGATTTGGAGGGGACACCCATCCAAGCTGTATCGGGCCGTAAATGTTTTGTTTTGACTCTTAGCTCCTTGAATGACAATTATTTGTTCTCCCTGGCAAGAGAGAGATGAATTTTCCCTCCAGCTGGAAGGCAGATGCCCAACAGGGGGCAGAGTGCCAGCCGGCTGGGGCAGCTTACCGCATTGTGGAGGAGGGGCCAGGGGCCCGAAGTTGTGGGCACACAGGTGGATGTAGGCGGCCGCCAGAGTGCAGGCAGGCTGGAGCTCCCGGGTGCCACAGGGGTCCTGCACACACAGGCTGAGGAATGGTTCAAGGTCCACCTGAAATCGGGGCCACCCAGTCACTGTCTCTAGCCTAGGTCTCTCCTCCATGCCACTCCCCAGGGTAGACTGGGGAAAGGGCTTTCTGTGCCCCAGGGGCCAGGCTCACACTCACCACCCAGAAGCAGTTCCCCAAGCTGGAAGAAGGCCCGGCAGGTGGGGCTCTGTCCTGGGCAGGTCGGCTGAGTCTTCTCAGTGGCCCTGCAGTCACCATCCACCTGGCGGGACAGGTGCAAGACTCAGACCTCCCACTGGACCATGTGGCTCCCCCACATACATTGGCCTCAGCAGGAGACTCCCCCAACCCTGGGTCTCCAAAGACCGCTGCAGCGCCAGCAGGCCACCTGCCTCTCCTGGGACTCTGCAGCGAGCAGCCCTCAAGAGCCTCAGCCAGAGGGAGGAAGGGCAGGTGCACCTGTTCACCTGCCAGGCTAGGCTGAGCTCCTCTAGGCTGTGGGCCACAGAGCCAGCCGGCAACATCAGCTCATTGCCTGTTTTATTGTCGTTGGTGCCCAGAGGGCCAGCGGATATGCCTGTGGGGAGGAGGGAAGCTGAGGAAGTCCTGAGAGCCCGTGACCCTCCCCCTGGGGACCTGTATGAGAGACAAGCCTGAGGCACACTGAGAAGTGGTAGAATCTCACCACCACCACCCCCGACTCCTGGAGCCTAGAGCTCTGGCTCCAAACCCTCATCAGAAGAGGGAGAGAAGGCACAGGGACTAAGGACATCATGTGTCCCCTGCCCCCTCTCCACATCCTCAGCTCGAGTGGCCGGAATCCAGGCCCACCCTTTATGTTCCTTGGCAGAGGGACCACAGAAGGTCCCAGTCTACCCTTATCCCAGGGAGCCACATGTCCCAGGGATGGGGGCAGAAAGCCCTGGGCCTTAGTGCCATCATCTCAACCACAGTCGCCGCCTACAGCCCGGGGACCTGTCGCACTGGAAGCTGAGAATGGTGCATCCCAAAGAGGCTCTTGGTGGTGGGGCGAACCCCGCCAGGGCCCAGACTCACCGTGGTGCCAGAGGCCCAGAGTCAGGCTGCAGAGGCTGGTGGACACGTAACAGGAGACGGACACCCCGTCCTCACTGGCCAGCTCAATCCTGGGGACACCCCTCCTTGTCATGGCAGGAGGCAGCTGGAGGTCTGGACAGCTCTCCCCCTGCAGGTAGGAGTTGTATAGCCTGTAGGCCTGTGGACCATAGGGGGTGGGCAGGAGGGCTGACCCACAGCCGGGGGACAAGCTTGAAAGTGCCATCCCCCAGGCAACCTGCCCCAGGCACAGGTCTCCAGGGGCAGCTCGGTCCTCTCCTCCTCACCTGCAGGCTGGGGTAGAAGATGAGGGTCACGTGTTTCAGCTCCACGGTCAGGGCCATGAGCCCCGAGCCTGTCCGACTCAGCATCGGGGAGAATGTGTTGTGAGCAAAGTCTTGGGCCAGGAGGATGCTGCCGCACTGGACGCTGAGGCCCCACACCCGGCTGTCGAAAGTCACCACGTGCTGAGCCCCGGCCACCAGGGCATGGTCTGGGGAGAAGCAGCCCCAAAGGCAGGGTGAGTGGAGCCAGCTCCACCCACCGCAGTGGGAGCACAATGCCTGCTGGGCACCCCAATGCCTAGAGCCCCGGCTTAGGCTGCCCTGAGGCCAGGGGTCCCCATGCCCTGGTGCAGCAGCCAGAGGCCCAGTGATCCTCTACCAGCTTCAGGATGACATGAGCTGAAGGGCTACAGCCAATTCAGCCCTAATAAGGAATCGTGTCCTGAGACCCACTCCAAAACTGCTGTGCTAAGTAACAAAGCCTGGCTCAGACCCACGTATTCTATGCTTCCATTTATATCAGATGTCCAGTGCAGGCACAGCCATGGACACAGCAGGCAGACTGGCAGCTGCAGGGTTTCATTTGAGGATGATAGAAACGTTTTAAAATCGATTATGATGAGGCATGCACAACTCTGAATAAACTAGAAGCCACTGAATCATGCACATAAAATTCACAGCTCGGCCAGGCACGGTGGTGCTAAGCCATGCTAAGCCCAGCGCTTTGCAGGGCTGAGGTAGCAGGATCACTTGAACCCAGGAGGTCAAGGGTGCAGTGAGCTGAGAGAGCACCACTGCACTCCGACTATGTCAACAGAGTGAGACCTAGTCTAAAAAAAAANAGCTCTCCTCTGGCAGGTAGGATTTGTATAGCCTGTAGGCCTGTGGACCAGAGGGGGTGGGCAGGAGAGCTGATCCACAGCCAGGGGACAAGCTTGAAAGTGCCATCCCCCAGGTAACCTGCCGCAGGCACAGGTCTCCAGGGGATGCTGGGGCCTCTCCTCCTCACCTGCAGGCTGGGGTAGAAGATGAGGGTCACATGGTTCAGCTCCACGGGCAGGGCCATGAGCCCCAAGTCTGTCCGAATCAGCATCAGGGAGAATGTGTTGTGAGCAAAGTCTTGGGCCAGGAGGATGCTGCTGCACTGGACGCTGAGGTCCCACACCCGGCTGTCAAAAGTCACCACATGCTGTGCCCCAGCTACCAGGGCATGGTCTGGGAAGAAGCAGCCCCAAAGGCAGGGTGAGTGGAGCCAGCTCCACCCAGCGCAATGGGAGCACAATGCCTGATGGGCACCCCAATTCCTAGAGCCCTGGCCTAGCCTGCGCTAAGGCCAGGAGTCCCCCTCTGCTGGTGCAGCAGCCAGAGGCCCAGTGATCCCCTACCAGCTTCAGGATGACATGAGCTGAAGGGCTACAGCCAATTCAACCCTAACGAGGAATCGAGTCCTGAGACCCGCTACAAAAGTGCTGTGCTAAGTAGCAAAGCCTGGCTCAGACCCACGTATTCTATGCTTCCATTTATATCAGATGTCCAGTGCAGGCACAGCCATGGACACAGCGGGCAGACTAGCAGCTGCAGGGTTTCATTTGAGGATGATAAAAACGTTTTAAAATTGATTGTGGTGAGGCATGCACAACTCTGAACAAACTAGAAGCCACTGAATTGTGCACTTAAAATTCACAGATCGTCCAGGCATGGTGGTGCTAAGCCATCCCAGCGCTTTGCAGGGCTAAGGTAGGAGGATCACTTGAACCCAGGAAGTCAAGGGTGCAGTGAGCCGAGAGCGCACCACTGCACTCTAACCATGACAACAAAGTGAGACCTATTCTCCAACAAAAACAAAACAAACAAAAAACAGATTATACAAGTCATCCATTTAATCTCAAGGAAGCTACTGCAGGGGAAAAAAGACATTAAGTGGATGGCCAACGGCTCCCTCAAACATGACAGCGGTGTCCTGCAGACCTGCCCTCTTCAGGGTAGGGAAGAGATGGCCTGTGAAGGAGCAGGTCTGACCAGTCCAGCCAGCACGGCCCCTGAACTGTGCCTTGGGGGTGCTCGTGCCCATGGCAGGAAAGCATCATCCGTCATGCACAGCCAGACGCCAGGGCCAGCATCCTGTGGGAGGCACTACCAGTCCCGTGGTCAGCTATCAGAACTGAGGGGCACAGAGAAGCCCATGGTCACACACACACAACTTGAAGACCAGGCTGTTTTCTACAGCATCAGGGTGCTGCTTAGACATGACTGCACCCATGCTTCTAGGGAGCCCTAGGCCTCCATGTGAGTCGCACACAGATAAACCACTCTTTGCCAGGCCTGGGTACCGTGGCTCCCCCATGGACGTGAGGGGCTCCCTCGTGCATTAAGAACCATACATGCCTCTTACTCATGTAAGCGAGCCACGTGATTACCTGCATTTCACAGTGGAGGAATGCAAGTCCACAGAGGTCAGGAGACTCACCCGAGCCACACGCAAGCTCCCCAGGAGCCCAGAGCTGGTCATCCCAGCACCAGATCACCCCTGACCTGTGAGTCTGAACTCAATTAGTGCCCTTCCAGCTGTAATGGGAGGTCTGCCTTCTCCAGCAGAGCCCACAGGGAGGGAGCTGGCCTGAAGCCCTAAACTGGCCACTGTACTCCTCTGTTGGGCCAGACCTTATGTTCCGGACAAAAGCAGAATGTGTAGCCTCAGCCCTAGTCCCATAGGACCCTGGGAAATCCAGTAAGCTCTGGGCATGGCACTGTGATGCCATGAGCCTCTGCAGGCTTCCCTGTGCCCCCACAGTACCTGCTCCTGCATGGCCCTGCTGCTGTGCCCATGGGGCAGGGGGCTCCCAGGGAGGAGGGCGGCACAGCCTGGGGCAGGATTCACCCTCCCAGGGACCCTGCAGCAGGCGGCGTCTGAGCCGGTAGAACTCGGCCAGTACGTTGGCCTGGACAGCTGTTGGAGTGGCCGCAGCAGCCTCTCTTCCACCAGGTAGCCAGTCACCCAGGCCACGTCACCCCCAGGCGGCAGCAGTGTCACCACCACTGAGTAGTTCCTAGAGGGAACGCACAGGACAAGTCGCTGTGCCTGGCCGAGCCGTGCTTCCTTTGGCTGTAGAGGAGGAGCTCACAGGTCTGCAAGAAGAGCTCTGCCATGGAACCATGGGGGTGCCTCTTGGGGAGGGGCTGTCCTTGTTTTAGGAAATCCCATGATGAGGTGGAGGAGCACAGAGGCTGGCATGACAGCAGAGGTGGGGTTGAGGCCAGGACAGAAACAACCTGCCGTATTTTGAGGACATACATGTCTGATGTCATGCCTGATCTGCCCCCTGGGTCTTGGGCAGCATGGGGCCTGTGTGTAGGGATGCCGAGGACAGGAGCTGGAAGGTGTAAGAAATCGTTTTGATTTGTTTTCTGGGACAGAATCTCATTCTGTGTCGCAGGCTCGAGTATAGTGGTACTATCTTGACACTGAGACCGCTGCCTCCTGGGTTTAAGTGATTCTCCTGTCTCAGCCTGCAGAGTAGCTGGAACTACATGCACTCACTGCCATGCCCGGCTAATTTTTGTATTTTTAGTAGAGTCAGGGTTTCACCATGTTGGCCAGGCTGGTCTCGAACTCCCGACCTCACGTGATCTGCCCAAAGTGCTGGGATTACAGGCATGAGCCACTGTGCCCAACAGGTCTAAGAAACGTCTACAGTTGAGGGGAGGACTGGAACTTTCTCAATATGTAGAGTAGGGTCAAGCCTGTGAGATCTGAATGATCAGGGAGATCTCGGCTCACGTGGGGACGAGGAACATTGCTCATTCTGTTGATGGGCCGGTGGAGGGGGTACAGGGGCAGGTGGACTCACCTTCTAGGGAGCCCAGAGGCCCTGCAGCTGGGGGCAGAAAGCAGCCTGAATGCCCTCCCTGCCAGTTAAATCCATTTTTTGGCACCCCCACCAGATCCCACTCACCAGGTAGGCGAATAACCAGGCAGGTGATTCTTCAACCAAGCCAAAGCCTCGCCCTAGGAGCTCTTGCCTTACTCAGCCTACATGCTGACCGCAAGGCAGCAGGATCAGGAACTTGTATTACATGGAGCCTTTTCCCCATGATGCGGGTCTAGTCCCTATTCTACAGCTGGGGAAACTAAGGCACACAGAGCCAATGCAGAGGAATCCCAGTTAGAGGCAGAGCTGGAGTCCAGACCCTCTTCGAGGCCACCAGCATGGAAGAAGGGGGCTGCCTCCCTTCCTGGAGCCCGGTTCCTGGTGGGTCTCATGCCTGGGAGAGAAAAGGATACTGGGCCCCCAGGCCCCTGCTCTAGACTTGGTTCCCCACTTCCATCCACCACCACCTTGTTCCCAACACAGGGACCAAAGTGGCCTTTTGAAGTGAAAGGGTGATCATGTCCTTCCTAGGTCAGAGCAGAAGCCAGAGTCCTCCCCGCCACGCCTCGGCCTCGGGACCTCCCAGTTCCTCCCAGTTATATCCACTCTCCCTTGCTCACATTCTGCTTGAGCCCAACCAGCTTGCTATTAAAACAGGCCAGGCACGGTGGCTCTTGCCCGTAATCCCAGAACTTTGGGAGGCCAAGTCTCTGGAGCCCAGGAGTCTGAGACCAGCCTGGCTAATGTGAAACCCTGACTCTACTAAAAATACAAACATTAGCCACGTATGGTGATGCATGCCTGTAATCCTAGCCACTTGGGAGACGAGGCAGGAGAATCACTTGAATTTGAGAGACAGAGGTTGCAGTGAGCTGAGATCACACAACAGCACTCCAGCCTGGGGGACAGTGAATGAGACTCCATCTCAAAAACAAACAGGCCGGGCACGTCCCTCTCCCAGGCCTCTGTGCAGTGGCGCCCCCACCTGGAGCTCTTTCCACGCTGGCCCCATGGCTCTTGCTTGAACTGTACCTTCTCCTTAAAACTGGCCATGGCCACACCATAGGATCCCCAGCCCACCATCTCAACAACGTTCCTTCTCTAGCATTTGCCGCCTAAGGTCTGGCTCAGTGCTGGTAAATGATGAGCAGTGGGCCACACCCAGCCTGCGGCCGGCTTCTGCAAGGCCTGCAAGAAAGAAGGGATTTTTGTGTTTAAAAGATTACAAAACAGGCTGGGAGTGGTGGCTCATGCCTGTAATCCCAACACTTTGGAAGGCCAAGGGGGGGTGCATTGCCCAAGATCAGGAGTTTGAGACCAGCCTGTAGTGACAAAACCCTGCCTCTACTAAAAACTCGAAAACTGCATGTGCAGTGGTGTACGCACCTGTAGTCCCAGCAACTCGGAAGGCTGAGGCAGAAGAATCTTTTGAACTCAGGAGGCGGAGGTTGCAATGAGCCGAGATCACACCGCTGCACTCCAGCCTGGGCTACAGAGCAAGACTCCATCTCAAAAAAAAAAAAAAAAAAAAAAAAAAAAAAAAAAAAAAAAAAAAAAAAAAAAAAAAAAAAAAAAAAAAAGATTACAAAACAAAAGGAAATGTGACAGAGCAGAATGGCCTGCTTAAGAGGTGACTCTCAGGCTCTCTGCAGGGAGCGGTGCACACCCTGCTGTAGATGATCTTGGTCTTTCTGTCTGTCTCTGAGAAAAACTGAGCTTCCTGAAGGCAGGGGTCAGCCTTGCCCACTGTGCTCCTCCGCAGCAGCTCCTAAAATCCTGCCTGCACTGGAACCGTGCTCACGAGCTCTCTATGGAGTGAGGAAGAAACCCCAGCTTCCTCTCCTGTGAAATGGGGGGTGAAAGCCTCTGTGCAGGGCGGTCAGAGGAGTCAGTGAGTCAGAGCGTGTCGAAGCATTCAGCATTGAGCCTGATATGTGGCAGGAACGCTGGATGCGCCACTCCCAACCCTGCGTTACCTGGCTGTGAGGCCATACAGGTCCAGCAGGGGTTTGCAGAGCCTCTTCTGTGCCCATGAGAATGTGGCCTCAGCCCAGGACAGCATCTGGTGGGCCACCTGGAGAGGGAGAGGACAGTGAGCGCTGCCTCAGTCGTCCTCAACTGCCAGCCACAGCCCCATCCTTGCTCTGACTCACCAGCTCCAGGGCACCTTTCACGGCCCCCAGGGCCACCCTGATGGGCCTGGGACCCCCATTGCCTGGCATCCCGGGCACCCAGGTCTGCAGCTGCCACATGGCCTCTGCCTGCTCCCACGACACCTCCTTCAGGGGCCGCAGCGTCACCTCCAGGTAGTAGTCCTTCAGTGTGGCCAGGGGCTCTTCAACTGGCGGCCAACACCCACCATGAGGCCTCTGGGCAGGTCAGAGGCCCGGCCCAGGTCTCAAGGAGACAAGGCCTCTTCCTGGGGTAAAGATGGTGGGGGAGTGGGGGAAAAGGGATAGAGCAGCAGGCACTGGAGATTGCGGGTGAGTTGTCACAGCAGACCTGAGCCGCCTCTGCAGGCCTGCTCATAGCTTGCCTGGGAACTTGGACTGGGGGAGGGTTCCCACCACTCCTGGAAGTGATACGAGGCTCTCTGCACCTGAACTGTTTGCACAAACATGGTTTATGCTGCTTGCCTCCTAGGAGTCTGACAGTGTGGTCCGCACCAAGCAGCCAATGGGCTAGCTCCACTAAACACCCTGGGTCACATAGTGCTAGGACAGCCAAGTGCCTCCTGTGTGAAGGCGCTGGGACTGGGAGAGGATGCTAGGTGCTGTCCCTGGTTCCCCCTGGACTCCGCCCCGGCCCCCTTCCCTGCGCCAACACTCCTGCCTCCTCTCACTGTAGTCAATGACAGCTGCAAACAGCACAGTGTGCCGAGTCATGGAGCACCCTTTCAAATTCACTGCCGTGTGGGTGGCCATGGAACTCTGGCACAGCAGAGAGGATATGGAGATGACATTCAACAGCCGGTCAGTGGGATACCCACCCTGGCGCTGGGCAGGGTCTTGTGGGCTCTGCACTGGGCCGGACATCAGCCCTGGATGGTGGAGAGGCCAGAAGTTCTTAGTCCTGCCAGGAGGGCAGTAGCTGTGAGCGTTTAATGACCACATGGCCACAGAGAGCTCATTGTGGAACCAGAAAGAGACCCTGTGGCAGTGAGCGTCACAGAAACAAGGCTGTACACTCAAACCAGGTGGAAGGCTGAAGAAACTGAGGCAGCAGGCATAGGGGATATTAGCTTGGAGACCCTGTAAGAAGAAGACAGCAGACCATGGAAAAGAAGTTTGGGCCAGGCACGGTGGCTGACACCTGTAATCCCAGCACTTTGGGATTCTGAGGTGGGCGGATCACAAGGTCAAGGGATCAAGACCATCCTGGCCAATATGGTGAAACCCCATCTCTACTAAAAATAGAAAAATTGGCTGGGCGTGGTGGCACTCACCTGTAGTCCCAGCTACTTGGGAGGCTGAGACAGGAATCACTTGAACCTGGGAGAAGGAGGTTGCAGTGAGCCAAATTTGTGCCACAGCACTCCAACTTGGTCAACAGAGCGAGACTCTGTAAAAAACAAATGAACAAACAAAAAACCCAAGGTTATAGGTCTGTAAGAAGTAGGGCGGGGATCTCAACAGACCTGGGCTGCAGGCCGGCGGAAGCAAGGCCACCATTCTGATTGAAACAGTGCCATAGGCCATTGTGAGGGCTTAGGGCCCCAGACTGGGCGTGGATTTTGGTGCAGGGTTGAGCCGTCCCTCCCACACTCACATTCCAGCTCATTCCACAGCTGCTCCAGGTAAAGAGGCAGGTGCTTCGTCAGTGCCTGCCTAGCCTGGCTCTGGCCCCACAAGGTGGTGACCGCCCGACCACTCATCTGCATGGCCTCCAGCCCTGCCTGGGACAGCCGAATGGGGAGGCCTGCCATGCCATCCAGGGTGCCTGCCAGCCGTACCTGGGCAAGGTAGCCAAGGCAGAATCAGGATGAGGTCCAGGGCAGAGAGAGCCCCAGACCCTCCTGCCCAGGGTGGGATGACTGGCAAGTGGGGGCTACAAGTCAGGCCAAAGAGGGAGCTCTCCACCCAGTCCTCCACTGTGCTACCCACCAGGCGCTGGAACCTCCTCACAGAGGCACCCAAGCCTTGGATCTTTTCCAGCCAGGCTTGCACCTGGGAGCCAACTGCTGCAATCCCGGACTGTTAGGACAGAGAAGAGGCTGGGCCTCCCTTGGGGCCGCATCGGAATGAAATAGACAAAAGGTCTCAGTGCCAGTGGCAGGTGCAGGCCTCACCCTGGGGCCATGTGCTCTGGTTTCTGGGCACAGAAGGACCCAAAGGGCTCGGGGTTCCTGGCACTGTGGCCTCTGCCCAGAGAGAGAACAATAACCCCTTCCCTGTGTCCCAGTCCAGGCTCTCTCACCTCCACATGGCCCAGCAGGAGCCCCTGGCAGCTGTACGCAGCCTGCAACGTCAGGCGTCCCAGGGGCTGGAAGGGCTGCCTGCCAACCTGGAACAGGACCTCTGCCTCTGCTGACTGCCCATGGGCACATGCCTGCAGCACCACACTCTCTTCTCTGCCCCCTGGACCCAGAAGGGGACCTGCTGGGGCACCCTGATATTTCCAGCTTCGTCCTCCTCCTCCACCGCTTTCCATAGCTCCTTACTGCCCCAGGCCAAGCCTCAAAGCCCTAGGACTTGAGAACCTGGAGCTGCACCACCTCAATCAACCTGCTGAGCCACCTGAAGCCCCCTCTTCTGTACCCTTCCCAGCAGCCTCACCTGACATGGCTGTCAATGAGGGATGCCATGCAGTCCTGACAGGGTTTCTTGAGCCTTTTTTTGAGACAGGGTCTCACTGTCACTGAGGCAGGAGTGCAGTGGCACCATTGCAGCTGGGACACAGAAGCGTACCACCCCACCAGGCTTTAAGTAGAGATGGGAGTCTTACTATGTTGCCCAGGCTGGTCTCAAACCCCTGAGCTGAAGCGATCCTCCTGTCTTCACCTCCCAAAGTTCTGGGATTATAGGTGTGAGCCCCTCAGCCCAGTCCTGACTTCTGAAATCTTAATGCCAAGACACCTCTCCTTTCTTGAGCCAATGGGGGCTATGACCCAGTGAGCTGAGCTGGGACCCAGCTGCCACTCACTTTCCTCATGGGACACAGAAGCCTGGAGACAGCTTGGAGCCCGGGACATGGACAGCCTCACTTTCTCCTCCCTGTTGTCCACATTTCCCTCCAACTGGACCAGGCTTTGAGAAGCTGAGGTGGAGACACTTCCCAGTAGGCCAACCTGCTGAGCCTCGGAGCCGCGAAGCTGGGAGCAGGAGGGCAAAGTCCTGAGTGGAGTCTATCCCAGGCCCGGTCCCTGGTCTCTGTCTCCTGGCAGCCCCAGGCTTAGGAAGGGGCTGGCTGAGGAGGCTGCAGTCGGGCCTGTAGGAAACAAAGGGAAGGCACAATAACCACACCCAATCTCCAGAGGACCAAGTTCCCTGTGCCACATCCCTCCTGAAAGGCTCCCAGTGCCTCATCACAGAAAGCACCAAGGAGAATACTCAGGGTCGGGCACGGTAACTCACACCTGTAATCCCAGCACTTTGGGAGGCCCAGGCAGGTGGATCATGGATCATGAGGTCAGGAGCTCGAGACCGTCCTGGCTAACCCGGTAAAACGCTGTCTCTACTAAAAATACAAAAAATTAGCCAGGTGTAGTGGCGCACATCTGTAGTCGTAGCTACTTGAGAGGCTGAGCCCGAAGAATCGCTTGAACTGGGAGGCGGAGGTTGTGGTGAGCCAAGATGGCGCCACTGCACATCAGCCTGGGTGACAAGAGTGAGACTCTTTAAAAAAAAAAAAAAAAAAAAAAAAAACCATCTAGGAGCCCACCAACCCAGCAGCAGCCTCCACAGGGCAACTTAGAGATGGCTTCCCAGGCCCCACCCAGACGCTCTGATTTCATTGGTTTGAGTGGGCACCCCGGGCACTTGTGTTTCTAACACTTAGTTCCCCGGTGTTTCTGCCAACAGCCCAGGTTTTCCGAGTTTGCATAGGAACCACTGCAAAGGTCTAAGCAAGTTCAAGGAGATGCGGGTAACACCTGGTATAACACCCCAGGCACTGAGCAGTCTTTACCTAAATCCCTGCAGGCGTCTATCCTTGGGGCATGGCAGGGACCAGGACCAGGACAGGTGTCTAGAATGGGGTGGGGGAGGGGCTCAGAGGCCCCAAGAGAACACAAGCCTGCAGGAGGCCCTGCGGGGGAAGGAGCCCCAGCTACCCTGTATTCTACTCCAGACACTGCAGCTAACAAGCTGTGCACCCTTCAGTAAGGGCGGCACCCTCTCTGGGCCTCAGATCCAAAGTCTGTAAAACATACAGAACAATGGTTCACAAAACTTAGAAGAGCTTAAAAGAGATTGTGTGTGTGTACATGTGTGTCTGTTACGGGTTGAATTTGGTTCCTCACATATGTTGAAGTCGTGACCCACCATACCCGTGAACGTGGTGTTATTTGGCAAGTTTTTTTTGCAAATATCAAGTTAAGATGGGACCACAGTGGAGGAAGGTAAGCCACACACCCAATGAATGCTGTTCCCAGGAGAAGGCCATGTGAAGACACCACCCAGGAGGCCACCACGTGGGACAGAAGCAGAGATTGGCATTGCCGGCAGCGATCAGAAGCTAGAGGTGGTACAGAAGGATCTTCCCTAGGACTTTCAGAGGCAATGTGGCTCTGCTGACAACTTGACTTTGGACTTCTGGCCTCTAGAACTGTGAGACCAAACATGTCTGTTGCATTAAGCCTTCTGGTTGGTGGCAATTTAATACAGTAGCCCTTGGAACTTAATGCAGCATGCTTACTAAACGTGCAGAAGCACTTTGATCTCTGAGGAGATCCAAGTTGGTAAGACAGTACAGCCTAGGACTCCTGTGGAATTTCACAGAGCACAGTGTGACCCTGCCAGGCAGGTGGGGGCAGGGAACACTCTGCAGACCACAGAGTCGGCCTCGGCCCTGCTGGCTATCACTGAAGAGCGAGGGCCCCACACGCCTCTGTGCAGCCTGGGAGAGTGCCTGACCTCCCCGAATCTGTCCCTTATGTGTCCTGGGGCCCCTGGGTTGTGGGGAGGAACAAAGAAGGCTGAGAAAGCCTCTGACCACTCCACAGACCCCAGAATGGAGCCAATGAGGAGGCACGAGAACAGCTGTCCCAAATCTGGGACAGGGAAGCTAGAGGACCAGTCACTTGCTGAGTGTCCACGACAGGCTCATTCCCAGGCATCTGGTTCCATCGGGCATGGGGCTTACAGATCTGGGAGCAGCCAGGAGCCTGGCTGGGAAACTGGAAGTGACTATCAGTCCCAGAGAACAAGAAGCTTGGAAGGAGAATCTCCTTTGAAATGGCCACAGCTGCTGGACTATCAACCCACAAATGCCATCCTCATCCAGCTCCAGATGCCAGGTAGGGAGGGAATTCCCTTCTCACAAGCACCTACTATGTGCAGATGTTGTACAGATGTCTGTTTTCCTCCTAAGAATTCTGCAAGGGAGATGTTAGATGTTCTTATTTGACAGTGGGGAAGACTGAGGCTCAGCAAAGGAAAGTCACAAGGTCAAGTTCACCCAGCCAGGGAGACAGAGGAGGCCGATGGAAACACCGAGAGAGCACCTGCTATGTCAAGTGCCTTGGCTATGCAGGCAGTGGGAACTGCTATCCAGAACCCCAAAAACCACCCTATGAAATACCTGATCCAAGATGAGGAAACAGATGCTCAGAGAGGTTCCTTGCTGGTATCACCTGGTCAGGTCAGGGCAGAGTAGGCATTGGAGGCAAACTCTGCCCCTTCCTACTTCCCAGGGGTGTTGGGAGGCAGGAAGGGGAGGAGATGGGGCCAATAATGGCTAATGACAGCAAACACATACTTGGGGGCAGTTTTCCATCAGGCACTGGTCTAAGCAATCTATGCCTATGAACATATGTGATCTTTGCAATAGTAACCCCATTGGAGATAGGGCCAGTGCAATTATTATTACCATTTTACAGGGGAGGAAACTCAGGTGCCAGGAGGCAGCTGGGCTCAGATTCAAAGTTGGGCAGCCCAGCTACTACCTCTCCGTTATAGGAAGAGCTGGGTGTTGGGCCGGTGGAGGAGCTGCTTTGTCTTGGCGCCAGGCCTAGCCTGGGGTTCAGCAGGTGTTCCCTGCACCCAGAGTGACACTCTGCCCCCATACAGGGTGCTTGTCTGCAGTTCCTCAGGTGGTCACTAGATGGCGGGTCCGCCCAGGCAGCGAGGACCTGCTGGCCAGGGAGGAAAGTCCGCGCATCTTACCCAGGGACTGTCAGCCTGGTGCTGGTCATCCACCTCCAGCTCCCCGGAGAAGTCGGGCAAATGAGACCTGCTGTGGTTTTGGAGGGTCAGGCTGAGGTGCAGACCATGGTGGGGGGCTGGGGCGAAGCCCAGCTGGCAGTGGGAACACAGCAGGAGCCCACCCTGGCCCAGGATGTGCTCCCTGGAGATCAAGAGGGCCCAGGATGAGAGACTGGGTGTCAGGCAGGCATGGGGCGAGGGAAGGGGAGGGTTGGGCGGTAAGAGCTGCTTCTCACCATCCCCTGCACCCGGAATATCGCAGCAGCTGTCACTTCCCAGCCTTCACGCCTGCCCCTGCCCCTGCCCCAGCTAACCTCCAAGAAATGCAAATCAGGGCCGGGCGCGGTGGCTCACACCTGTAATCCCAGCACTATGGGAGGCCGAGGTGGGTGGATCACGAGGTCAGGAATTCAAGACCAGCCTGACCAACATGGTGAAACCCCATCACTACTAAAAATACAAAAATTAGCCAGGCATGGTGGCACTCGCCTATAATCACAACTACTCAGGAGGCTGAGGCAGGAGAATTCCTTGAACCTGGGAGGCGGAGGTTGCAGTGAGCTGAGATCGCACCACTGCACTCCAGCCTGGGTGACAGAGTGAAACCATTTGTCCCAGGAAAAAAAAAAAAAAAAAAAGAAACCGCAAATCAGATCAATATCTGCACTTAAGAGAAGCCGGGCTCTGGCATGGCCTGTGGACTGTTTCGTCTTCCCAACCTCACCTCCCTCGCTCCCTCCATAAGGGCTGCCCCGTGGTCCTGAAGACAAAGTCCTGCCTCAGGCACCTTCGCTCTACAGGGCTCACCCTCACCAATGAGGCCCTTTTCCAGCACCCTGCCCCTCTCCCTGCTTCCTCCCTGCACAGCGTTTACCACGCCCTGACCACAGACCAAACAGCTCTCGTTTGCTGTATCTTCCTGGCCCCTTTGGAATGCACCACCCAGGAGGCCAGCACCTGGGCTGTCTCTCACTACCCAGTCCCTGAACCTAGAGCACAGCGTGGCATAGGTAAAACATATACATGTTTTCTGAATGAACAGAGGAATAGATAAGGGGTGGGAAACGATGGTTCAGCGTTGAATCTGGCTCACTGCCAACTCTTACAAATACTTTTACTGGAATACAGCCATATGTATTGCTGCTTTCACAGTGGTGGAGTTGGTAGTTGAAATAGAGACTGGATGGGCCATAAAGCCTAAAATACTTACTATGTGTCCCTTTACAGAAGAGTGTGGGTCCCTGGGATGCATGGATGGATGGTGGATGCATGGTGGATGGTAGATGGATGATGATGGATGGTGGAGGGATGCGAGGGAGTGAGGGCAGAAATAGTGGGATGGATGGAAGATGGGAAGGAAGGATGGGTGAAGGAATGGATGGGTGGGTGGATAAAAGAACCAAAGAACCAGCTACCAACCCCAGGAGGGGAAAGGGGTTGAGGAAAAAGGGTCCCAACACCTCTCTTCTGAGGCAGTCATGACAACAGCAATGCTAACTTCTGTGCTGGGCACCAAGGCTGAGCATTCCTGCATCACATCTCTCTTAACTGTCACAATCACCCTACATCCTGGAACCAGCTGCTGCTTCCATTCCTCAGATGAAGCAATGGAAGCTCAGAGAGGAGATGTGCCCTGCCCAGTCACCCAGCAGGCAAATGGAAGAGCCACCATACTGGTGTCTGGCTGCCTCGCTGACACCCCTGCCTTCTGCGGGCACCACCCTCCGTACTACCCCATCACCATGGGTCCCTGGTTCTCGAGCTGCCTCTTTCCCCAGGGCAGACTCACCCTGGGCAGGTCACAGATCCCCAGGCGGAGGGAGTGCCGCAGCCAGTGTGCGTAGTCAGCCTGTACTTCTCCCCAGAAGCTCTGCCGGGCACAAGAGGCCCTGAGGACGTGCTACAGCACAGCTTCCATGATGATCTTGTCTGGCTGAGATGGCCGATGCCTCTGGAATGAGAGGGCCCATGTGGCAGGGGCTCATCACGTAAGAGAATGCCCATGGCCAGCTGCAGGTGGAGACCCTCACCTAGCAAGAACACGTGCCAGGAAACCACCGTCAGAGCCCTCATCAGCCACAGCACTCCCTTACACTCTGGTGCAGGATTTTCTTCTATTTTTTTGAGACAGAGTCTTGCTCTGTAGCCCAAGCTGGAGTGCAGTGGCACAATCTCGGCTCACTGCAACCTCCGCCTCCCAGGTGCAAGTGATTCTCCCACCTCAGCCTCCCAGATAGCCGAGACTACAGGTGCACATCACCACGCCCAGCTAATTTTTTGTATTCTTAGTAGAGACAGCGTTTCATCATGTTGGCCAGGCTGGTCTTCAACTCCTGAGTTCAGGTGATTCCCTGCCTCAGCCTCCCAAAGTGCTGGGATTACAGGCGTGAGGCACTGCACCCCAACCATGGCAGGATTTCTGCTGTGAGCACTTAGGGGGATGGACCTAAGAGCCCCAGGAACCCAGATGGGAGGCCCAGAAGAGGAAGGGGCTTCCAGGGCCAGTTCTCCATGGGCGGCTTCCTGCCCGAGGCTCTGCAGAACAGTGCTCAGCCCTATGGTGAGCCCGTCAGGTAGTGATGCTGGAGGAGACCTGGTCCCTGATGCCTCCAAGAACCTGAGCTCCCGATCTCCCTCTGCCCCCTCCTGAGATGCCCACTAGCACCCACCTCCTTCCCCATCTGTTTCCAGCATCTCATGCTGGAAACACGTTTTTCTTGTCTTCCAGAGACCTCACCACATCCCAGGTAGGAAGGGAGTATTGTGCCCATTTCACAGGTGAGAAAACCAAGAAGCACAGCAGGGAAGTGAATTGCCCAGGGTCCCACAAGCACTGGAACTCAAGACCACACAGTCCCAGAGCAGTGCACTCCTGCAGCATGTGGAGCCGTGTGGGGGTTTCCTGTCTGGACACTGCTCCCTAGGCCTCATCTCGTATGTCACGTTCTGCCGCATGTGCTGCTGGCCCCAGGACAGGTCTAGCTGTTCAATGAAGATGTCTATGGTCTGTGTTATGGCCCCGCAGGTGCGGAGGGGTTACAGGCCTAAAGTTTCCTGGAGCAGATAGGGAAGAGAATAGGGTACATGACCTGGGAGGGGGGGCAGCCGAGAAGCCTGGAGCAAAGGGGAGCCCCACATTGGGCATGGCAGCCAGACCCCACATACCTGTCCTGGGGAGGCAGCCAGGCAGCCATCCCAGGTGGTGCTGTGTGCTGAGAACCTGTCGGCCCAGGCGAGCTGCAGAGTCACAGGCTGTCCTCTGTTCCAAGTGAGCTGTACCTGTGTTGAAATGGGAGGGCAGTGGTGGGGGTAAGGGGGAGACTCGGGGGAGAAGAGAGGCTAATGGCACCCCCACATCCCACCTCTGTTGGGAAATGAGAGGCTAGGGAGGATGCAGAAGCTGACACTGCCCTCCTGCAATATCCCCGTAGAGGAATTAGGATGGACGGTGAAGAGAGTGCCCTGCCCCTCAGCTCTGGAAGAGCCCAGCGCTGTTCCCAGGCTGCAGAGTGAAAGCATCTGGATTAAAAAAACCGCCTCATCCCCAACACCCAGACTCAGCATTTCCAAAAGCAGAAAGCAATCGCGTGCCTCCATGCGGCCTCCAGGGCCAGCAGGATCTGTCCCTGCCGGTCTGACCTCATCTCCCGGTCACTGGCCCCCACCAAGCACTCTGCCCCTGTCTTATTCCCCTTCCAGCACTCCCTGAAGCACCACGCTCCTTCCCACCACAGAGGCCTTTGCACATGCTTTTGCTGCCTCCTGCAGTGCTGCTTCTGCAGCTTTTCGCAAGCCTGGTCCTTCCCATCTCAGGGCTGCCTCCCCCATGAGGCCCTCACTGAACACCCGCCTACGGTAGCTCCCCCACCCGCCTGCCCAGTTACTCTCAATCTTATACACTCTTTACTTTTTTTTTTTTTCTCTGAGATGGAGTCTCACTGTCACCCATGCTGGAGTGCAATGGCATGATCTTGGCTCACTGCAACCTCTGCCTCCAGGGCTCAAGCGATTTTCCTGCCTCAGCCTCCCGAGTAGCTGTGATTGCAGGTGTGCACCACCATGCCCAGCTAATCTTTAGTATTTTTAGTAGACAGAGTTTTGCCACATTCGCCAGGCTGGTCTCAACCTCCTGACCTCAAGTGATCCGCCTGCCGCGACCTCCCAAAGTCCTCGGATTACAGGTGTGAGCCACTGTGCCCAGCCCATCTTTACTGCTTTATGGTGCTTACTGCAACTTCTGATTTTTACATTCATTCCTTGGCTTGAATTCTGGAGAGTGTCTTTTGCCTGCACACAGCTGGCCTGTTGTCCTCCCTTTCACAGATGGAAAAATCAAAGGCTCAGAGAGGCAATGGAAGACACCAGAGGCCACCCAGCCAGATGGGGTGCCCTGCTGCTCACTCAGTCCCCAAAGCTACCACTAAACAGGCAACTATAAATGATGAATTGGAGATGCCTGGACCTGTTTCCCACGTTAAAATGTGAGCTGTCCGTAAACACTGCATGGTATACAGTAGGTGCTTAATGAGGTATCGCTAAAGGAACAACTGAATGAAGGACCCTGGAGATCCTAGGCTTCAGGGAGCTGTGATTCTGGAGAAGTCCTTGTCACTGATGAACACGGTCTCCTTCTTCTACCTGAGGTGCCCAGCCCCCCAGGCTCAGCCACGCAGCTCTTGGCTCCTGCCCCCCGCCAAGGGCACCTGGGACATCTTTGCTCACCTGCTGGCTCTGCCTGCCACCCCTGCTCTCAGTAAGGCCACTTGCCTCAGCTTGCCGCCAGGAGACATTAAATGGGTGAGCCAGGGCCAGGAGTGAGCCAGCTCACTCCTCCCCAGCCATTGGGAGGAGGAGACCAGCACCTGGGGAGGGGGACAGACTCAGCCAGGGGCCTTACCCAGACAGGCTGCACCTCTTTCCCACCCGCACAGACCACCTTCTCCATCAAGGTCAAGGCTGCAAGGACAGATGTCATTGAGCACAAACCCAGCCCTCTGCAAGGCCCTGGGAGAGCTCAGCCCATTTCTCAGAGGAGAACATCGAGGCTTGGAGAGGAGCGGATGGAGCAAACACATGACAGATATGAAAGTGGAGGTCGCCCTCCTCTTCCACTGTCTTCCCCAGCTCTGTGGCTCCGGGCAGGTCACAGCATCTCTTAAGTCCTTCAATTTCACCATCTGAACACGGGGCTGTTAATAGCACTGAGCAGATTGGAGGCTGAGATGTGGGCTGACCTACGGCACCTATCATGGGGTAAGCATTCAGGGCCTGTCAGCCACCACCACCGCCGTGCCTGTCAAGGTGTTGTGGGGACCCAGGTCTCCTGCTGCCCTTCTAGTGAGACTGGGACATGGTGCAGCCTTCTCAGTCCCAGGTAAGACTCCTCCAGCAGTGGAGGGCCCCAAGGACCCTGCTCAGCCTGCAGGGTGGAGTTCAGCTCTGCCCCAGGGTGACCTTCAGCCCTGACACATCTACCTCGTTCCTGCCATCCCAGCGGACAACCAGGCCATCCGGGTGGCAGCCTCCCAAATGCTCTGAGGACAGGTGGAGGCTGCAGCGTCAAGGCAGGGGGAGGGGCAGTGGGTGGGTGAGCTCCACTGGGCGGGGAAGGACACACACAAAGGCTAGGCCATGTGAGCTGAGGTCAGCAGCTCCAGCCCCAGGGTGGTTCAGAGGACTCTTGGCGGCCGCCGCTGCCAGCTGAGGCAGGTGGCCCCTCGGGGCCACACACTCAGATAATTTTCACAAAATTTGGAAGCTATGCGCTCACTCTGTCACCATTACCACTTGGCACCCTGCACTGTCCCTGTGGGAATCCCCATTACAATGAGACTTCAAGGCTTCTCCAGGAGGCGACATCTGCCTCCCCAGCCCTCAAACCTGGGCTGGCCTCATGATGTTCTAATAGAATTCGGTGAAGTGATCAAGCGAGCACCAGTTCTAAGCCCAGGCCTTAAGAGGCCTCGCCACACTTCCTCCCTTGAACCCCTTCCCAGCCACAAGAACCAACCCTGCTCGCCTTTGGGCGGGTGCCACCCGGGGTTGGAGGGAGCCTGGTTTCAGCTCAGGATGTCTGAGTGAAGCTGACAGCCAGCTCCCGGGCAGGTCAGAGAGCCCAGCCAAGGCCAGCAGAGCCGCCTGCTCACCCTACAGACCTTGAACCTGTGGAATGCCAGAAAAGCTGCCCAGGTAACCCACAGCCTTGTGAACAAGGACCAATGCTTGCTTGATGCCTCTGAGTTTTGGAGCAGTTTTTTACTATCTTGAATCAAGATCTAATGGGAGCAGCCCCAACCCCCAACAACCTGCATCGCTCTTGGGGGCCTCACATGAATGGGTGACCTGCGCCCTCTCACATTCCCCACACCCCCATGCCGCCCAGTCCTATGCTCTCCTTCCATCTCGGGGTATGACGGGTGGCACCCCATAGCTGAGTCCTTGGAACAGTCTGCACACCCTGGGTCTTCTTCCTTTGTCCCCCAGGTGAGTCAAGCTGCCCTGACCTCCTGCATCACTTGACCCCACCTCCTGAGGCCCCTGCAGTCCTGCTTTCCCAGACTTCTACAGCAGTAGGCCGCCTGGGTGCCCTTTGTGCTGTGGTGAGCTCTGAGATCTGTACAAAGGGCACCCACCTGTTAAGATGGGCTGCAGGGAGCTGTGCCCAGAGACAATGGCACTGGTTGGTTCTCGGGGCATCACCCAGTCACTGGTTCTAGGGAGGCTGACCACATGCAGGGCTGGAAGCCTCTTCCCTGCCACCTGCTTACCCACCACGTGCAACACGGTGACCACAGTGTGGGGCTGCAAGCTGTGAGGCTCACCAAGGGTGGCACAAATACACAAACACACGCATGGATGCACGCACACACAGGCATACGCATGCACACTTACATGCACACACGTGCACACAGGCATGCACACATACGCAGGCATACATACGTGCACATACAGGCATGCACACATACACACCGGCATACACACACATGCACACTGCCTTGGCCTGTTGAGGACCTACTCATTTCCTCTGCCTTCCAGGGCACTCAAGTGGCAAATGTGACACTGGGAGGATTCGATCAGGCCTCCTGGCAAGCCGTGCCTCCGGGCTGGGGTCTGCACTCTGTCTCTGCACCTGGTGGGTCTGGGGTTGGGCTCTTCTCTGTGCCCAGGGGGTTTCTCACACAGAAACTGACAGTCTGCATGGCTGCATAGACCATGAATGACAACCCCTTCCAGGGATATTCCTGGCTAATTTTATTTTTTATTTTTTTTTTGAGACGGAGTTTTGCTCTTGTTACCCAGGCTGTAGTGCAATGGCGCGATCTCGGCTCACCGCAACCTCCGCCTCCTGGGTTCAAG
>NW_016107663.1:846324-848449 GCF_001604975.1 Cebus imitator
TTATTAACTCAGACGGGGTTTCTCCATATTGGTCAGGCTGGTCTTGAACTCCTGACCTCAGGTGATCCACCCGCCTCAGCCTCCCAAAATGCTGGGATTACAGGCATGAACCACCACACCTGGCCTTCCCGTTGATGTTCAAATGGCTGCACTTATCATCCAAGGCTAGCTCAAGCACCACCTCCTCAGTGGAGCCTTCCCTGGCCACCTAATCTAAATACACTCCCTGTTCACTCAGTCACTTCAGTACATTTTCTCCAGATCTTACTACTATCTGTGTCATTTTGGGTAGTTAATCTCCCCCACTACAGTACACAATTGATGAGAGGAAGGATTGATCAGTTCCATTTTAGGTCACACCCCACCTTCTGAAATGCCTGGCACCTAGTAGATGTTCAATAAATCATGCCAAAGGAAGAAGCGATGGATAAAGACACCGGCTGATAATCTATTCCAGCAAATTTTGTCCATTTCTCAGCCTTGCCCGCCCTTCTTCCCAGGAATCAGGACATTAGGACAATTTCTTTTTTCTCCAAGGGCTGTCCCAGGAGCCCCCCACCCCCACCCCAGCATGCCCTTGGCCTGAGCTGTCCTCCACACACGTGCAGGAAGGAATGTTCCAGCTTCATGAAGTTGGTGAGACTGGCCTTAGCAGCTACCAGATGGGTGCTGATGTGAAAATGATGCTCCTCCACGCCCAAGGCAAACGTGCTCCGAACCTCACCCTTGGAGTAGTGTAGCTGAATCAGGAAAAACACAAACACACACAAACACACACAATAAATCTTATCAGGGCTCTGATGGAACATTTAAGCAGATGCTGGCTTTAAGCCGTGAGCTCTGCCTCCCAAAGCCCCAGGCCCAGGAGACCCACAGCTTCCTGGGCTGGAGGAACTTTGGTGAAGTAAGGGTTTAGAGCCTCAGTTCAGGCCATCCCATGTGGCCATAGCGACTATCTTCTCAGGCCCTCCCTGCTGTAACACTGACTTGAAAATATCTACCAGCCTGGCACCAGCAGGCAAGAACTCTAGTTGCAGTACTGTTGCAGACAGCAGGGGGCAGTCTAGCAGAAAGGACAATGCTTGGGCTTGTGTCAGCATCAAACACGCAGAGCTCCAAGTGTGGATCCACCACGGAGAGGTGAGTAATCTCCAGCTAGTTCCTTAACCACCGGAGCCTCAGCCTTCTCATTCAAAACACAGGGATAAGGACATCTATTTTATTAAGGTTTGCTGTCAACATTGTATGAAACAATGTGCTAACTTCCAGGTTGGCTCAGCAGCAGATTGGCTCGGGGAAAATTACTAAAAATATATTCTGGGGTCCCACTTAAAACCTACAAAAACGGAGTCTCTGAGAAGAGTTTCAAGAACTAGTACTTTTTGTTTTTAAGATGGAGTCTCACTCTGTCACCCAGGCTGGAGAGCAGTGGCATGATCTCGGCTCAATGCAACCTCCACCTCCCAGGTTCAAGCGATTCTCCTGCCTCAGCCTCTCGAGTAGCTAAGATTACAAATATGTGCCACCAGGCCCGGCTAATTTTGGTATTTTTAGTAGAGACGGGGGTTTCACCATGTTGGCCAGGCTAGTGTTGAACTTCTGACCTCGGCTACTCTGCCCACCTCAGGCTCCCAAAGTGCTGGGATTACAGGCTCAAGCCACCACATCTGGCCAACAACTGGTACTTTTAATGAGTTCACCAGAGATGTGTCATTACATTAGTGATATCCCTGTCAAAAATGTTCAACCTGAATCTTCAGTGAACAATCTGACAAATCCACATTAGGAGAATGTTTTGCAAAATAACTTCCTGGACACTTCAAAATTGTCAATGCAGGGTTTTTTTTTTGGTTGGTTTGTTTTTTGAGACAGAGGCAGGGTCTGGTCTGTCATCCAGACTGGAGTGTGCAGTGGTGTGAACACAGCTCACTGTAGCCTCCACCTCCTGGGCTCAAGCAATTCTCCCATGCCTCAGCCTCCCGGGTAGCTGAGACTACAAGTAGGCACTGCCATGTGTGGCTAATTTTTTCATTTATTGTAGAGACAGGGTCTCCCTAGGTTGCCCAGGCTGGTCTTGAACTCCTGAAGTCAAACAGTTCTCCCATCTCGGACTCCCAAAGTGTTG
>NW_016107663.1:848482-860951 GCF_001604975.1 Cebus imitator
TGAGACGGAGTTTCGCTCTTGTTACCCAGGCTGGAGTGCAATGGTGCGATCTCGGCTCACCGCAACCTCTGCCTCCTGGGTTCAGGCAATTCTCCTGCCTCAGACTCCTGCATAGCTGGGATTACGGGCACGCACCACCATGCCCAGCTAATGTTTTGTAGTTTTAGTAGAGACGGGGTTTCACCATGTTGACCAGGATGGTCTCGATCTCTTGACCTCGTGATCCACACGCCTCAGCATCCCAAAGTGCTAGGATTACAGGCGTGAGCCACCGCGCCTGGCCATGGGATTTTTTTTTAAAGATGGTTAATGATAATAAAATGTTTAGGGGAAATCATATTGATATCTGCAACTTACTTTGAAACGTATCCAAAACTAAGATGGATGGAGAGCTATGTGATTATACAAAATAAAATGTGAACAGGAAAATCTAGGTATGTGGGTGTTCAACTGTGAAATTACTTCCATTTATTAGTGTCTGAAAAATTGTATAATAAAATGTTGGGTGGTCCTGGACACAGTGGCTCACGCCTGTAATCCCAGCACTTTGGGAGCCCAAGGTGGGTGGATCACTTGAGGTCAAGAGTTTGAGACCAAGCCTGGCCACCATGGTGAAACCCCATCTCTACTAAAAATGCAAAATTTAGCCAGATATGGTAGTGCATGCCTGTAATCCCAGCTACTCAGGAGGCGGGGGCAGTAGAATTGTTTGAACCCAGTGGGCGGAAGTTGCAGTGAGTCGAGATTGCATAACTGAACTCCTGCCTGGGTAACAGAGAGAAACTCTGTATCAAAAAAAGTTAAAAAATAAAAATAAAAAAATAAAACATTGGTTAGGGAAAGGTAGCATTGGAAAGAGAATGTTCAAGATCAGGAGCTGGCTTTTGGGTCAAATGTGGCCCACAACCTAATTTTGTAAATAAAGCTTTATTGTAACGCAGCCATGCCTATTCACTTACATGTCGTCTAGAGCTGCTTTTGTGTTACAATGACAATTCTGAGTAGCTGTAACAGCGATCATAAGGCCTGCAACCTCTATATTTCACTTTACAGTAAAAGTTTGTAGACCTCTGTTCTAGATTAAGAAAATTAAAAAGACATGGCAATTATGCACGCTGTGTGATCTTCGCCTGCATCCCAGATTTAAAACAAAACAAAACAATTTTTTGAAAGAACGTTATTGGGGAAGCTGGGAAATTTTATATGGGCTGTACATTAAATGAAGGTATTACTTCAATGTTCAGTTTCCTGAATGCTGTAATTATTGTGTTGAATCAGAAAATATCCTTGTTACAGGAGAGAGGTGAAGTATTTCGCAGTAAAAAGGTGACATCTTCAGAAACACCTCTATATTAATTCTTAATGATACAGAAAAAAATATATGTATAATACCAATTTACGTAACATAGATGAGAAATATGGAAAGATATTAACAATTGATCAATGTCCACTGCCCCACAGTAACTTTTATATAGGTTCAAATGACTCAAAACAAAAGTTGGGAGAAAACTAAGCAGCTCCCTGAACAGAACCAGGTGTGGTGGTACCACCTGGAGTCCCAGCTACCCTGGAGGCTGAGGCGGGAGGATCACTTGCACCCCAGAGCTTGAGGCTGCAGTGAACTATGATCATGTCACTGTACTCCAGCCTGGGTGACAGAGCAAGACCCTGTCTCAAAAAGAAATTTTAAAAATGAAAAGCAAGGCTAGGCAATGTGACTCATACCTGTAATCCCAACACTTTGGGAGGCCGACGTGGTGGATCATTTGAGGTCAGGAGTTTGCAACCAGCTGGGTAAGATGGTGAAACCCCATCTCTACAAAGACAAAACAAAACAAAACAAAAATTAGCCAGGTGTGGTGGTGCGTGCCTGTAACCCCAGCTATTCAGGAGGCCGAGGCGGGAGAATCGTTTGAACCCAGGAGGCGGAGGTTGCAGTGAGCCAAAATCATGCCACTGCACTCCAGCCTGGGTGACAAAAGGAGACTGTCTCAAAAAAGCAAATAAATAATAAAGAAAGAAGTTCCCTGAATGATTGTGCAGTTGTA
Source organism: Cebus imitator (assembly GCF_001604975.1). Taxonomy (NCBI): domain Eukaryota; kingdom Metazoa; phylum Chordata; class Mammalia; order Primates; family Cebidae; genus Cebus; species Cebus imitator. The sequence continues at coordinate 850,531 of NW_016107663.1, forward strand.
GCAAGCTGTAGGGAACTCCAAACTCGTGTAAATTTGGCAGAGAACCCCAGCACATAGCATGTGCTCTGTAAAGAAATTCAGCCTGGGCCAGGACTAGGAGGGTGCCTAGCAAAACACGGTGGCTGGCCGGAAAATGAAATGACCAGTTGGCAGATGTGACCATTCATGCATGCACTCACCCATTCATGCCCCGTTTTTTTACTGAGAACCTACTATGCACTGGGCCCTGTGCCAGGCAGTAGGCATGTCCTCCCGGGAGCTCCAGATTTGGACATGGACAGCGACAGCTCAGAGGGACAAAGGAACCTGGCCTAAGTCTAATGGGCCCTTCTGTCCACTCCCAGGAGCCCCCAGTCCTTCCTGCAGAGCAGAAATGGGGGTGACACTGGCTCAGCTCAAACAGCTGTGTCATCAGCTCCAGCCTCTACAAGTGCACCAGGCTGGGTGAGGCGACACCAGGCACCAGGCACTGGGTGAGGAGGCCTCCCCCATCTCCCAAAGGGCCCTTGGGCCTGGCTGTGGGCCGGCCCAGGAATGTAAACCTGGGTATGTTTGGGAAAGCTGGAGCCAGAGGTTTCCAAGGGTGGCCCACGTGGGCCTGCTGCAGGCTGGCGGACAGACGTGCATGCGTTAACATGTCCCAGAGGGGCCTGGCCGCCTTCCACCTGGGGCAAGCATCTGGAACCAGTTAGGAGCCAGGCAGCTGGGGCACAGTTACTTTAGCTGAGACTGAGGCTGAGCTGGGGCAGCAGCCCAGGAGGGAGGGGAGGTGATGCCGGCCTGAGAGCAGCACAGCTCTTTGCTAGAAGGAAGGAAAGAGAGGGCTGGAAGCTGGCAAGACACCGCCTTGTCCAGTGCCCCCAGGGCGAGGTTGGACCAAGTCAACTTCCCCAAGAGAGGGTCAGAGAGCCAGGATCACATCGGTGGCCCAATGCAGGGCTATTCCAGGCTATACCCTGAGGCCAAAGGGCCATACGGTGTCCTGGTTAGGGCTGGACTCTGGAGCCAGGTGACCTGTGTTTGAATCCCAGCTTGGCCTCTACCTAGCTCTGGCACCACGGGCAAGCATCTCGGTTGCCCCGCTCTGAGCCTCAGTTTCCCCATCGGTATCAAGGGTTAAGCCTGGCTCTGGGCTGCAAGTCTGTCATGAACCCATCCATGAGCTTTCTTGGGTTGGTCCCATGGGAGGCCCAGCAGGTTCTGGACAGCAGGATTGTGACCCCCTGGCCACCTCCCAGGGCTCCTCACATAGCTCCCCTCCCCTCAGTCCTTCAGGCCAGGGTGGGAATCATCTCCATGTTTCCTTTTCATTTTTCCTAGAGACAGGGTCTTTCTCTGTCACCCAGGCTGGGGTGCAGTGGTATGATCTCTGCTCACTGCAGCCTCCACTTCCCAGGCTCAAGTGATCCTCCTGCCTCAGCCTCCCAAGCAGCTGGGACTACAACAAGCATCACCACACTTGGCTAATTTTTAAGACTTTGTAGAGATGGGGGTCTCACTATGTTGCCCAGACCGGTCTCACTATGCTGCTGCAGCTCCTGGGCTTAAGCAATCCTCCCACATCGACCTCCCAAAGCACTGGGGTTACAGGTATGAGCCACTGTGCCAGGCCTGGGTAAGCCCAGGGTGCTGCACCCTCCTGTCGGGTTCCTCTCCACCCCAGGGTCTCAGTCTTGAAACAGCTGATGTCTTGGCTCATGGCCTCGTGGTCGTGGGTGTGTCCTGCGCACCGTAAGATGCTTAGCAGCATCCGTGGCCTCTGTACACTGACCCTCATAGTGTCCTCCTCCCCAGTGTAGCAACCAGAAACTCCCCAGACATGTCAAAAGTCCCTGGGGGTGGGGGGAGAGTCGCCTCTAAGTGAGAACCACTGGTTTACCCCTTCAACAAGTGGCTTACTCACTCCCTTCCTAGCTGCTGAAATCTGAGCAGTGGAAACTGGCTGGTGGCGCCTGACAGCGTACACGTGAGAACACCAAGCCCCTCACCCGGTGCCCAGCCCTAAGGGCAGTAACAATCACTAGTAAGTGTCTAGATCCTGGGATGCACTTAGTTTCTAGACCAAGAACTCATCAGTGCTCTGCCTGGAGAAGGTGGGGGATTTTTATAGCTAGATGACCTTGAAAAAGTCACTTGTCTGAGCCTCCCTGCCCACATCGGTGCAGCGGGGCTGAGCAGAGGATTGAGAGGTGACTTGTCCAGCATCAGTGCACAGTAGGTGCCAGCCAATGTTTCCTCCCCACAACTCCTCTCCTCCTGGTAGGTCGGGGCCTCACCTGACTGCCTGGTTCTGGCCATGGATGTCAACGACCAAGCTGGCCTGAGAATCGCAGGTCGGCAGCAGCAAGGAGCTCATCTCTTCTGCTGCCCAGAGTCCTAGGAACACGAGCTGAGGAGGGAGCAGACGGCGAGGTGTGAGGGCACAGACAGCCTGAGGACCCTCACAGGCCAGGTGGGGACCCCAGCCAAGCTCTACAGCCCAGCACGTTCCTGTCCCCAAGCTCCACAGGCCTGGCTCATCCAACACTCTCATGGGTGCTGAGGATGCAAGGGGTCGGTCCCTGTTGCAGCTCAGGATGGCAATGACCACTCAAAGGACAGCTGCAGCCCAGACATTAGTCAAGAACATGCTCCCCGGGGGGCTCCTCATCACCTGGCCTCGAGTCCAGGGCAGAGCGTAGATGAAGTCAGGGGCATGGGGTATCCAGTCCACTCAGTTGTGGGGTACAGAGCTGAGATCCTTTGCAGGAGGGGTGACATCCTGGTCCCCTGAGCCCCAGGAGCCACCCCCTCCTCCCACCGCAGAGTGGACTAGGGCAGGGGTTGCTGGGTAATCTGAAACAGGAATGCGTATGTGAAAGAAGCATTGGAGCCTGCTCTGGAATGCACTCCGTGGCTCTTGGAGAAGGAGGGCCAGCCAGGCAGGCCAAGTTCATGCCAAGTGACAGTGGCCATGGCATGGCCCATGTGGGTTCCTCTGCTAAGGCAGGAGGTCCCCATGAGGAAGGACCCGGGTGCCAAGTCTGAGGCCCTATTTTGCTGCTTGCTTGCTAGGTGACCTTGAGCAAGTCACCCACACTTTGCTTGTGACCCAGATACGATGGTGATTGATGATAACGGTCACTGTCACACCATCAGCGTCACCTTTTTCATCCTTATCACAAGTGCTTCTTATGCATCTACTCAAGCATTCTTGAGATTAACTCACTCAATCCTCACAACCTCCCGTTATAGGTAGTATCATCATCCCCATTTTGCAGATTAAGAGATGAGGGCATGGAGAGGCGAAGGAATTTGCCCAGGGCCACACAGCTGGCAAGCAGCAGAGGTGGGATCCAAACACTGGAAAAAGCTTGGTAAGGAAGGGGTCATCCTGCCTCTCTCTCTGGGACGTTGGGAGGATGAACCTAACAAATGCCCATGAACCCTTCAAGGGGGGCCAGCACGGGGCGGGCACTGGACAAGCAGGAGCTTTGATTCTGACCCAAGACAGCAGGACATAAAGTCAAATCAGAAGCCAGACACTAATCCAGGGCACCCGTCCACACCAGCCCTGCAACTGGGAAGGCAGAGACTGCTCAGCAGACCTGGTTACAGCGATTACAAATGAAGCCTTTGTAAACTGTAAAGTACTGGGGAAACCCAAGGCCTGGCCCTCCCCATCTGCCCTGCAGACAGCAGGGTCCTCTGCACCCCAGGAATTGGACAGAGGGGACAATTTGGAGGGAGGTCTTCCCTATCCACTCCTTACCTGGCTGGAGCAGGGCAGGCCCAGCTTCTGAAGAGCGGGCACTGTGTGGCTGGCATTGGTCACCATCTGCAGTGGGCTGTGCAGTGGCCAAGCCACCAGGGCTGCCAGGTCCACGCTGACACCACCGTCCCTGCCATGGAGGGCCATGTTGGCCTGGGTCTGGGACTCCAGAGGCAGAAAATGGCACGGGCTACTGAAGACAGGTTCACCTCCCTTCCCAGCCCAAGAACACACCAGACTTCAGGAGGGGCCACATCCTGTGGCCCTCAAACACAACTCCAGCGGGAAAAGGAAAGGCTCCCATGGGGGGCTGGATGGGGTCGACCCCTTTTGAGCCTCCTTGACATCATCTGTCATCATTTGTCCCTGAGGGTCTAGGCCTGGGTGGCTCCTCCTTTCATTGAAGTTGAAGTTGTTGAAATGACACCTCCTCCAAGAAACCTCCCCTGACTACCCCTCTGAAGTCCCTCCCAATTCTTTGCTGCCAGGCATCCTCCATCCATCTCCCTGCAGTGGGGTTCCCAGCACAACCCGAAATGACCTCACTCACTTACTTACTAGGTTCCTGCTCCCCGACTGCCACTCCATGAGAATGCCAGCCCCCGGGGGTGGGGTTTCTCTTAGGACAGCCCCTGACACACAACAGGGGATCAGTGAGTGCTTTCCGAAAGACTGAGGGAGGCTGCTTCTCTGTAGAAATTCTTGGGGATTCTCTGAGCAGCCTGCAGATGAATCAGCATGAGGTCTGCTCCTGATAAATGGCCACTGCGGCCTGATACCCACCGGCAGCCGCCTGGCCCTGGCTGGAGGGACCCATCCCTCCCATCACCCCCGACAGAAGAGGAGAGTCTGGCTCACAACAGGAGTTTCTTCTTTGACTTAAATTCCCACTGCTACACATAGAAACCAGGCAGGTCCAGGAGCCCCCCAAGCAAACAGATGGTGCCTACTCTATGTCAGATTCCAGGTTCCCGTGGGGTGCAGCTCATGGCTCAGGCCCAAGCGACACTCAGCCAGGCTCCAGCACCTCCCATCTGGCCAGCAGGGTGGATAAGCCCCGCAGCTCTGAGCCTCGACTTCCTTATCAATAAGGTGGGCACAGCCCACCCGCCTCAAGGGACAGCATCCAGAGTGAATGGGGTAACACATGGGAGAGGACCACCTGTGGGGCATGCAGGAGGCCTGGGAAACTCACCCTTCCTTCCTCATTCCACACTCAACCACGCGTACCTACTACGTGCAGGCCAAGAGGAGGGAGGGGACACAATTCCCATGCCCGGGAGCGCCTGGCTGGCAGAGATACCAAGAATGTTAACAGGCAGAAAGTGTCCCCAAGAGGGGGGACATCAGACTGTGGACAGCCATGGGAGGAGGGAGAGGTCAATCCTGGCTGGGGGCGGCCACACCAGGCATCCTGGGCCAGGAACTAGAGCGGCGTGAAAGTGTTCATCCAGAATGACCTCCCAGCACTCCGTCACTTGTCCCCAACAAATTCTGAGGTCAGCTCAGACTAGGGACAATTTCTTCATGTGATCCAGTCCTCCATTCACCCCTAGGAGGCTGAGGGCCAAAAATAAAGTTTTTGTTGTTTTTTTTGTTTGTTTATTTTTTTGAGATGGAGTCTCACTCTGTCACCCAGGCTGGAGTGCAGCGGTGCGATCTCGGCTCGCTACAACCTCCGCCTCCCAGGTTCAAGTGGTTCTCTTGTCTCAGCCTCCTGAGTAGCTAGGACTACAGGCATGCACCACCATGCCCAGCTCATTTTTTTTTTTTTTGTAGAGACAGAGTTTGACCATGTTGGCCAGGCTAGTCTCGAACTCCTGACCTCAAATGATCCACACACCTCAGCCTCCCAAAGTGCTAGAATTACAGCCGTGAGCCATTGCACCAAGCCCCCAAAATAAAAAAAAGGTTGAGGCCAACAGAAGTTGCACTAGGGGGCTAGGGAGACCCAGGGGTCCTGAATGGTCAAGAGCCAGTTCTCTCTAATCTATATGGGGGTCAGAGAGTAGCTCTGGGTTCAATCCTTATTCCATCATTACCAGCTGTGTGGCCTGGGCCAGGTGACTAACCCTCTCTGAGCCTCCATTCCTCATCTGCAGAATGGGAATGGCATTCCTAAACCTACCTCATATGCTCATTCATGCACGTTAGACACCTACTATGTGCCCTGTGGCAAAGCAGACAAAAATCATCCCTGCCCTCATGGAGCACACGTTCTGGTGATTCTAGTGTGGAGAAAATGAGAAACCAAGGTATTTGCATGCTACATGGTGTGTTCACATGACAGAACTGGGGAGAGGGTGGGAGGAGATGGGGAGGTGGAAAAAAGGCAAACACCTAAGGGAGGCGAGGGAGCCAGGCAGGTATGTGGGAGAGAGGCATTCCAGGCGGCAGGATCAGCCCGTGCCAAGGTCCTGGGGCAGCAGCAAACCTGGTCTGTTAAAAAATAGAAAGGAGTGGAACAGGTGGGGTTGGGGGCCGGGAGACGAGGTGAGATTGGGGAAGGGGGTGGGTTCTGCCAGCTCGCATGCCCCTCTAAGAGCTGTGGCATTCCCCTGTGTGATGCGGACAGCTGTACTGTACTGAGCTCTCGTGTGTGCACAGCTTGCCTGGCATGTAGGTAGTAAGTGCCCAGCCAATGCTGGCTCCTCTTATTGCTTTTATTTTCCCCCCATAATGGGCTGAACCATGGATCCCAAAAAGAGATAATGAAGTCCCACTCACCTCACCCTCCGTCCTATGAATATGACCTTATTTAGAAATAACGTCTTGGCTGGGCTCGGTGGCTCACAACTCTCACCCCAGCGCTTTGGAAGGCCGAAGTAGGTGGATCACAAGGTCAGGAGTTTGAGGCCAGCCTGGCCAACATGGTGAAGCCCCGTCTCTACTAAAAATACAAAAATTAGCCAGGCATGGTGGTGCACATCTGCAGTCCCAGCTACTCAGGAGGCTGAGGCAGGAGAATCACTTGAACATGGGAGGCAGAGGTTGCAGTGAGCCAAGATCAGGCCACCACACTCCAGCCTGGGTGACAAGAGTGAGATTCTGTCATTCATAAATAAATAAGTAACTAAGTAAGTCAGTCAGTAAATCGTCTTTACAGATGGAATAAGTAAAAATAACTTCACATTCAAGACAGACAGGTGTTCAATCCACTGTGGATTGTTCTGTTTTATTTTGAGACAGGGTCTCATTCTGTCACCCAGGCTGGAGCACAGTGTTGTAATCATAGCTCACTGCAGCCTCGACCTTCTGGCTCAAGTGATTTTCCTGCCTCAGCCTCCTGAGTAGCTGGGACCACACACACGTGCCACCACATCCGGCTAAGATTCCTGTGTTTTAAGCCATTCGGTGTGTGGGACTTAGTTGCAGAAGTCCTAGGAAACTAATCTGCCTATCTTGGGAGTGAGGCCATTCATGGGCAAGGCTGTCCTGGTTGTCCCAGAGCCCAGGGCCACACTGGGCTTGACAGGGTGCCATCTGGGTCCAGGCCTGAGGCTGCTGGCTGGCCCAGGCATGGAAGAAGCTAGCTCCCCAGTCCCAGGGCTGTGCACTGAGTGCCTTACCATGTATCTGCAGCTCTGTGAGCAGGGAGGCCTCGCCTGGGAATCCAGCCCACAACAAGTCCTCACTGTTATGCCGGCTCTGGCCAGAGAGCTCCAGGTGCCCGTCATGGTAACAGCAGCTCAGAGTAGTTGAGAGATGTGGGTCCCATCAGGATGCGTCCAGAATGCTCAAAGCCCGAGCTACCATTGTCAATGTCTGTGAAGACCTGGAATGCCACCAAGGAGATGCTGGGCTGCCCTGTGCAGAGAGACAGCCAGCCCCCAGCAACCTGGCACTGGCTCCCACACACCCTGGGGTTATCAGTGCCATCCGTGTCCCTGTGGTGGGAGGACCTCAGACCCTCTTGAAGGAGCAGGTTTGATGACCAATGCTGTTACTCCAGCTAATTACACGTGCACCAAGGAACCCACAGAGAAAATACAGAGAACCAATCAGGAGGTGGGGCAGGCAGGGGAGAGGGGGTCTGGGGGAGGATGGCTAGATCAAACCTTTGGGAAGAGGAAGATGTCCTGGCTGAGGCAAAACAGGTTGGCAAACTACAGCCTACACCTTTTGTTGTAAATAAAGTTTTATTGGAACATAACCCTGCCTGTTTGTCACAGGTGTGTGAACCAGAGCAACTCCATCTTGAATACGGGCTTGGTAAAATGAGGCTGAGACCTACTGGGCTGCATTCCCAGATGGTTAGGCATTCTAAGTCACAGGATGAGACAGGAGGTCACACAAGATACAGGTCATGGCCAGGCATGGTGGCTCACGCCTCTAATCCCAGCACTTTGGGAGGCTGAGGTGGATGGATCCCCTGATGTTAGGAGTTCAAGACCAGCCTGGCCAACATGGTGAAATGCCATCTCTACTAAAAGTACACACACACAAAAATGACCTAGGCATGGTGGCACGTGCCTGTAATCCTAGCTACTCAGGAGGCTGAGGTGGGAGGATTGCTTCAACTTGGGAGGTGGAGGTTGCAGTGAGCCAACATTGCATCACTGCACTCCAGCCTGGGGAACAGAGGAAGACCCTGTCTTCAAAAATAAAAAAGTAAAAAGAAATTCAGGTGCAGGTGTAGAATGCATTAGCACAAGCAGGGGTGCTGTGGTGGTGGAGAAGGCGGTCAGGAAAGGCCTCTCTGTGAAGGTGATAGACGTGAGGGCTGAGCCTGGGGACTCCTGGGGAGAGCAGCCCGGGAGGGCTCTAGGTGTTGGTGCCATTTGTGGTCCTTTTGTTTTGTTTTGCTTCATTTTGTTTTTGAGACAAAGTCTTGCTCTGTCACCCAGGCTGGAGTGAAGTGGCACAATCTCGGCTCACCGTGATGTCCACCACCCAGGTTCAAACCACCGCAGCCTCCCAAAGAGCTGGGATGACAGGCGTGGGTCACTGCACCTGGCCTCTGCATCAACAGGTTTAAACTCTCCTGACAGCTGTGCTTTAGGAAGAGTGTTCTGACAGGCATCGGAAATAAATGACAGAATGGCAGGACAAGGATCACGTCAGTGACAGGGTGGCTGTGGACATCTGCTGGCCAGCAGCAGGGAAGACACTCAGACCCCGGGTTCTCCCTCTGCAGCCTGCCTGCATATGAATCCTCCTCCCCACATCAGTAGAAGCCTGGAACTCTCAGAAAAGCAGACCTCATCAGCCGCTGCCACATTCACCAGAATGATGTGATTAATTCCTTCACGCAGAAGACAGCAGGAACCCTGAGAGAACAGGATCCAGAAAGTGTGGGTTTTGATGGACAGAGTGGTAGGATCTGGGAGGCTCCACCTACCTCGCCTCCTGACGCCCACACTCCTTCCCCAGTCCTGCTTGGCATAGAGACTAGGGTGACATCAACAGAAAGGTAGACGCTTGGAAGGACACCAGCGACACAGAGAAGAGGAGGCCAGAGGTCCGCAAAGCGCTCAGCTCCTGGCCTCGGATGCCCAGGACTCTGTCCAGAAAGTCTCCCTTCCAGCCATGGAACTTGATGGTCCTCGAGTTCCTCAGGATGGAGCTGGTGAGCCAGGCCCAAAAGTCCTTCTGCCTCATTTGCTCTCCTGGGATTGGAGGGAAGAGAGAGATGAAGACACGGCAGGTCCAGAATTCTCCTCTGCACCCTGACAGTCACCCTGCAGCAAATCCCACTGATCTCACCAAGTGCGTCGCAAAGCTGTCTGCCTCTCCGCATCTCTGACTCCCTGAGCCCACCTGGGGATGGCGCCATCAGGAAGGCTACCTGGAGGTGGGTAATGCCTGAGTACATCTTTTTCTCTTTCTTTTACATTTTTGGTGGAGTTGGGGAGGGGTCTCACCATGTTGCCCAGGCTGGCCTCAAGTGATCCTCTGTCCCTGGCCTCCTAAAGTGCTGGGATTACAGGCATGAGCCACCGTGCCTGGCCATGGGTTTTCTTGAACCAAGGCATACTTCTGGTCATGTTTAACAGAATTGTGCCCCAGACCTGTACTTTTCTTGATTCATCCTCCTTTGAATAGCGAACCTCTCAAAAGCTGTAACGAACATGGAAGAGCCGCTGGCCGGGTGGGCTGGGAGGTGGCAGGGGGGCTGGGGTCCCAGCAGTTGGCATCCCCTTTCCCAGGATGTACGCATGGCCTCATGTACCTGTCCTTTTATCTCCCAGGTCAGCTCGTCGACACTGTCTGGGTGAAAAAAGACCAGATCTTGTTTTCATCCACGTTGGAAGCCAATATCACCGCCCACAACATGGCTGTCAGTGCGTGCCCGAGCCACTGGTAGCCTAGAGATATTTAGACCTGGTTTATTAACCATACACCTGCCAGACCCAACCCAGCCAAAACATGAAATCGACCAGGCGCCATGACCCACATCTGTAATCCTAGCACTTTGGGAGGCCAAGGCGGGTGGATCTCCTGAGGCCAGCAGTTTGAGACCAGCCTGGCCAACGTGGTAAAACCCCATCTCTACTAAAAATATAAAAATGAGCCGGGTGTGATGGTGCACACCTGAAATCCCAGCTGCTCAGGAGGTTGAGGTGGGAGAATCACTTCAACACAGGAGGTGGAGGTTGCAGTGAGCCGAGATTGAACCACTGCACTCCAGCCTGGGCAGGGAGAGAGACTCCATCTCAAAAAACAACAG
>NW_016107663.1:861746-863969 GCF_001604975.1 Cebus imitator
AGCAAGAATCCATCTCAGAAAAAAAAAAAAAAATACCCAGGCATGGTCGCATGTGCCTGTGTTCCCAGGCTACTCAGGAGGCTGAGGTGGGAGGATTGCTTGAGCCAGGGAGAATGAGGCTGCAGTGAGCTGAGGTGGTGCCACTGCACTCCAGCCTGGGTGACAGAGTGAGACTCTGTCTCAATAAATCAACAAATAAAATAAAAAGTTGTTGTCTCCCAGCTGGGAGGCTGGAAGTGTAAAGTCAGGCGTCTGCAGGCCACGCTCTCTCTGGAGGCTCTGGGGAAAAATCTGTCCCAGCCTCTCTCCTGGCTCAGGCATCCCTTGGCTTATACTGGCCATTGTCCTTCTATGCATGTCTGTCTCTGTGTGCAAATTTACCTTTGGGCAGGCACAGTGGCTCACACCTATCATCCCAGCACTTTGGGAGGCTGAGGCAGGATCGCTTGAGCCCATAAGTTCAAGACCAGCCTGGGAAACATAGTGAGATACCGTCTTTACATAAAATACAGAAAATTAGCTGGGCATGGTGGAACACACCTGTAGTCCCAGCTACTCAGGAAGCTGAGGTGGGAGGATCACTTGAACCCAGGAGTTTGAGGCTGCATTGAGTTATGATCACACCACTACACTCCAGCCTGGGTAAGAGAACAAGACTGTCTCAAGAAAAAAATATTTTATTCTTTCTTTCTCTTTTACTGGCAACAAATTTCCCTTTTAGTAAGAACACCAGTTATATGGGATCGGGGCCCCACCTTCATGACGCATTTTAACTTGATGACCTCTGTAATGACCCGGTCTCCAGATAAGGTCATGCCTGGAATCCCAACACTTTGGAAGGCTGAGGTGGGAGGATCACTTGGGGCCAGGAGTTCAAGACCAGCCTGGGCAACATAGTGAGACTTCACCTCTAAAAAAACAATTAAAAAAAAAATTAGCTGGGTATGGGGGTGTGTACCTGTAGTCCCAGCTCCTTGGGAGGCAGGAGCACAGAGCGAGCCCAGGAGGTCGAGGCGGCAGTCACCTGTGACTGTGCCGCTGCACACCAGCTGGGCAACAGCAAGACCTAGTCTGTCTCAAGAGAAAAAAGAAAGGTTTGCTGATCCAATGTGGGGTAATTTTTAAAAACTTTAACTCTATATTTTTTCATATTGCTTAGCTTTTCCCCATGAACTCTGTGATTATAACCAGAAAATCGCAGCCACATTACTTTTTTATTGTTTTTTGAGATGGAGTTCTGATCTTGTGGCCCAGGCTGGAGTGCAGTGGCATGATCTCTGCTCACTGCATCCTCTGCCTCCTGGGTTACGTGATTCTCCTGCCTCAGCCTCCTGAGTAGCTGGGACTACAGGCGCATGCCACCACGCTTCGTTCATTTTTGTATTTTTAGTAGAGAGGGGGATTCACCTTGTTGGTCAGGCTGGTCTCGAACTCCTGGCTTCAAGTGATCTGCCCGCCTCAGCCTCTCAAAGTGCTGGAATTGCAGGCATCAGCCACAGCACCTGGCCATACTTATCTTTTTGTCTGCAGAAATGATCAACATTTCAATTTTTGTTTGTCTTGTTTTGTTTTTCTTAGATGAAAACAAACTGGCAGTTATAACTGGGGAAGACAATTTGCATTATGGGAACCTGGGAATTGTGCTGAGTTCCATAATCAAAGTTGGTAAAAAGAAACTGGGATTATGGGGGCGGTGGCACACACGCCTGTACTCCCAGCACTTTGGGAGGCCGAGATGAGTGGATCACCTGAGGTCAGGAGTTTGAGACCAGCCTGGCCAACATGGTGAAACCTGTCTCTACTGAAAATACAAAAATTAGCCAGGCCTAGTGGTGGGTGCCTGTAACCCCAGTTACTCATGAGACTGAGCAGGAGAATCGCTTGAGCCTGGGAGGGGGAGTGAGACTCTGTTTCAAAAAAAAAAAAAAAAATTCATCCTGGGATGCAAGGCTGATTCAACAGACACAAGTATATAAACGTAATTCACCACATAAACAAAACCAAAGACAAAACCCACATGATTATCTCCATAGATGCAGAGGCAAAACGCTCAATGAACTAGGTGTTGATGGAACGTATCTCAAAATAATAAATGCTATTTGTGACAAACCCACAGCCAATATCATACTGAATGGGCAAAAACTGGAAGCATTCCCTTCAAAATCTGGCACTAGACAAGGATGCCCTCTTTCACCACTGCTATTCAATATAGTATTGGAAGTT
>NW_016107663.1:864574-868440 GCF_001604975.1 Cebus imitator
TGACGGAACCATAAAACAGAATGAAGTCATGTCCTTTGCAGCAACATCGATGAAGGTAGAAGCCATTATCTTACATAAACTAACAGAGGAACAGAAAACCACATACTACATGTTCTCACAAGTAGAAGCTCAACATTGAGTACACATGGACACAACAGACACTGAGACTTACTTGAGGATGGAGGGAAAGAGGAGGGTCCGGACTGAAAAACTACCTATCAGGTACTGTGCCTACCACATAGGTGACAAATAATCTGTACACAAATCCCCAGTAACACCGATATAATAAACCTGCACAGGTACCTCTGAACCTAAAATAAAATTTAAAAAATAACCGATAAACTAAATCAAAAGAAAGCATAAGGAAAGGAAAATGTGAGATAAAAACAGAAAAATAGTAGATATAATAAATAGTTTGGTGCCTTGAAAAAAAGGAAATAGACAAATTAGTAAGAAAGGAAATAAGCCTAAAAGGAAAAAAAGACAAAAACAGCATAAGTTAACTCTAATATTATAAGGGACTATTTTACACAACTCTGTGCAAATACATTTGGAATCTGCATTGATTACTATCCAATTCAACTTCTAAATTATAAAAATGTCCTACATCTGCACTGTTCAATATGTAGCCACTAGCTACGTGTGTTGAGTGAATCCTCGTACACTTAAATGTGGTTCATGTGACTGAGAAACTAAATTTTTTCTAATTATTAATGTATTTAATTTCTGATTATAATTTCATTGTAATTAGTTTAAATTTTAATGGTTTCATGCAGCTAGTGGTATTGTATCAGAAAGCACAGAATATGAAATTGAAATTTTCTTGACGGCCGGGTGCGGTGGCTCAAGCCTGTAATCCCAGCCCTTTGGGAGGCCGAGGCGGGTGGATCACGAGGTCAAGAGATCGAGACCATCCTGGTCAACACGGTGAAACCCCGTCTCTACTAAAAATACAAAAAATTAGTTGGGCATGGTGGCGCGTGCCTGTAATCCCAGCGACTCAGGAGGCTGGGGCAGGAGAATTGCCTGAATCCAGGAGGCAGAGGCTGCGGTGAGCCGAGATCGCGCCATTGCACTCCAGCCTGGGTAACAAGAGTGAAACTCCGTCTCAAAAATAAACAAATAAATAAATAAATAAATAAATCTATTATAAGGACACATGCACACGAATGTTCACTGCAGCACCGTTTACAATAGCAAAGACTTGGAACCAACGCAAATGCCCATCATGGTAGACTGGACAGGGACAATGTGGCACATATACACCATGGAATACTATGCAGCCATAAAAAACGATGAGTTTGTGTTTTTTGTAGGGACATGGATGAATCTGGAAACCATCATTCTCAGCAAACTGACACAGGAACAGGAAATCAAACACCGCATGTTCTCACTCATAGGTGGGAGTTGAACAATGAGAACACATGGACACAGAGAGGGGAGCATCACAGTCTGGGGTCTGCGAGGGGGAACTAGGGAAGAGATAGCAGGGGATGGGGAGTTGGGGAGGGATAACGTGGGGAGAAATGTCAGATATAGGTGATGGGGAGGAAGGCAGCAAACCACACTGCCACGTATGTACCTATCCAACCATCTTGCATGTTCTTCACATGTAACCCCAAACCTAAAATGCAATATATATATAAAATTTATATAAATTATATAATTTTATATATATAAAATTATATAAATTATATTATTTTATATAAATATAAAATTATATAAATATATATATATATAAATGTATATGGAAAGTTCCCTTTTCGTCTCTTTCTCCCAAACAAAAACAAAAAAAAAAAAAAGAAAGAAAAGAAAAAGAAAAATTGGGGTTATTAATCAGTTGGTAAGGAATAATGGTCTTGTTCACAAACTTTGGATTTTTCTTTTGCGGGCTAGAAATCACTCCAGTTAGCAAAATAATAACAGTAACAAAAACAGCCAAAAGGAAAGAGCATTTAAGATGCAGGAGGTGCTGGTCTAGGCACGTTCGTGGGTAACATTATTTAGCCTTCAGCATCACCTTAGGAGAACATCCTCATATGATTCCTATCTGACAGGAGGAAAAACTGAGGCACAAAGACCTACGTCATCTGTCCGGACTCAAAGTGGTATTAAGTTGTGGCACAGGTGTCACCTGACATTGTCTTGTGCCCTATGCCTATCTATTATTATTTTTGAGACGGAGTTTTCTTCACATTGTCCATGCTGGAATACAATCTTGGCTGATTGCAACCTCCGCTTCCCAGGTTGAAGCAATTCTCCTGCCTCAGCCTCCCAAGTAGCTGGAATTACAGGCACACGCCACCATGCTTGGCTAATTTTGTATTTTTAGTAGAGACGGGGTTTCTGCATGTTGGTCAGGTTGGTCTTGAACTCCTGACTTCAGGTGATCCACTCACCTTGGCCTCCCAAAGTGCTGAGATTACAGGCATGAGCCACCACACCGGATTTTGTTATTTGTTGTTTCTTTGTTTTTTGAGATGGAGTCTGGCTCTGTCTCCCAGGATGGAGTGCAGTGGAATGATCTCGGCTCACTAAAACCTCCACCTCCCGGGTTCAAGCAATTCTCCTGCCTCAGCTTCCCGAATAGGTGAGATTGTAGGCATGTGCCACCACACTGGGCTAATTTTGGTAGTTTTAGCGGCGTCAGGGTTTCACTGTGTTGGCCAGGCTGGTCTTGAACTCCTGACCTCAGGTGATCCACCTGCCTCTGCCTCCCAAAGTGCTGGGATTACAGGCATGGGCCACCTCACCTGGCCACTATGCCTATCTCATTGTATTTCTAAAAGGAGAGGGAAGAGAAATCATTGTATTTCCATCCTCACAGGAACACCATGAAGGAGATAATATCATTTACCTTTTACAAATGTGAAACAAAAGCTCCAGCTTTTGTTTTCTGAGACTGTGTCTCACTTTGAAGCCCAAGTTTGAGTGCAGTGGCATGATCTTGGCTTAGTGCAGTCTTCACCTCCGGGACTCAAGTGATCCTCCCACTTTAGCCTCCCGAGTAGCTGGGACTATAAGGGGACACTGCCACACCTGGAAAATTGTTTGAAATTTTTTGTAGAGATGGGGTCTTGCTATGTTGCCCAGGCTACTCTCAAACTCCGGGGCTCAAGCAATCCTCCCACATAGACCTCCCAAACTGCTGGGATTACAGGCATGGTCGCTCCAGCTTTTTTTTCCCCCCAAGGCCACATTAAGTTGTTAGTGGCTGAGTCAAAAGAGTCCCAGGGTCTGCTGACTCCTACTTCAGTGTTTTTCCAGCTAGACGACAGCCACTGTCATTCCTGGAAATTGTCTAACAGTGGACTGAGACGGATGACTTGGGTGTGTAGCACAAACAGAGGAACATCTCTTAGGAGACTAAACCCTGATGTTCTGATGGGGCCAGCATATATTCTGGGGAAAGATTCCATAGCTCCCATCCATGACCAGTGAATAGGAATTAGGTAGCAGGCGTGGTGGCTCATGCCTGGAATCCCAGCACTTTGGGAGGCTGAGGTGGGTGGATCACTAATTCAGTTCAAGACAAGCATGGCCAATATGGCAAAAGCCCATCTCTACTAAAAATTAGCTGGGCATGATGGTGGGTGCCTGTAATTCCAGCTACTCAGGAGGCTGAGGCAGCAGAATTGCTTGAACCCAGGAGGCGGAGATTGCAGCCAGCTGAGATTGCACCACTGCACTCCAGCCTGGGTGACAAAACAACACTCAGTCTAAAAAAAGAAAATGCTGGGCATTGGCCAGGTGCGGTGCGATGGCACACATCTGTAATCCCAGCACTTGGGGAGGCTCTGGCAGGCAGATCACTTGAGGTCAGGAGTTCCAGACCAGCCTGATCAACATGGTGAAAGCCCATCTCT
>NW_016107663.1:868450-870430 GCF_001604975.1 Cebus imitator
ATCACACTATCTTCTTCTACTAGATGATTAACTATTCTGGGAAACATACATTCGGGTTTATAGTTATAATAGACAAGAATACAAGGTGCATAAGCAACCCTGCCATCTTTCATTGTTACAATCTTGCCAATCTGGAATGAAGCAAAAAAAATGACACAAGTAGATAGGGGCATTGGCCTAAGAGGAGGAAGACCAGAGTTATGGCTTCAGTTCTGCTTCCAAATACCCCCAGTATTTTTTGGTAAATCACTTCCCTTCTCTGAGCTTTAGTTTCCTCATCTATCAACTGTGGCAGCTGAACTGAATTAAGACTGTTGGATCTGCAAGATCAAGGGCTATTTATTCTTCAAGGACTGGGAGACAAGACGGCAATTTAGAACAATTTCATAAGAAATAAAAATTTAATGTGATGTGAATATTATTCATTAGAATTCAACAGGACAGAGGGAGAGGAGACCAAGAGATAGCTAAAAATTATCATCAGCTTCAGGGAATCACTCCCCTCTAAGACCTAGGGACTGCACTCGGTGGGGAGAGACACTTCACCAGTGGCCCAGAACGTTTTGGATGAAGAATGGCCACAAAAGGAAGGGTGGAAATTACACTGGGCCAAGAAGATTTCCATTGACTCCTTGTGTGATATGACTTTTCTTTCCAAATGCACAAACATCTTTATATTTTTGTTGGATTATACTTTAATGAATTCTAGAAAGAAGTAATATTTGGTAACCGCGTAGCAACAGAAATTGCAAAGTCCCCCAGAACTAGGAAACTCTGAGGAAGTAAATCCAGAAATACCCCAAAACTAAGAAATTGGGGTGTATAGAGCAACCCTTCATTAAACTCCATCTTAGAAAAATACTGCATTTTATATTTCATATGGGACTTTGCCAACAAGGGTATTTTGCTTAACAAACAAAAATGTGAAGACTGCATCCAACCAGGTAAGGACATAACAAGCACACTCTTCCACTGTAGGTTCTCACCAGAGGACTCTGTGACTATATATATATATGGCAGAACTTCAGCCTCTCCAAACAGCTGTCTTAATTAACCCAGTCTTGCAGTCAGCCATGATAAGCAATTGGCATGCACCTCTAAAGGTTCTTCCACATCAAAGACTCCGTCGGAGACCAATGGACAAGACCAGGAATCCTTTTGTCTTCTTCGCTCCCACTGGGACTTGCTCATTTACCCTTTCTCCTACCTCGTTCTCCTCTTGATGGTAAGTGCTACCTTGTTTGTTGCGGAATATTTAACCTATAATATTTATATATGGGTTAAATATACTATTATGTATGATATGCAATATAGACTGACTTGTGGAACGGATTGAGTCTGTGTTGCCCATGGCTCTGACTACGGAGTGAATGGGAAGTGCTAAGGAGAACTGTCTCCCTGGTAACTTCATGTAGCTCATGGCTTTTGTGATCAGAAATTCTCTGAAGAACTGAGAGAATTAGGATGAGTTCTTCTTCAATAGACGTCTGACGTGTGGAAAGACACACACATGTGTGAACCAGGACACCTCTAACCTTGCACTGCTGATGACATGAGGCTTTGAGAAAAAATTGCCTAAACTACTGAGGACATAGATGCCACCAAGTGAGGTATGGGTTAAATCAAGCAGAATAAGACCACAGGTGAGTAGAATGCTTTGGAAATTGATTATTGGATTAACTCTGAGTGAACTTGGAACACTTGTCAGTCTATTCGGTTGTGTGTGTGTGTGATTTTTTTTAGGTACAGAGGCACATTTTCTTTCCGAAATAGGCACAGTCTCCAGAACATTACTGAATCTTCCTTTGATCATTTTACATTTTATCATATTTCTGAGTCATTATTTTAAACATCATTACCTCTGCATGGGGATTGCAAATATGGGATGTGAACACTGGATTGAATCTGTACAGGATTCATGCATCCCTGGAAGGTGATTTTTGGAGGGATATAAATCCTTTTTTTTTTTTTTTTTTTTTT
>NW_016107663.1:878795-883323 GCF_001604975.1 Cebus imitator
AAAAAAAAAAAAAAAAATGCAGAAAATGCTTTTACAGATAAAATCTAGTAACAGTAAAGCTTTTTATTCAGAATCTAAAGGCAAAGTTATTCAAACTCCCTATACACAACTGGGCCTGGCAGAGGAGCCAGGGAATGGTGGGGCCGGAATGGACAACTGGACCTTTGAATCTAGGCCATACATACGCAGACTAACAAGTGATGGTGCAACCAGCTCAGGCAGCTTTATGTAAGGGCGCCTCCTAGTTAGGAACATGCACCCCACCCCAGATGCCAATCCCAGACCACCTGCCTGCACTGGGCATTGTCTCACCTTGGCAAAAACGTGTGGGGGTGATGATCAGGTGGTGTGTCCCTGGGTCTCAGGCCTCAGTGGTTCCTTAGGAACTGGGCAGTCACTGGGCAGGGGGAGGGGCCCAGGGACCCCTTGTGTGCATTTGCCCATGGAATGTGTTCCTACCCCAGCTTCTCAGCCCTCACTAGGAGAGGCCAGGGCTTCCACCTGCTCTATGTTTCCAGCTCTGATCCACTCACCTGGTGACTCTGAAGGCTTCCTCACCCCAGCCTGCATCCTCCTCTGTTAGATGGGGTTCCAGGCTTCCTGCAGACAGAAGCCAACCACCAGCCCCACCTTAGTGGTTGGAGCTGGACCTCTTTTTTCTGAGACGAAGCCTCACACTTTCACCCAAGCTGTAGTGCAGTGGCGCAATCTCGACTCACTGGAATTTCCGCCTCCTGGGTTCAAGTGACTTTCCTGTCTCAGCCTCCTGAGAAGCTGGGACTACAGGTGTATGCCACCATATACACCATCATACCCAGCTAATTGTTTTCTGTATTTTTAGTAGAGAAGGGGTTTCCCCCTGTTGGCCAGAATGGTCTCGATCACCTGACCTTGTGATCTGCCCGCCTTGGCCTCCCAAAGTGCTGGGATTACAGGCTTGAGCAACTGCTCTCGGCCCATAGTTCTTAAAGTACAATTTTTTTCTTTCTCCAGTCTCCCATTTTTACTAAAGGGAAATCATANGCCCAGCTAATGTTTTGTAGTTTTAGTAGAGACGGGGTTTCACCATGTTGACCAGGATGGTCTCGATCTCTTGACCTCGTGATCCACCCGCCTCGGCCTCCCAAAGTGCTGGGATTACAAGTGTGAGCCACCGCGCCCAGCCCCAAATGTCTCTATTATACTTGCCCTGATTATTTATATAAAGTATAGCAAGAATAATTATTTTTTACATAGGTTTTAAAAATCAGATTTCATAAAACTTTGTTTCATAAAGATAATCTCAGATAAGACTTTTTAAAGTTGAGCCCAGCCATGGTTCTCTCCCCTCAAAAAACTACATGAGTTGCATAAATTTCTCTTTTGAGGTCACAGGATAACTTGGGTCTCATAAGCCTGTCAGGAAGTGACATTATTTACTTACCACAGGTTAGGAACCCCGTACAGGGAAGGTGTAGACAAGGTATGAAGGCAGGTTTCCCAAAGGGCTTTTATTGACTCTGTACATCATGTTTGATTCCCTAGGGGAAAGCATGCCATTCCAGTCAGAGCCTCGCCGAAATGACTAATTCCCGCAATCGTGTCCTGTTGCAGAAGGAAACATTCTTTTGCACTTGGGCAAATTATATTGTCGTAAGTGAAGAATACTCACAGATTCCAAATTCTGGAGAAAACAGGTAGAAACAAATATGCTCCTAATTTTGTTTACTCAATTGGAGTATTTTTTACTCAATTGCTAAAAGTTGTAAATAGCTCAAAGTAAGTCTCCTGAACTCTGAAAAACAAAACAAAGGACCAGTGATATTTTAAGCAAAGTCAAAAAGATGACTTCAGTCTTATATTAGTTCACTCCATCCAGTTATCTCCTGTTCTGCTTGATATTCATGAACACGTCAGCTCTCCATGAGAGTCCTGAAAGTTTTTTATTTATGCTAATGAAAAAATTTCCAAAGTTATCAGAAACCTGCATTTAAGAGTACCTGTCAATGTCCTATAGCCGATTATAAATCACCTTTCAAAGAGGATTAAAACAAGACAACAAATGTCTATGGATGACAAAGACATCTTAGGACAGCCACTATGACAGCCACAATTGACAGGGATATGTTGATTACTCCTGTGGCATACAACAATTTGACATAACAATTATTACTGTTAATAACATATACTAAGTCATATCAGAATTATATGAGTTTTCCATTATTTTGAAACATACCAATAACATATTTATGCAAATGCAGCCCAAGGAAAATGAAACACCATTTCACATTTGGTAATGCTTTTCTTTTTTTTTTTTTTGAGACGGAGTTTCGCTCTTGTTACCCAGGCTGGAGTGCAATGGCNAGTATAGCAGCAACAACAGCAAAAATTAAGTTGAGGATTCTGGTCAGTTTGGGTTCATAAATGTATCAAAGTCTTGCCATATTTTACTTTAAATCAAAGTGAATGAAATTAAATCTATATCCCCTAGTCTAATTCCCTTTAGTGAGACTGCATTCTTTCAACAGCTACTAGAGAAACATTTTGTTGCTCACACATTTTCAAAGAAGTTTCTGGAGCTTACAACACACAGGCCAGCATATAAACTATAAGAATTCAGAAGCAGAAATTCTATTCACAATTGAACTTCACTGAGTTGGCTGACATGGTGTTTTAAATTCTAATTCTACTCTAGAGCAAACCCAGATTGAAAAGCTGAGGACAAGTCATATGTATTGTTTGTACTGGGGCGCTGCATCATTAACAGAGTCTTTGATACACAGCGGCAAGTTCTGTTTAAGATGTTTATGCTTCCGGGATTTTTTCCTAGCGTTCTTCCATTAGACGATATGTACACAGAGCAGTGTTCAGAAACTCTGAGTGGCATTGACATTAATTTCTAATCATGTTTAGAAACATTTGTAAAATTTCTAAACATGATTAGAAATTAACAATGGGGCCCCATCCTCCAGTATACAATGTGCATGCTAAATCAATGACCATTATTTGATGCACTATCCCCCAAAGAAAAAATATATGGGTCTCAGAATTAAAGCATGGAAGCCACAATGGCTCCTGTTACTATCACCCCGAGTAACCCACTTCGGGAATGCGTGCTTCCCATTTCCACAATTCTGGGCACCACAGGTGTAGAGAACTCTTCTACCAGCAGATAGAAAATACAGCTGCCACTCAACATTTTGGGCACCTTGTGTCCAGGGCCAACAACAACAACAAACAGAACAGGGATAATTGCCATCCTGGAAAAGGTACATGGCCTAGTCATCAGGAGGAAAGCTGCTATTACACCTTGGAGAAGTGAGCAATCAGCTTCACACCAAGGCGGTTGGCACACATTAGTATTCCATCATCTAATTTTAATCATAAACCCATAATTGCCATAGCCATAGCCTAAGAAAAGTAAACATGAACTTGGCCAGCAAGCTACGCACCGGGCAGGGGGAGGGAGCAGAGCAAGCAAAAGGTATCTCCTGCCATCAAGTGGGGGGCGCGGGGAAGAAAGAAAAAAAATGGAGAAAGCTCAGCAGCAAAGATAGGTCAAAGTGGAGTTCAAGTGAACAGACTCAACCCAAGGCCAGCAACTACGGCCCGGGCTCAGGAGTGAGCACCTTTTAAGTAAAGCAGTAGCCTCTAAAGGGAAAGAAATTACAGCTAGCCCATGAATTAGTTAAAAAGCAAGTAGAACCACATGTAAAAAGCATGTAAAACCACACCCTTTAAAGAAAAACTTCAAACCAAATTAAATAATATTAGTTAAGTTAAAAAGTAAAAATGTTAAGCCCATACTCAAAAAGTAAAATGGCCAAACCTGCCAGATATTCCCCCTTCAGAAAACGTAAGACTTGTTTAAAAAGCAAACCTTGCTGCTCCAGTGTCCGTATACATGTCTTCCACAGCAGTAATCCCAGTAATCCGGTCTATTCAGGCTGGGATTCAGCAGGCTGGTGAAGATTGGAATTTAGAGGGATAGCAGTTCTTTGTTATAATGCATCCTAAAAATGAGAAGGGACAGTTTCAGGTAACATTTAAGCCTTTTCCATTTAAACGGCATTTAAATTTCTAAAGAAATGTAAACAAGCAATCAATAATGCTAATACAAAATGCCAGGCTGCTAAACAGCCTTTTAAAGGATAGCTGTTTTAATGGACTATATTAAGGCTCGTGATGGCCATGGAGGAAATTTACATAAGGCTACATTATTAGTGCAAACTATGGCAGGATTGAGGGTAAACAATGGGACTGCTGCATTTCCCGGAGCTTGTTTTAATTGTGGAAAAAGGGAACACACCAAAAGGATTGCGGACAAAATCTAAGAACAGGACCTCAGCTGAGGGTAACAACAAAAAATACTAAACCAGGCATTTGCCCTAAATGTAAAAAAATAAATAAAAATAATTGGGCTAATCAATGTCATTCAAAATTTAATTGGGGGCCGGGCGCGGTGGCTCAAGCCTGTAATCCCAGCACTTTGGGAGGCCGAGGCGGGTGGATCACGAGGTCAAGAGATCGAGACCATCCTGGTCAACAT
>NW_016107663.1:888543-890562 GCF_001604975.1 Cebus imitator
AAAAAAAAAAAAAAAAAAAGTTTAATTGAGAAGGGAACCTGATTCCAACTGGGGCCTATCCTGCTCAAGTTACTGTCTCATCTCTGTACAATATTTGTTTCCTGCCACTGCTAAAAGCGCAGCAGCAAATTTGTGTAGCACTCAAAGTATTTTACCTGGGGAGCCTCCACAACAAATACCAACAGGAGTCTGTAAGCCATTACCTACAGAAACAGTGGTTTTACTTTTAGAAACATCTAGCCTTAATACTCCAGGGATAAAATTTCATACAGAAGTTATTAATAGTAATTTTACAGTGGACATACAGATTGTAATGTCATCTTCCATTCCTTGCAGCGCTAAACCTAAAAAACGCATAGCACAACGCTTAATTGAGACGGAGTTTCACTCTTGTTACCCAGGCTGGAGTGCAATGGCGCGACCTCGGCTCACCGCAACCTCCGCCTCCTGGGTTCAGGCAATTCTCCTGCCTCAGCCTCCTGAGTAGCTGGGATTACAGGCACGCGCCACCATGCCCAGCTAATTTTTTGTATTTTTGGTAGAGACGGGGTTTCACCGTGTTGACCAGGATGGTCTCGATCTCTTGACCTCGTGATCCACCCGCCTCGGCCTCCCAAAGTGCTGGGATTACAGGCGTGAGCCACCGCGCCCGGCCAAACCTAATTCTTAATAAAACGTTATAGATAAATCTATCTAGTCTTAATCAGTTTGACCATAAGGTAAGATTCCTGTAATCCTTTTACAATACTTTACAGTTTGTGAGAAAGAACAGATTAGTGTTCTAAGGAAAACCAGTTGTGTTTTTATTCCAATGTTCAATTTATTAAAAAACTGAATATCCCTTTAGCTTTAGCCAATATGTTAACATACAGAATTTCTTTTTTTTTTTTTTAATTTTTTTTTTTTTAAAGATGGGGTTTCACTATGTTGGTCAGGCTGGTCTTGAACTCCCGACCTCAGGTGATCCGCCTGCCTTGGCCTCCAAAGTGCTTGGATTACAGGTGTGAGCCAAGACGCCCAGCCCTACAGAATTTCTTATACAAGATTTAATTATTTACATACCTTTCACAACTTGGTTAAACCTTCAGCTCTATTTTATCTAACTTAAAACAATCCTTTAACCCTTTAATTTAGGCCAGAATGAATCCACATTCCCATGACTTCCTGTAATCTTTTATCAAAAACACATTTTACTTTTTTTACATGCCTAGCATGTAAAACTCTTTTTATTTCCCAAATATTATTATTATTTTTTCTTTTTTAAATTTTTTTTTTTCAAAGATAGGGTTTCACCATATTGGTCAGGCTGGTCTTGAACTCCAACCTCAAGTGATCCGCACACCTTGGCCTCCAAAGTGCTTGGATTACAGGCGTGAGCCACCACGCCCGGCCATATTATTAAAGTCATATAAACCAAAACACACCATGGTTTCTATTTTTCTGATAAAATATTTGATTTATACTTATTAGTTTTAAACCAATTAATCAAAACTCGTTCATATTGCACACACAACACATATAAATATGCAGATGGAAGATCAAGTACCTGAAGATTTTTCATTTGTCAGTTTCTTAATTGGATTACCAGCCTGGCTTCAAGATGGTCCCCTGGGAGGAACAGGGGCCCAGGAAAGCAAAAACCAAGCAGCGTCTACATCCTAGCAAGCAGGCACAGCTGGAAGCAAAACAGATTCCCCAAATTATGACTCCTATTTTTATACTAGAACTTGAATCCCAAAAGGAGGGATTCAGCCCATCTCCCATTAGCATCTTACCTCTCAGTGAGGGGAGGGAACATTTCCATACCTTCTAAATGGCCAAGAGCACACTTCTCTGATTCAAATGTGCAGAAAGCTGAGTATCATCGGATAGCTGCCATTAGCTATCCCTAAATGTATATTTCCTACAAAAAAAAATCTGGAGAGACAACAGATGCTGGAGAGGATGTGGAGAAATAGGAACACTTTTACACTGTTGCTGGGAGTGTAAATTAATTCAACCATTGTGGAAGACAGTGCG
>NW_016107663.1:891337-892517 GCF_001604975.1 Cebus imitator
TAAAAATACAAAAAATTAGCTGGGCATGGTGGCACGTGCCTGTAATCCCAGCTACTCAGGAGGTTGAGGCAGGAGAATTGCCTGAACCCGGGAGGCGAAGGTTGCGGTGAGCCGCGATCGCGCCATTGCACTCCAACCTGGGTAACAAGGGCGAAATTCTGTCTCAAAAAAATAAAAAATAAAACAAAATAAAAAAATAAAAAAATTAAAAAAAGAAACCCATTCAATGTACCAGGTTAATAATAGCTCCAGATAAAATTGAAACTGCAACTCCTTATTTGTAGTTGGGCACATTGGTAAAAAAAAACACCACTATACCGCCTCAAAAGGTGTCCATCAGAAGGGATAATTTAAAAACTCTAAATAATTTCCAGAAGTTACTTGGAAATATCAATTAGGTGAGACCTACTTTAGCCATTCCAACTTATGCTATGAGTAATTTATTTTCTATTCTTTGAGAAGATTCCAGTCTACATAGTCCTCAAGAGTTAACTTAGAAAGCTAAAATGGAATTTCAAGTAATTGAAGAAAAAAATTCACAAGGCTCAAGTAAAATTAATCAAAACAAGCCTTTAACATTATTAATTTTCCCTATTTGACACTGTCTTACACCCTCTTAGTAATTACCTCTTAGGAGTTATTATTCAAAATCAGGACTTAGTGGAGCGGCTGCTTTCACTTCGTAATAGCACCCACACTCTTACTCTACATTTGGACTGAATCGCAACTTTGATTGGAATGGGGAGGTCTCAAGTTGTAAATCCATAAGATTAAATCTTATGCATTTAATCCCATAAGAATAATAGTGCCTCTTATAAAAATTCAAATTCAGCAAGCCTATATTAATATTGTAACATGGCAAACCTATTTGCCAAATTTTGTGGGTACTTTAGATAATCATTATCAAAAAACAAAAATTTTTCGATTTTTTAAATTAACCAATTGGATTTTACCCAAAATTACTAAGTCAAATCTCATTAAAAATGCAGAAAATGTAATCCCAGCACTTTGGGAGGCCGAGGCGGGTGGATCACGAGGTCAAGAGATCGAGACCATCCCGGTCAACATGGTGAAACCCCGTCTCTACTAAAAATACAAAAAATTAGCTGGGCACTGGCCGGGCGCGGTGGCTCAAGCCTGTAATCCCAGCACTTTGGGAGGCCGAGGCGGGTGGATCATG
>NW_016107663.1:897147-898427 GCF_001604975.1 Cebus imitator
AAAAAAAAAAAAAAAAAGAGAGAGAGAGGGATAACATGGGGAGAAATGCCAGATATATGTGATGGGAAGGAAGGCAGCAAACCACACTGCCATGTGTGTACCTATGCAACAATCTTACATGTTCTTCACATGTACCCCAAAACCTAAAATGCAATAAAAAAGGGAAGCCATTTGTAGGCTGTGCATGGCGGCTCATGCCTGTAATCCCAGCACTTTGGGAGGCAGACGTGGGTAGATCACCTGACGTCAGGGGTTTCAGAGCGGCCTGGCCAAAATGGTGAAATCCTGTCTCTACTAAGAACAAAAAAATTAGCCTGGCATAGTGGTGCACACCTGTAATCCCAGCTACTCAGGAGGCTGAGGCAGGACAATTTCTTGAACCTGGTAGGCGGAGGTGGCAGTGAGCCAAGGTGGTACCACTGCACTCCAGCCCAGGTGACAGAGCGAGACTCTGTCTCCAGAAAGAAAAAAGAAAGGAAGAAAGGAAGAAAGAAAAGAAAGGAAAAGAAAAAGAAAACCAATTGTAGTGGGCTGAATGGTGGCCCCCGAAAGGATATGTCCATGACCTAATCTCTGGGACCTGTGAATATGACCTTATTTGGAAAAAGGATCTTTGCAGATATAATTTATTTAAAATCTAAAGCTGAGATGATTATTCTGGATAAGCCAAGCGAGGCTTGAATACAGTGATAACTGTCCTTATAAGAGACACACAGAGAAGATACAGAGAACAGAAAAGAGGAAAAGGCAGTGTGACCACAGAGGCAGAGATTACAGTGATGTGGCCACAAGCCAAAAAATGTCTAGAGCTACCGAAAGCTGGAAGAGGCAAGAAAGGATTCTTCCCTAAGACTTCAGAGGGAGAGGAGCTGTCAAGACCTTGATTTCAGACTTCTGGCCTCCAGAACTGTGAGGGAATAAATTGTATGTTGTTAATTTAAGCCATTATGTTTGTGGCAATTCGTTACAACAGTCCTAGGGAAGCAATACATCCATAAATGTTACTTTTAATATTAGGACAAAAAATTGTGATGGGTGGCTGGGCGCAGTTGCTCACACCTGTAACCCCAGCACTTTGGGAGGCCAAGGTGAGCACATCACTTCAGGTCAGGAGTTCAAGACCAGCCTGGTCAACATGGTGAAACCCCGTCTCTACTAAAAATACAAAAAAAAAAATTAGCTGGGCATGGTGGTGCGTGCCTGTAATCCCAGCTACTCAGGAGGCTGAGGCAGGAGAATTGCCTGAGCCCAGGAGGCGGAGGTTGCGGTGAGCCGAGATC
>NW_016107663.1:899962-901374 GCF_001604975.1 Cebus imitator
GAGGTTGCGGTGAGCCGAGATCGCGCCATTGCACTCCAGCCTGGGTAACAAGAGCGAAACTCCGTCTCAAAAAAAAAAAAAAAAAAAAAAGAAATCTCCACAGGTAGTTACTCTGTGTTCACTTTATCTTATGTAAAGTCCTCATTACTGAGTGCCAGATGAACACAAAATTGACTATCCCCCTTCCTGCTCTTTTTCTGTGGCAACATGTGATTTACTGTGCCCTCTCTCTCCCCCCTCCAGCTGACTTTCCCCTTTAAATATTGATGCCTTGGCCGGGCATGGTGCCTGTAATCCAAGCACTTTGGAGGCCAAGGTGGGCAGATCACCTGAGATCGGGAGTTCAAGACCAGCCTGACCACCATGGTGAAACCCCGTCTTAAAAAATAAATAAATAAATATTGATGCCTTCAAAATCATCTTTGGAGAAAGGCACTGACCTGTGTCTCAGGGATGTCCTTAACTTTGGTGAAATGAGCTTCTCCAATGATGGAGACCTGTCTTGGATACTTTTTGGTTTACATGCTAGAGCCTCTGCTTGGAGCTGGCCTGGGTCACCTCCACCACGTTTCACCAGCCACACTCACTCACGTGGCCAGGCCTGACACCGGGGCAGGAAAGACACACTTGCCTGAGAGGCACCACATATCTCATGGCTGGGGGATAAACCGTCCCCTTCTAGGAAGTGGGGCAGTGGGTGACAGAATGCAGAATCCAAGTCAATCGTTCACACCTGGTAAGCTGTCTTTTCACATTTATAACCAGCCTTTTTAGCAGCACCATTTTGTAAATGCAGCTGACAAGAAAGAAAGTCATTTTACACTGTGGAGTCCGTGGTAGAAGAAACAGGCACTGGGATGAAAAGGACAGCGCTTGGGTACAGGGTCCCTCGCAGTTTTTCTGCTGGGGTCAGGAGGTGGCCAAGCCCTCCTCTGACCACTGGGGTTCCCCTTACCACAGGCTGCCCTCCCTCTGAGGTTAAGGGTTCAGCCTGTCTCAAACATTGGTGGTAGGGATTTTTGGTGGTGGGGGGGCTTTTGCTTTTTTTCCCTAATAAACAAAGCAAAAGGTCAGATGGGGTCAGCTGGCCACACTGTCTGGAACAGGCGGAAGTGCTGTGGTTTCTGGTGACTATAAACATTTGTGTGCAGGAGGTGGTGTGGGCAGATGTGCTGTCAGAGAGGACAGCCTCTCTGCAGAAGCCCCAGGCTCTGACTTCTCTCTCTCTTCCGTGTTGTTTTGGCCAAAAAATCTCACATTGTTAGAAGTTCAGATCAAAAATAGAACCAGATAACCAGGGGCAATGTCTCATGCCTATAGTCCCAGCTACTCAGGAGGCTGAGACAGGAGGATCACTTGAGCCCGGGAGTTAAAGGCCAGTCTGGGCAACTTAGGGAGACCCTGTCTCTAAA
>NW_016107663.1:904514-906407 GCF_001604975.1 Cebus imitator
TTTCACCATGTTGACCAGGATGGTCTCGATCTCTTGACCTCGTGATCCACCCGCCTCGGCCTCCCAAAGTGCTGGGATTACAGGCTTGAGCCACCGCGCCCAGCCGACAGCTCTAATACTTAACCCGACAGGGAGATACCATGATCACGAAGGTGGTTTTCCCAGGGCGAGGCTTATCCATTGCACTCCGAAGGTGCCGACCCCTGTGATTTCCGTAAATGTGGGAAACCTGACTGCATATTTGTGGTAGTGGGGGACTGCGTTCGTGCTCTCCCCTTTAAAAAAAAAAAAAAAAAAAAGGCAGCTCTAGAAACTGCTCCGCTCTGGCTCTCCCTAACTTCTCCCAACCCTTTTCGTTATACACTGCTGAAATTCAGGGTTGTGTGGCTGGAGTTCTTACACAAGAGCCAGGTCCACGTCCTGTTGCCTTCCTCTCTAAACAACTTGACCTCACGGTCCTAGGTTGGCCCTCGTGCCAACCTGCGGCAGCGGCCGCCGCTCTCCTCCTTGAAGCTCTCAAAGTCACAGGTGTGCCTCGCTCACTCGATACAGCGCCCACAATCTTCAGGCTGGAGGGTCCTCTCCGCATCTGTTATCTGCCCCACGTCTTATCCAACTCTGCTTGCTCTTTATTGAAACTCCCACTGTGACTACGGCATGTGGCCCTGATTTTCCTCCGGCTCCTCATCTAACACCACACATGAATGCAAACCTTGCACCACACGACTGTATCCCCCTAATCCGCACTGCTGTCTCCCCTTTTTCCCACACCTCATCTCTCTTTCCCCTATTCCAGACTCTGACCATACATGGTTTACTGATGGCAGCTCATCAAAACCTAACCAGCTCTCTCCAGGGAAGGCTGGCCGTGCTGCTGCCTCCCACACTTCTGTCATCGAGGCTGCCACCCTTCTTCCGTCTGCTGCTTCTCTGCAAGCTGGACTGATGGCATTCACACGGCTGTCACCCTGGAAAAGGGGCTGAGTCAACATCTACACGACTCCAAGCAGGCTTTCCACATCCTCCGTCACCACGCTGTCATCGGGGCAGAAAGGGGCTTCCTCACTACACAAGGATGCTCCATTATCAATGCTTCTTTCATAAAAGCTCCCCTTAAAGCCGCCCTTCTCCCAGCCAAGCCTGGAGTTGTCCACTGTAAAGAGCACCAGAAACCTCTAGATCCCACGGCCCAAGAAAACGCTTATGCCGATGAGACAGCTGAACAGGCAGCAAACGCACCAATATTGCTCCCTAGTGGACAATATTTTTCCTTTTCGACAATTAACTCCTGCTAGTCTCCTGAATCCTTAACTTAGTCGCTTCCCACTCCAGGCAATTGGCTTTTGGATCAGGGGAAATTCCTTCTTCCTGCCTGGCAAGCCCGTTCTATCCTCTCGTCCTTCACAACCACTTTCATGAAGCATATAAGCCTTTGGCCTATCTCTTAGAACCTCTCCTTCCCTTCATGGAAGTCCATTTTTAAAACAATGACATCTCAGGGCTCCCTCTGCCATTCTACAAACCCCTAGGGATGTTTAAGACCTCCCCCTTTTCCCACTCACCAAGCGCAGGGATGTACCCCCATGCAAGACTGGCAAATTCACTTTACTCGTATGCCCTGTGTCAAGAAATTCGAATATCCTCTTACATGCGTGGATACCTTTCCAAGGTGGATTGAAGCCTTCCCTATTGGAACAGAAAAGGCCACTGCTTGTCTTGTCTATTAAATGGTATCATTCCCCGCTTTGGCCTGCCTACTTCCATGCAATCTGACAATGCTTCCTTTTTTTTTTTTTTTAGACAGAGTTTCGCTCTTGTTACCCAGGCTGGAGTGCAATGGCGCGATCTCGGCTCACCGCAACCTCCGCCTCCTGGGTTCAGGCAATTCTCCTG
>NW_016107663.1:906552-909736 GCF_001604975.1 Cebus imitator
AGCCTCCTGAGTAGCTGGGATTACAGGCACGCGCCACCATGCCCAGCTAATGTTTTGTATTTTTAGTAGAGACGGGGTTTCACCGCATTGACCAGGATGGTCTCGATCTCTTGACCTCGTGATCCACCCGCCTCGGCCTCCCACAGTGCTGGGATTACAGGCTTGAGCCACAGGCTGACAATGCTTTCATTAGGCAAATCACCCAAGCAGTCTCTCAGGCCCTTAGCATTCAATGGAATCTCCATGCCCCTTACCACCCTCAGTCATCCGGAAAAGTAGAAAAAGCTAATGGCCTTCGAAAAACACATCTTACCAAATTCCCTACCTTTAACTAAAGGGGGACTGGATATCCCTTCTGCCTACTGCTTTTCTTCACATTCGTGCCACGCCCCGGGAGCCCACAGGATACAGTCCCTTTGAACTCTCAAAGGGCCACACCTTTCTGCTCGGGCCTCACCTTCTCTCAGACACTAGCCCTCTTGGAGACTATCTTCCAGTTTTCCAACAGACTAGGCAAGAAATTCGCCAAGCTGCTAAGCTCATCCACTCCAGACACCCCGCCTTATGAGGACACCTTAGCCGGTGATCGCAGGTTTAGTCCTTTCAGAGCTCGTTGCGGAATAAGGTATTGGCGTTGTGCTGGGTAGGGGTGATTAGGTCTTAAGGGGATCGTGGTAGGTGCATGGCTGGGTGCTAAGGATGGGGTGGAGGTGTTCCACACCCGTGGGTTTAGGTGGGGAGACGCGATGGGAGGCTGCCAGGTGGGCTTTGGGTCCGGGAAGAAGGCAGCTGTGGGATGTGCTGTGGTCCTGGAATAGTCAGGGTAGCAGATAATTTAAACAACTCGCCCTAATGGGGGGACGGGGCGTGTGGGGATGACCAGGAAAGGGTCAGGAAAGGAGTGTTGTCCCAGCTGACACCACAGTTGGGGGATTTTGAGAGGTTTTGAAGGCTGGCCATCAATTCCCACAACAGTTACGGGAGCTAAGGAAGCAGGCCCTTGGAAGGAAGGCAGAGTGGAGTGGGCATCCCCCGTATCGACTAGAAAGAGGACGGACTTACCTGTCACAGCGAGTTACCCGAAGGTCGGTGTCCATGACGGTCCAAGAGGCTTCCAAAGCAGTTGGGCAGTGTCAATCTTCAGTTGTTAAACCGAGAACTTCTGGAAAGGAGTCAGCTGGACAGTACTGGGTTTGAACTCAGGAGCCTCGGGAGTGGCTGTATTATGAGGTGGACAGTTGGATTTCCAGTGGGGTCCCCCCAGACAGGACACGGCTTAGAAGGGGCCCTGGGCTGTGAGCATTCTGATAGCCCAATGTCCATGTTTTTGGCATTTGAAGCAAGATGGAGCCCCAAGGCTGTGGGCACTCCCTGGCCCAGTGTCCAGTTTTCTGGCGTTTGAAGCAAGATGGAGCCCCAAGGCTGTGGGCACTCCCTGGCCCAGTGTCCAGTTTTCTGGCATTTGAAGCAAGGCCTTGGAGGAGGATGGCTTGATGGAGCACTCGGTGGTGGCTTCGGCGATGCCTGGAAGTTTGTCGTTGTTGAAACAGTGGCTAGTCTTAGCGTGGAGGCAAACCATTGTAGTTCTGAAACGTATTGCTACTTGACTTCCTCCTTGCTATTGTTAAACACCTGGAATATGAGGTTAATTAAATCCTGTTGTGGGGTTCGAGGGCCTGAGTCCAGGTTTTGAAGTTTTTTCCTAATGTCTGAGGCAGATTGGGTAATAAAATGCATATTGAGAATAAGGCAACCCTCCGTGCTTCTGGGTCAGCGTTTCTGCTGGGTGGGCCATGAATTGGGCAGGATTTTCATGTCTGCCCTGGGTTGTTTAAGCTTGTCATAATTAAAAGTTTTATAAGCTGCCTGCTTAAGTTCCTCAACTAAGCAAGAGACCACATAGTCACGTTTAGTGACATCAGGCAAGCCCACCCGAGATTGCCATTGGGGTTCTTCCCTGGGTGCTGTGCTGACGCCCTCTCAGAGGGCGGGTTCATGGGATCTGCGGTGTCAGTGTGAGACTGAACCAGAGTGTAAACCCTATTTCATTCATCTGGAGAAAAAGTAGAGGTCAGAATGACATTTATGTCATCCCGAGTTAAATCATAGGACTGAGTCAGATAGTGGAAGTCTTGGATATATTTAGTGGGATCTGATGAGAAGGATCCTAAGCACTGACCGATATGGGGCACGTTGGACAGAGAAAAATGAACATGCACTTTGGCTACGCCCTCGGCTCCAGCCACCTCCTGAAGGGGAAGCTGTCGGGCAGGGAAAGGAGAGCTAGTTTTAGGACTGAATTGTGCCCCGGAGTGGGTGCGGGATGGAGACGTGACACGGGAGGTATGAGAGGGAGGGGATGGGGCGCTGGGGAGATTAGGGTTCAGTTCAGCCTGATGAGGGACAGCCTGAGGGAGAAGGGAAAGGTCAGAAGGCTCTACTGAGCGTGAATAATCTGCATTGGCCGTTGGGACAGGGGGCATAGATGGGAGAGAAAGGAGGAGAACTTGAGAGGCGTCACACTGGGAACAGAGGCTGGGAAGGGAGCGAGTGTGAAAAATGCCCAGACGTAGGGAATTTCAGACCATTTGCCCATTTTACGACAAAAATTGTCTCGATCCTGCAGGATAGAAAAATCGAAGGTGCAGCTCTTTGGCCATTTAGAGCCATTGTCCGGGTTATATTGTGGCCAAGTGGTATTGCAGAAGAAAATAAGACACCTAGGTTTTAGGTCAGGTGATAGATGCTCTAGGGATCGTCCCAACTTGGCCTCCCGATGTGCTGGGATTACCAGTGTGAGCCACTATGCCAGGCTCCCCGCTATGCCAGGCTCCCCGCTATGCCAGGCTCCCCGCTATGCCAGGCTCCCCGCTGCACTCTAGCCTTTTTTTTTGAGGCAGGGTCTCAGTGCCCAGGCTAGAATGCAGCGGCCCCACTGCAGCCTTAACTTACCAGACTCCAGCGGTTCTCCCACCTCAGCCTCCCCAGTAGCTGGGACGACAGGTGCACGCCACCATGCCCAGCTGATTTTTGTGTTTTTTTGTAGTGATAAGGTTTCACCATGTCACGCATGCTGGTCTCAGACTCTTGGGCCTAAGCCAACGGCCTGCCTCTCCCTTCCAAAGTGCTGGGATTACAGGTGTGAGCCACTGTGCCTGGCTGCTCCATATTTTTTTTTTTTTTT
>NW_016107663.1:912276-918005 GCF_001604975.1 Cebus imitator
TGCTGGGATTACAGGCGTGAGCCACCACGCCCAGCTACAAGTTTTAGTAATTTTATATGAATGTGAGGATCTTCCCAAGAGAGCGAAGGCCTAAGAAATGACCAAAGCAGAAAGTCATTTGGACAAAGAATGATCAGTTTTACGAAGGCACTGGGAGAACAAGGTGGAGCCACGGGGAAATTGCGCCCCCTGCTAGAGAGAGGAGCCTGGCCTCTCCTGCTCCTGGTGGTAACCTGGGGTTCAATCCTGCCAGCAGGGCTCTCTCTTTGCTGAGGGTCCCTCCCCCACCCTTTTTTTCTTTCCACCCAATAAACCCTACATTTATCACCTTTCGAGGTGTCTGTGAACCTAATCTTTCATGATTGTGAGACAAGAACCCAGTTTTTTTCTGTAACACTAATGAGAGACCACTAGAGGTGTAGACATAAGCGACTGCAGCCATTATTCTGGAGTTCATGAGATATGCTAATTCCGGCCAGTGAGGAATTAGCATATCTGTAATCCCAGGACTTTGGGAGGCCAAGGAAGCAGGATCTCTTGAGCCCAGGAGTTTGAGACCAGCTTGGGCAATACACGAAGGTCTCGTCTCTCTTTATTTTTTAAAATTAGTTTAAAAAAAGATATGGGCCGGGCACAGTGGCTCACACCTGTAATCCCAGCACTTTGGGAGACTGGGATCAGAGGATCACTTGAGGCCAGGAGTTCGAGAGCAGCCTGGCCCGCTTGGTGAGACCCCATCTCTACTAAAAATACAAAAATTAGCCAGGCATGGTGGTGCACGCCTGTAATCCCAGCTACTAGGGAGGCTGAGGTGGGAGAATCACTTGAACCCGGGAGGCGGAGGTTGCAGTGAGCTGAGATGGTCAGTCCAGCAGGGCAGCAGAGTAGAGCAAAAAAAGAAAAGAAAAAAAAAAGATATGCAAATTTCCCAATTACTCCTTCAGATGACATTATGATAGAACTTAAGATTGGCTTTTTGAAATGTCTTTTCAGGATTTTTTGCATTTCTGACAACTGATGGCTCCATGTGGACCGGCCAGCTGCTCATGTCGCCCCACCCAGAAGCAACTCAGTACAGACGAGGACCGTTTTCCACACACCTATGATTGCACCCTGAGCCAATGAGCAGCAAGCACGTACTGCCTAGCCACCCACCCTTCCTGCAAGCTGTCCTTGAAA
Organism: Cebus imitator; assembly: GCF_001604975.1. Lineage (NCBI taxonomy): Eukaryota > Metazoa > Chordata > Mammalia > Primates > Cebidae > Cebus > Cebus imitator. Next base: position 913,456 of record NW_016107663.1, read on the forward strand.
AACCTCAGCCTCTCATTTTTGAGGAGGCTGATTTGAGTAATAATGAAACTCTGAGCTTCTGTGTCGCTGGCTCTACATGTGTAAAAGTCTTTCTCTATTGCAATTCCCCTGCCTTGATAAATCTACTCTATCTAGACAATGGGGAAGAAGAACCCATTGGGAGGAGACAAAAGGGTGGCTCAGAAGGTCCTATCGTATCTACAACTGCTGCTTCTCAGATGCTTACGGCTTGAAATCATCCCTATGCCAGGTCAGTGGATTTTGGGGTGTTACATCCTCAACTCCTTTGGTCCGAAGGGTTGATTTTACTAATCATTCTCCTTGTATTTGAAAATTGTTTTTCTAAACAAAATCCATTCCTTAACCACTGTGTGGCCCCCACTTAGCAGGTTACCGTAGGTTTCTGAGATGGCTGGGGGAAGGGAAGGGAAGGGGAGGGTTGAATTTGGGTTAGCGGAATTCCCCAAACATTTGTAGCTGTAGAGCCCCTTTTGTTTTATTTTTATGAGACCAGAAATCAAAGACCTTTCTTTGGGAAGCTGATCTCTCACTCACTCCTTGGGAGGATGCTCAGCCTTGCCGGGCTTGGTGCCTTCAGAGAGCTGCCTTCTGTGGCTCTGGCACTGGGGTTGGATAACAGCAGGAAGCCTGTTGATAGGTAACAGCAGGAGAGCAGGGGCGAGGCGCTGGACTTGGGGAGAGGGCTCTCAGTGACCTGCTTATGAGCTGCAGCTCCAGGCACCTTCCCAGCAGGCATGGAGGAGACCTCTCCGAGTAGTGGCCCTGGAGGTGCAGGCAGGCCCTGGGGCAAGGGAATGGGCGGTTACAGCATTTCCAGGTCACTGCAGAAGCCAGAAGGGGAACATGCTAAGTCAGGCTGGGACTTGAAATTCCCTGAGTTTATGATGATAATTTATCTTTGAACACTTGCCCACACAGCAGCTCACTCCAGGAAGTGGGCAAGGAGGATGCAGCTCCTCCGTTTTTGGCGCTGAGGGGAGAGTGTCTGTGACTTGTCAAGGTCACACAATCAAAGGTCACAGAAGGGAGGACACGATGGGAGCCCAGGATGTCCGTGATCTTTTTACTCTGTCACTCAGCATCGGCGGGTTTGGAATCTTTAATTTTGGGGAATCCATTTGGTCTAGAAAGTGTGGGTGTGGCCTGCGGTCACCTGGGAGAGGGAGGCGAAGCCGGCCATGGGGTCCTCGGGGTGGCGGGGGGTGCCTCATGCAGGCCGTGCAGTGCCCTGGAAAAGAGAGGGGGTGCCTCATGGAGGGTCTGGCTTAGGAGGCAAGAGGTTGGATTCACGAACCGTTCCTGGCCCTTGGGATCCTGAAGGGCCAGCTGCGTCCCCAGTCTGAGCCCCGCCTGCCATGCAGGCCCAGCTGGGTGGAGGCCCCTCCCCAGGGCTCCAGACTGACTCAGAAGCTGGCCGCCTTCCTCCCAGGTTGTCACCACCCACATTCCATCATCTGCTGCTCCCTCTCGGTTGTTTACTTCTGTCTGGCTTTATTTACCCAGTCTCCAACCCCCTCATTATTGCTTTGTGTTATCATCCAGAGTTTTACCCTGAGTACAAGCTACCTGCTTTGTTTCACAACTTTATTAAAAATAAAAATAAAAAATATAAGAAAGTCATTTGGATCTTCAAAAAAAAAAAAGCAGAAACAATGTGAGTTTAGTGTGCCTAATGTAAAATTCATCATTTTAATTTATTATGGATTTTGGCCAGGCGCGGTGGCTCAAGCCTGTAATTCCAGCACTTTGGGAGGCCGAGGCGGGTGGATCACGAGGTCAAGAGATCGAGACCATCCTGGTCAACACGGTGAAACCCCGTCTCTACTAAAAATACAAAAAATTACCTGGGCATGGTGGCGCGTGCCTGTAATCCCAGCTACTCAGGAGGCTGAGGCAGGAGAATTGCCTGAACCTAGGAGGCGGAGGTTGCGGTGAGCCGAGATCGCGCCATTGCACTCCAGCCTGGGTAACAAGAGCGAAACTCCGTCTCAAAAAAAAAAAAAAAATTTATTATGGATTTTTAGAGACAAGGTCTCCGCGTCACCCAGGCCGGAGTGCAGCTGAGTGATCGTAGCTCACTGCGGCTTTGAACTCCTGGGCTCAAGCGATCCTCCCACCTCAGCCTCCTGAGCAGCTGGTGTCAGGTCTCCCTATGCAGGCTTGGAGCCTGAATGTCAGGTCTGGAACCTGAAAGTCTGAAATCCTACCTGCCCCAGCTGGTATCTCCCCACCCACGCCATTGTGCCTAATGGCCCACGGAGCTTCCCCAACAAGCCCCTCACCCAACCCTGCCATCTTAACTGTTCTTATGATAATGTAAATACCTCTCACCCAACCCTGCCACTGTAACTGAACTTACCATCTTACTCTGTAACACCCCCGCCCCCCAAAAACTACCCCAACCTATAAAGCCAATTCCCACCTTACCCCCTTGGCCTTTTCCTTTCTTGGATCCGGCAGCCTTGTTGCCCACACAAAGCCTGTTTAAAACATCTCTTTATTAGATGCACTTAATATTCAGTACTATTGGATGTGAATAACATTTGATGCCAAAACCCGGGACAGGGGAACTCCGACGGGAGATTAGCCCCCTGTTCCAAGTTTCGTAAAGAGATCTACCTACCGACCTGGGGCTGTCAGACCAGCCCGCAGCCGCACACCGCCGGCTGTTTTGGTAAGCAGCCCCTCTTTCGCTTTCCCATCCTTTTGTCTTTTCCTTTCCCCTTCCTCCCCCTTTCAGTTTGCTCCTTTTCCCACCGCAAAGACAAGGAAAATCAGAAGAACCAAGTTCTTCCATGAGATTCAAGACCGGAAAGTCCAACATAGGTCACGGATCCGGGGACCCAGTTTCCCCAGGGGTTTGACTGTCATGGAGACGTTCGTCCTAGTCACTCACCCACCAGGCTCATGACCAATATTTGTGCCAGGTCAACACAGAGGACGCTCTTTGACCACCCACCAACGACGAGGTTCAACCCAGACTCAACTAGGGAGGCCTTTTGAGCGGCTGGGTGGCATGCCCATTTTCCTCGTCTCTGCTGCCTTTCCGGAACCTTGGGCAGTCGTCCGTCCTCTGTCCCTTTCTTCCTCCTCTTATACGGCCATTCCTGCCTTGCCGGCTGATTGGGCCACCTCTCCTGTCTCTTTACATCTGCGTACCTCTTTGACAGTCCCCGCCTCTCCCCTCCTACAAAGCTTCTTTACTCTTTTTTTTTTTTTTTGAGACGGAGTTTCGCTCTTGTTAGCCAGGCTGGAGTGCAATGGCGCGATCTTGGCTCACCGCAACCTCCGCCTCCTGGGTTCAGGCAATTCTCCTGCCTCAGCCTCCCAAGCAGCTGGGACTACAGGCATGTGCCACCATGCCCAGCTGATTTTTTTGTATTTTTAGTAGAGACGGGGTTTCACCATGTTGACCAGGATGGTCTCGATCTCTTGACCTCGTGATCCACCCGCCTCGGCCTCCCAAAGTGCTGGGATTACAGGCTTGAGCCACCGCGCCCGGCTCACCCTGAGTTTTCAATCTGCCTCGCCCCAGGCCTTTGCTCCCTGGGTGGCTCCTCTACCTAATGTGTTTGCCACTAGCTGGACAGACACCTGTCCCTCAGTCTTCCTTATTCCTAAAACCCAGCTTGCCAATGGTAACGAACAAGTGCCTGTCCCCCTCATGACACCCTACCCGACGAGAAAGAGCTATACAACTCATTCCATTACTCAGAGGAATAGGGCTTGCAGCCTCCACCGTAGGCCTTGGAGCTGGCATGGCAGGGCTCAGCACCTCCATCACAGCGTTCCGCAGTCTGTCTGCTGATTTCTCAGCTAGCATTACGGATGTATATAATACCCTGTCTGCCCTTCAGGCTCAAATGGACTCTTTGCGTACAGCTGTCCTTCAGAACCATCGTGGCCTCGACTCACTGCAGAAAAAGGAGGACTCTGTATATTTCTAAATGAAGAATGTTGTTTTTACTTAAACCAGTCTGGCCTATTGTATGGTAATATCAAAAAACTCAAAGACAGGGCCCAGAAGTTTGCTTACCAGGCAAATACCTATGCCAAACCTGCCTGGCCATTTTCTAACTGGAGGTCACGGCTCCTTCCCATCCTCACTCCTTGAATACCCATCTTTCTTATTCCTCTATTCGAACCCTGTATCTTCCGCTGAGTCCCTCACTTTGTACAGAACAGCATCCAGGCTAATGCTCCTCTGGACAACCCCACAATGTCGCACACTGCCTCAAAGTCCCTCAGCAACTTAAGCATTTGTAAGGCCAAACGTATTATTCACACCTTCCTTATTTGCATACCTGTCCTGTTCCCACTTCTACCCTTTCTCCCCCCTTCAAAAAAATTTTTTTTAGGCATCTGCGCAGGCCCGTCAAGCACCAAGTAGCCTTGAGAAACTTCACCCTCGTCTGGGCGCAGTGGCTCACGCCTGTAATCCCAGCACTGTGGGAGGCCGAGGCGGGTGGATCACGAGGTCAAGAGATCGAGACCACCCTGGTCAACATGGTGAAACCCCGTCTCTACTA
>NW_016107663.1:919365-920822 GCF_001604975.1 Cebus imitator
AAAAAAAAAAAAAAGAAACTTCACCCTCACCCCGGGAAACCTGTCATAACCCTGCTTCTCTAATTCTCTCTCTCTACATATAAAAAGACAGGAACGTCAGGTCTCCATATGCAAGCCTGGAGCCTGAACGTCAGGTCTCATCTGCAAGCCTGGAGCCTGCCTGCCCTGGCTGGTGCCTCCAACCCCCACCTGCATTCGGCCATTGTCCCTAATTGCCCATCAGAGCTTCCCCGACAAGACGCTCACCCAACCCTGCCACCTTAACTGTTCTTACAATGTAAATACCTCTCACCCAGTCCTGCCATTGTAACTGAACTTGTGACCTGACTCTGTCACAACTTCTAAAAACTACCCCAACCTATAAAGCCAATTCCCACCTTACCCCCTTCACCTTTTCCTTTCTCAGATTCGGTGGCCTTGTTGCCCACACAAAGCCTGTTTGAAACATCTCTTTATTAATGCACTTAATATTCAGCACTGCGGGATGTGAATAACAGCTGGGGCTACAGGCGGGCGCCACAGTGGCAGAACAGGGCTCACTGACACAGGCCTCTGGCCCAGCTGTTTCAATACTGAGTGGTTAAGTTAAATATTAAAAGCCAGTGCCCTTATACAAATGATACAGGAGTTATTAAGAAATAATTTTTAGGCAGATAGTACGTGTAAAATTTCTTAAAAAAAAGTTTCTCGGTGGAAATTTGCTTGTAATACCAACCAACCCCTGAAGCATCTCTTTTCTAACAGAAAAGGTGCCTTGAAGGGCTGGGCTTTAATATGCAAATATGCAAATGGAGGCCATTAGAAACTAGGTTCACTCAAAATGACAATTCCCATCTTCCTGTAACCAGTTGTTCGAAGTGTCATGGCCACCTCCAAGATAACACCATGTGTTTAGAACATCCTGGCAACCCATATCTGCATACTAAAGAACTGAGGTGGGAGGGCCAGGTTTTTTGAGAGCTACGTGAATGACACCTGATCAAACCAATTCCCTGGGCCTTATGGAAACCAGACACCACCTCCTCCGGTATCCCAACGTCAGCAGCCACTTTTCTGCCACACACGGGGCTTTCCCTTTGTTTGAATCCCTCCTCCCTCTGTCTCTGTATGAGAGCTGCTTTCTTCTTCCTTCTTTTCTGCCTTTTCTCTCCTTAAAACCACTCCACATGTGTCCGTGTCGTTAATTCTATCGGTGGGAGACCAAGGACCCTGGTGTCCCTCCAGTCACGTGAGCTGTATCCCAAAGGCTGGAATCGAACAAAAGCCCACCAAGAGTTTTGTCTAGGCCTGTTCCTGGGCCTTAAAGCATGACAAAGTAACAGGAATTATTATTATTTATTTTTTGAGACGGAGTTTCGCTCTTGTTACCCAGGCTGGAGTGCAATGGCGCGATCTCGGCTCACCGCAACCTCCGCCTCCTGGGTTCAGGCAATTCTCCTGCCTCAGCCTCCTGAGTA
>NW_016107663.1:922137-923184 GCF_001604975.1 Cebus imitator
GATCATGGCTCACTGAAGCCTCGACTTCCTGTGCTCTCGCAATCTTCCAGCTTCATCTCCCTGAGTAGCTGGGACTACAGCTATGCACCACCACATTTGGCTAATTTTTAAACTTTTTGTAGATACGGGGTCTTGCTTTCTTCCTCAGGCTGGTCATGACCTCCTGTGCTCAAGCAATCCTCCTGTCTTGGCCTCCCAAAATGCTGGGATTACTGGTGTGAGCCACTGTGCTTGGCCCCTCATCCATTTGAATATTTTAGTTGTTTCATAAAATGTCCAGGTGTATATGGAATGAAGTTATGTAACAAGGTTTGGCTTCCTATGTCCCAGACCCCCTCAATCACCATGGGAACGCCCTTATGTCAGGGACCCCAGGACTTACGGAATGGGCAATATAACATAGTGACTAGGCCACTTCCTGGCTGTGTGACCTGGGTCAAGTTCCTAAACTGCCTATACCTGAGCTCTCCATCTATATTTAAAAAAAAAAAAAAAAAAAAAAGCACTTTAAAATAGTGTTGTTGTGAGGATAGCAGTTAGTACATGCAACATAGAGGTCTCCATTCTAACCCAAAACCTGTGAAGGTAACCTTATTTGGGAAAAGAGTCTTTGTAGATGTAATTATCTCAGGGATCCTGAGACAAGGATTATCCAAGTGGACCCTAAATCCAGTGACAATGACAGGGCAGAAGAGAAGACTCACAGGGAGGAGGAGCTTGGAGGGAGGCAGCCACATGCCAAAGAACACCTGGGCCACCAGGAGCTAGAAGGAGCAAGGAAGCAGTCTCCCCGTGTTTGTGGGGAGCGTGGCCAGCCAAACACCTCGATTTCTGGTTCTGGTTTCCAGAACTGTAAAAAACATCAGTACCTGTTGTCTTAAGCTGCCCAATTTCTAGCGATTGATTACAGCATCCACAGGCACCTAATGTGACGCTGAAAGTGGGACTCTTCTTCAGGAAGTGCTCCAGGGTAGTGAGCTACCATTATGTCAGGGTTAGCTATGGATTTTGCTCCCTGAGCTGTGTCAACCACAGCCCAGAGTGGTG
>NW_016107663.1:925408-927203 GCF_001604975.1 Cebus imitator
TGGGTGGCTCTGGGCACCTCTGGGCCGTACGCTGGGACTATGGGTGGCTCTGGGCACCTCTGGGCCGTACGCTGGGACTATGGGTGGCTCTGGGCTCTCTGCAGCTTTTAAAATGGTTTCCCAGGCTTCCGCTCCTGATGGACACTCTTCCCCTGAGGACTGACTCAATTTCAGAGACCTCTGGCCTCAGGCCAGTTCCCACAGCATCATGGAATGTCTGGCTACATGGAGTCCCCCTGGGAACTGCTCTAGTCGGGGCCCGGGGCTGGGGCTGCAGCTTTAGCCATCTTCAGGGTCAGACACATTGCCCAGTGCCAGAAGATCTGTTCTGACCCCAGTGTGCCCTGTCCCCGTAGATGCAGTGCCAGAGCCATCTGATTCAGGGCTGTCACGCTTGTCTAGGGTCAGCTTATCTGATGCCAGCAGGCCTCGGCTGGAAATGCCGCCTCTAACTTTGTTCTTGAGGAAGAATCAGGCTGAAATTCTAGAAATTTCCAGATGGACTGGGTTGGTCGGAGGGAAGCGGAAGTTAGAGGAATGTGCGGCTCAGGATTTGGGGGCTAGCTGGGAAGATGGTGGACCCCTCTTCAGTCCAGTGAGTGGGAAGCCTCATCTGGCTTCCTGCATTTTGACAGAAGCTAAGATGCCCAAGGTCTGTTTATTCCTCTGTTCTCTGCAGGGTCTGCCCTCTCAGGATTTCAAAGCATTTACAAGTGTCTCCATCATTGTGTTTGCTTAGTGGATGGGTCACTGCTTTTAATACATCAAATAAAAATGTAAAGAACCTAACAGTGGTCAGTGAGTCATTTTATAACTAGAATTATTAACCACTGGCTTATTCTCTTCCACAATTTGGGTTATTCTAAATGGAGTTTTTTTGAAGTGGTTACATATTTAAAGGGAAAAAAAAAGGAGAAAAGTAAATTGTGCAGTTTTATGTTCCAAAGAAGTAGCTACTATATATTATTTGGGGCTTTCTGTGTGCCAGAAACTATTTTATTGATTGATGGAGACAAGGTCTTGCTCTGTCTGTCACCCAGGCTGAATGCAGTGGCATGACAATGGTTCACTGCAGCCTCAATCTCCCAGGCTCAAGCAATCCTCGCACCTCAGCCTTCGGAGTAGCTGGGACTACGGGCTCTGGCCGCCACTCCCGGCCCCTTTTTACAATTTTCTTAGAGATGGAGTCTTGCTATGTTGCCTTTTGAACCCCTGAGCTCAAGTGATCCTCCCACCCCAGTTTCTCAGTGTTGGAATTCCAGGGATGAGCCATCATGCCCAGCTCAGGCACTATTTAAAATCATTAAATATATAATCTCATTTAATCTTTATAGTTCTTCTGTGTGATAAGCATGATCATGTATCACTTAACAGCAGTGATACACTCAGAAATGCATCCTTAGGTGATTTCTTTGTTGTGAGAACATCATAGTGTCCTACACAAACCTAGATGGCGTGGTGTACCTTACTGCTCCTAAGCTACAAACTTGTATAGCATGTTACTGTACTAGATACTGTGGGCAATTGTAACACAATGGTAAGTTTTGTGTATCTAAACATGCCTAAACATAGAAAAGTTACAGTGAAAATATTGTATAAAAGAGGGCCGGGCGCGGTGGCTCAAGCCTGTAATCCCAGCACTTTGGGAGGCCGAGGCAGGTGGATCACGAGGTCAAGAGATCGAGATCATCCTGGTCAACATGGTGAAACCCCGTCTCTACTAAAACTACAAAAAATGAGCTGGGCATGGTGGCACGTGCCTGTAATCCCAGCTACTCAGGAGGCTGAGGCAGGA
>NW_016107663.1:927783-930489 GCF_001604975.1 Cebus imitator
AAAAAAAAAAAAAAAAACCATAGTGAGTCACCACCACATATGCAATCGCTCAAAGAGCTGTGATCGCAAGATGATTTATCTTTGATACATGCAGATGTACAAAAAGGACATCTATTTATCATGGAAGTTTCAACACACAATGCTTACACACAGCTAACCTTGTGATAATGCATTTTGGTAGAGTCAAATTTGCAGAAAGTGCATTAGAACTCTCTAAAAGTCCTATACAATTTATACCTCCAGTATTGGAACTGATGTGGATGCAAAATATGTAGCATAACAAATTGTAAAAAATAATGCTAAGAATTTAAAATGAAAAGAAGAACTATTAATAAAACAAGGTAAAGGAGGAGTGATACCCACAAGATGGTGAACTAGAGATACCTGGTGCTCATCCCCCTCACAAGAAAGATCAAGGCAATGAATAAAAAGATATGATTTGTCTGGAATGTTGAAGGGAGAAGACTGGAGTGCAGCGGGGGAATGGAGATCCGGAGTCCAGAATGGCAACGTGGAGTCACCCAGCTGCTGCAGCCCGGGCTCCCTGCCTGGATTGCATCTGCCCAGAGTCAGGAGGAGCCTCCCATTGTGTGAAAAGGCTAAGCAAAAGAACCCCGCCAGCCCCCACTGCCACCACAAACACCTACAGGCCTCACCACCTCTCTACCTGAGAATCCCACAGTCCTTACAAGTTCAGTCTGGACAGCTGTCGAGAATTCAGACAGCCACATTAACCTGCATTAGGAGCCCAAGGTGTGCACTACTCACCTCCCACCCCCAGCACCCTCTGTGAGCCAAGCTGCTGCAGCACATCACCGTTTTAGACCACTGCCACCTCTAGAGTGCATGCTTTTCTGGGGGCCAGTAGCCACTGTACGTCTTCAGCACTGGGGCTCCATCTTCATTCCACGAAGCCCACATGGGTGGCTGAGTGCCTCAACCTCGGCAGTGTGCAGCCTGGGCCCAAGACTGGCTGTGACTCTGGACCTTCACAGCAGGGACGCCAACTCCCACTGCCCTCACTTCCAGCAGGAAGAAGAGTCTAGTGGTCCCACCCAGGGTGAACCTGCCCGTGAGCTGGCCAAGCAAGAGAGGCCCTCAAGCCTCTCAGCAGCTGACATGCTCCAGAGCCCATGGAGCACTACACAGCCATGCCCAGGGCTTAAGAAACAGCCCCATGGTGCCCCTCTTCCTGCAGACAAGTCCCTGACCTGCTCCACGGGGCTGCACCCAGGCCAGCCAAGCAGATGAGGGCCTACATTCTGGACCTAAGAAACAGCCCATGGCCTGCCCCTCCAGACGCTCCCAGGTCAGCAGGGCAGTTGAATGCCCAAGTCTCAAGGCTGAGAAGGAGCCCCACTGGCTGTGCCTGGCAGACACTCCCCTGGGCCATCTGCAAAGCTGTGCACCTTCATCCAGCCTGAGAAGCAGCCCCATGGGCCACTCCCAGCAGATAAGCAACCATCCCAGTTGAGAAGCTGTATGGCCATGTCCTGGGCCTGGGAAACATCCTTGTGAACTCCCAACAGATACAACCCCATGCCAGCCAAGCAGCAATGTACCTATATCCAGGATCTGAAAAACAGCCCAATGGCCCACCCCTGCTAGGCACACTCCCAAGAAACAGCCCCATGGGCCACCCCCCAAAGACACATACCCAAGCCAGTCAAGAAATAAGGCAAACCTGTCCTGGGCTTGAGAAATAGCCCTTTGGTCCCCAGGACAAGCCTAGGAACCACGTGCACATGCTCGCAGACCAAGTTACAGCCCTATAGCTACAACCCCAGCTCCAAGTTGGCTGGTTTGCCACGTGCATGCACACACCTCTGAACTGAGAAACAGCATAGTGAGCCCACAAAACCATACCACTGCTGCCACAAACTTTAGACTAGGCCACTGAGATATAATTGTCATTAGCATGGATTACGGCTGAAGAAACTATCTGGAGAATACACTACTGCATCCATCTAGAACCAAAGCCAACTCATCTCAGTAAACTGACACCCCAAGACCCATTCATACTAATCAGTACTTCCATACTAAGCTTACTCCATAAAATTGGAAGAGATGACTTTTCCACTAGATGCACAGAAATCAACACAAGGACATATCATAGATGAAAAAGAAGGAAATATGACACCTCCAAAGAAACACAGCAATTCTCCAGTAACTATCATAAGGAAATATACATGTCAAAAAAAGAATTCAAAATAGGATATATTTTTTTTGAGACAGAGTTTCGCTCTTGTTGCCTGGGCTGGAGTACAGTGGTGTGATCTGTGCTTACCGCAATCTCCGCCTCCCAGGTTCAAGCCATTCTCCTGCCTCAGCCTCCCAAGTAGCTGGGATTACAGGCATGGGCCACCATGACCAGCTAATTTTTTGTATTTTTAGTAGCAATGGGGTTTCTCCCTGTTGGTCAGACTGGTCTCAAACTCCCGACTTCAGGTGATCCGCCCACCTGGGACTCCCAAAGTGCTGGGATTACAGATGTGAGCCTCCAAGCCTGGCCTTCCAAATAATAATCTTAAGTAAACTCAGTGAGACACAAACGGATACAGACAGAAAGTTCAGTGAGGCTGGGAGTGGTGGCTCACTGCTGCAATCCCAGCACTTTGGGAGGCTGAGGCAGGGGGATCATGACGTCAGGAGTTCAAGAGCAGCTTGGCCAACATGGTAAAACCCATTTTCTACTAAAAGTAAAAA
>NW_016107663.1:930999-932502 GCF_001604975.1 Cebus imitator
CGAAACTCCGTCTCCCAAAAAAAAAAAAGAAATGCAACAGAGATAGAAATAAAAAAAGAACCAGACAAAAATCCTACAAATGAATTCAAAATGAAATATAACTGGTGGTTTCATCAGAAGACTAAAGACTTTCTGAACTTAAAGACTGGTTGTTTGAAATAACACAGGCAGACAATAATAAAATAAATGAGGAAGAATTAAAATAGTCAGGATTTATGCGACACCATTAAGCAAACAAATATTTGCATTATGCACATTCCAGAAGGTTAAGAGAAGGGAAAAACTGCAAACATTCTGAAATAATAGCTAAAATTTTTTTCAAGTCTTAAGAGAGAGAGAAGGACATCCAGGTACAGGAAGCTCAAGGAACCCTAAATAGATTCAATCCAAACAGGTCCTGTCTGCAGCACATTATAGTAAAATTACCAAAAGTCAAACACAAAGTCAGAATTCTACAAGCAGGAAGAGAAATGCATCAAGTCACATATAAGGCAACTACTATTAGACCAACAGTGGATTTCTTAGTAGAAACCTTATAGGCTGGGAGAGAATGGGATAATATATTCAAAATACTGAAAGAAAAAAAAAAACCTGCCAGCCAAGAATATTATACTCAGGTTAGCTATCCTTTAGAAATGAAGGAAAAATACAATCTTTACCAAATATGCAAAAACTAAGGGAATTCATCACCACCAGGCTGATTTCAAAAGTAATGTTCAATAGAGTCTTATATCCGGAAGTGAAAAGGTGACAACCACCATGATACACGTAAAGCTACACAACTCACTGGTAAGGCTGATATAGAAAGGAGAAAAAGAAAGGACTAAAACCTTACTGTTATAGAAAACCACTCAACCATAAAAGTCAACACGACAAGGAAGTAAGGAACAAAGGATATATAAAACAACCCATCTATCAGTAATAACCTAACCCCGAGGCCAGGCATGGTGGCTTATGCCTGTAATCCCAGCACTTTGAGAGGCTGAGGTGGGTGGATCACAAGGTCAGGAGTTCGAGACCAGCCTGGCCAACATGACGACACCTTGCCTCTACTAAGAATATAAAAATTAGCCAGGCATGGTGGTACGTGCCTGTAGTCCCAGCTACTTGGGAGGCTGAGGTGGGAGAATGGCTTCAATAAGGAAGGTGCAGTTTGCAGTGAGCCGAGATGCTCTCTACCCTGGGTGACAGAACGAGACTCCATCTCTAAATAAATAAATAACCTAACCCAACCCTGAATGTAAACAAAATAAACTCTCCATTTAAAAGATACACACTGAGGCCGGGCGCAGTGGCTCAAGCCTGTAATCCCAGCACTTTGGGAGGCCAAGGCGGGTGGATCACGAGGTCAAGAGATCGAGACCATCCTGGTCAACATGGTGAAATCCTGTCTCTACTAAAAATACAAAAAATTAGCTGGGCATGGTGGCATGTGCCTGTAATCCCAGCTACTCAGGAGGCTGAGGCAGGAGAATTGCCTGAACCCAGGAGGCGGAGGTTGCG
>NW_016107663.1:933487-934614 GCF_001604975.1 Cebus imitator
GGGGTTTCACCATGTTGACCAGGATGGTCTCGATCTCTTGACCTGGTGATCCACCCGCCTCAGCCTCCCAAAGTGCTGGGATTACAGGCTTGAGCCACCGCGCCCGGCAAAAAAAAAAAAAAAATTTAAAAAGCAAGTATGATCAGACTTACAGGGAGAGATAGACCTCAATACCGTAATAGTAGAGGACTTCCATACCCCACTCTCATCATTGGACAGATCATCTAGATGGAAAATCGACAAAGAAACATTGGACTTAAACTGCATTATAGGGGCCAAGCATGGTGGGTTACACCTGTAATCTCAGCACTTTGAGAAGCCCAGGCAGGTGGATATCTTTGAGCTCAGGAGTTCAAGACCAGCCTGAGCAACATGGCAAAAACCCGCCTCTACAAACTATACAAGAATTAGCTGGGCATTGGTGCTCACACCTGTAGTTCCAGCTACCTGAGAGGCTGAGGCTGGAAATTGCCTGAGCTCAGGAGGCAGAGGTTGTAGTCAACTGAGATCATTCTATTGCACACCAGCCTGGGTGACAGAGCAAAACCCCATCTCAAAGAAATAATAATAAATAAATGGCACCAATAGACCAAATGGATTTAACAGACATTTATAGGTCATTTTCCCCAACAGCCAAAGAATACATATTTGTTTTAGATTGGAGTCTCACCCCGACACCTAGGCTGGAGTGCAGTGGTATGATCTCGGCTCACTGCAACCTCCACCTCCCAGGTTCAAGTGATTCCCTTGTCTCAGCCTCCCCAATAGCTGGGACTACAGGTACCTACCACCATATCTGGCCAATTTTTGTATTTTTAGTAAAGACAGGGTTTTACCTTGTTGGCCAGGCTGGTCTTGAACTCCTGACCTCAAGTGATTCGCCTGCCTTGGCCTCCCAAAGTGCTTGGATTAGAGGCATGAGCCACCAGGCCTGGCCACATATGTTTTTCATCAGCACATAGATTATTCTCCAGGATTGACCACGTAAGGATACAAAGCAAGTCTTAAAATTTTTTTAAGCCGGGCGCGGTGGCTCACGCCTGTAATCCCAGCACTTTGGGAGGCTGAGGTGGGTGGATCACGAGGTCAAGAGATCGAGACCATCCTGGTCAACATGGTGAAACCCC
>NW_016107663.1:935979-937805 GCF_001604975.1 Cebus imitator
AAAAAAAAAAAAGAAATTAGTCCAGCCACTATGGAAAGCAGTTTAGAGATTTTTTCAAATAATTTAAATAACTGCCATTTTTGGGCCAGGTGCAGTGGCTTGTGCCTGTAATCTCAACACTTTGGGAGGCTGAAGCAGGTGTATCATTTGAAGTCAGGAGTTTGAAATCTACCTGGGAAACATGGTGAAACCCTGTCTCTACAAACAATAGAAAAATTCACCAGGCATGGTGTTGCATGTCTGTACTACCAGGTACTCTGGAGGCTGAGGTGGGAGACTTGCTTCAACCTGGCAGGCGGAGGCTGCAGTGATCCGAGATCACAACACTCAACTCCATTCTTGGCAACAGAGTGAGACCCTGTCCCAAAACCAGAAACAAGCAAAAAACTTTCATTTCAACCCAGCAATCCTATTACTGAATACTAAATTACTTATTACTAAATCATTTTACCAAAAAGGCGCATGCAGCCATATGTTCATTGTAGCACCATTCATAATGGCAAACACATGGAATCAACCTTGATGCCCATCAGTGGTGGACTGAATAAAGAAAATGTGGCCAAGCACGGTGACTCACACCTGTAATCCCAGCACTTTGGGAGGTTGAGGTGGGTGGATCATCTGATCGGAAGTTCGAGACCAGCCTGACCAACATGGTGAAACCCAGTCTCTTCTAAAAATACAAAAATTAGCTGGGTGTTGTGGTGTGTGCCTGTGGTCCCAGCTACTCAGGAGGCTGAGGCAGGAGAATTGTTTGACCCCGGGTGGTGGAGGTTGCGGTGAGTTGAGATCCCACCATTGCACTTTAGCCTAGGCAACAAGGGCGAAACTCTGCCTTAAAAAAAAAAAAAGAAAATGTGGTACATATATACCATGGAACACTATGCAGCTATTAAAAACAAAACCAGCCGGGCGCGGTGGCTCACGCCTGTAATCCCAGCACTTTGGGAGGCGATGCTGTTGGATCACTTGAGGTCAGCGGTTTGAGATCAGCCTGGCCAATACAGTGGAACCCTGTCTCTACTAAAAATACAAAAACTAGCCAGGCATGGTGGTGCATGTCTATAATCCCAACTACTCAGGAGGCTGAGGCAGGAGAATTACTTGAACCTGGGAGGTGGAGGTTGTAATTAGCCAAGATTGCATCAGTGCACTCCAGCCTGAACAACAGATCCCATCTTAAGCAAAACATCCCAAAACCTATGGGACTGAGCAAAAAACTATTAAGAGGCAAGTTGACAGCAATAAATGTCTACATCAAAAAGCTAGAAAGATTTCAAATTAACCACCTAATAATGCAATTTAAGGAACTAGAAAAGCAAGAACAAGCCAAACTCAAAATTAGAAAGAAATATCAGAGCAGAAATGAAGAAAATTGAGACTGAAGAAATACAAAAGATCAACAAAACAAAAAGTTGGTTTTATGGAAAGACAAAAAATGGACAAATTATTCACTAGATGAAGAAAAAATGAGAGAAAACAAAAACAGAAATGAAAAAGGAGATGTCACAATGGATACCACAGAAATAAAAAGGATCATTAGAGACTAATATGAACAACCATATGCAATTAAATTAAAAAATGTAGAGGAAAGAGATAAATTTCTGGACACATACAACCTACCAAGATTAAACCAAGAAGAAAACCAAAACGT
Source organism: Cebus imitator (assembly GCF_001604975.1). Lineage (NCBI taxonomy): Eukaryota > Metazoa > Chordata > Mammalia > Primates > Cebidae > Cebus > Cebus imitator. The sequence continues at coordinate 937,634 of NW_016107663.1, forward strand.
GAACAGACCAATAACAAATAACAAGATTGAGTCATTAATAAAGAGTCTACAGCCGGGCCGGTGGCTCACGCCTGTAATCCCAGCACTTTGGGAGGCCGAGGCGGGTGGATCACAAGGTCAAGAGATCGAGACCATCCTGGTCAACATGGTGAAACCCCGTCTCTACTAAAAA
>NW_016107663.1:940295-943178 GCF_001604975.1 Cebus imitator
AAGAGCGAAACTCCGTCTCAAAAAAAAAAAAAAAGAACTACCTGAGACTAAGTAATTCATGAATAAAACAGGCTTAATTGATTCACAGTTCCACAGGCTTAACAGGAAGCATGACTGGGAGGCCTCAGAAAACTTACAGTCATGGCAGAAGGCAAAGGGGAAGCAAGCACCTTCTTCTCATGGCAGCAGGAAAGGGAGTGAAGGGGAAGTACCACAGTTTAAACCATCAGATCTCATGAGAACTCACTATCGTGAGAACAGCAAAGGGGAAATCTGCCTCCGTGATCTCATCAGCTTCCAGCAGGCTCCTCCCCTGACCCATGGGGATTATAATTTGACATGAGATTTGGGTGGGGACACAGCCAAACCACGTCAGACCCCAAATAGACAAAAGAACAAAGCTGAAGGCATCATACTACCAGACTTCAATATGCCACAAAGCTGTGGTAACCCAAACAGCCTGGTACTGGCATAAAAACAGAAACACAGACCAATGGAACAGAATGGAGAACCCAGGAATTAATCCATGTATCTATAGCTAATTTTAGACAAAGTCACCAAGAACACACATCAGAGAAAGGCAGCCTCTTCAATAAATGGTGCTAAGAAAACTGGATATCCATGTGAATAAGAGTAAAACTAGATCCCCATCTCTTACCCTATACCAAAAAAAAAAACTCAATAGATCAAAGACCTAAAGTAAGGCCCAAAACTGTAACATGACTAGAGGGAAACATAGGGGAAATGTTTTAGGATGCTGTCTGAGGAAAAGGTTTTGTGCACAAGAAGACTTCAAAAGCACAGGCAACAAAAATAAAAATCAACAGGATTACATCAAACGGAAATCGTCTGCCCAGCAAAGGAAACAATCAACAGAGTGAAGGACATCCTGCCGAAGAATGGGAGAAAATATTTGCAAACTATTCATTTGACAGGGGATTAATATTCAGAATATACAAGAAACTCAAACACCTCAATGGCAAAAAACCAATCTGTCTAAAAAAATGGGCAAATGATCTGAAGAGACTTTAAAGACGACATACAAATGGTCAACAGATATATTTAAGAAAATGCTTACCACCACCAATCATCAGGGGTATGCAAGTCAAAACCACAAGGTATTATTTCACCCCAGTTAGAATAGCTATGATTGAAAACGCAAAAAATAACAAATGCTGGCGAGAATACTGACAAAAGGGAATTCTTCTACACTGCGAGTGGGAATGTAAATGAGTGCAACCACTTTGGAAAACAGTGCGGAGGTGTCTCAAAAACCTATTAACAATACTTACCCAAGAGGGAGATCCCATGATCACGAAGGTGGTTTTCCCAGGGCGAGGCTTATCCATTGCACTCCGGTTGTGCTGACTCCTGCGATTCCCCCAAATGTGGGAAACTCGGCTGCATAACTTGTGGTAGTGGGGGACAGCTTTCGCGCTTTCCCCTGGGGGGAAAAAAAAACCTATTAATATACCTGGGTGCTGTGGCTCATGCCTGTAATCCCAGCACTTTGAGAGCCTGAGGCAGGTAGATCACGAGGTCAGTGCGATCAGCCTGGCCAATATGGCGAAACCTGTCTCTACTAAAAAATACCAAAATTAGCCAGGCATGGTGCCGGGCCCCTGCAGTTCCAGCTACTTGGGAGGCTGAGGAAGGAGAATCACTTGAATCCAGGAGGTGGAGGTTGCAGTGAGCAGAGATCATGCCACTAACTCCAGCCTGGGCGACAGAGCAAGACTTCATCTTCATCTCAAAAAAAACAAAACAAAACACCTAAGTAGACCCACTCTACAGGGCTTGGTGCTTGGTGTGGTGGTTCATGCCTGTAATCTCAGCACTTAGGGAGGTTGAGATGGGCAGATCCCCTGAGCTCAGGAGTTCAAGCCCAGCCTGGGCAACATGATACAACCCTGTTTCCATCAAATCCAAAAAGTAGCTTGGTGTGGTGGCAGGCATCTGTAATCCCAGCTACTTGGGAGGTTGAGGCAGGAGGATCACTTAAGCCCGGGAAGTAGAGGTTCCAGTGAGCCGAGATTGTGCCACTTGACTCCAGCCTGGGTGACGGAGCAAGATGCTGTCTCAAAAACAAACAAACAAACAAACAAACAAAACCTACCATATGATTCAGTGGTTTCACTACTGGACACATATTCAAAGGAAAGGAAATCAGCGTATAGAAGAGACACCTGCTCCCTCATGCTTACTGCAGTATTATTCACAATGGCCCAGATATGCAATCAACTTAGGTGTCCAACAACAGATTCATGGATAAAGAAAATGTGTATGTACATAGTGGAATACCCTTCAGCCATAAAAAAGAATAAAATCTTGTCATTTGTTGGCAATTTGGATGGAACTGGAGGACATCATGTTAAATGAAGCAAGCTAGGAACAGAATTAGATACTGCATATTCTCACTCATTTTTGGAAGCTAAAAAATAAATAAATAAATAAATAAATAAATTGTCTCCTAGAAGTAGAAAGTAAAACAGAGGCGAAAAAGGGTAAGAGGAAAGGAGCGGCACAGAGAGATTGTTAAAGGATTCGAAATCACAGCTAGATAGGACGAATAAATTGTAGTATTCTGTATCACTGTAGAATGGCTATAGCTAACTATATTAATTACATAGTTTCAAACACCTAGAAGGGGCCGAGTGCGGTGGCTCAAGCCTGTAATCCCAGCACTTTGGGAGGCCGAGGCGGGTGGATCACGAGGTCAAGAGATCAAGACCGTCCTGGTCAACATGGTGAAACCCCGTCTCTACTAAAAATACAAAAATTCAGCTGGGCATGGTGGCACGTGCCTGTAATCCCAGCTACTCAGGAGGCTGAGGCAGGAGAATTGCCTGAACCCAGGAGGCGGAGGTTGCGGTGAGCTGAGAT
>NW_016107663.1:943303-944341 GCF_001604975.1 Cebus imitator
AAAAAAAAAAAAAAAAAAAAAAAAAATTAAAAGATTAAAAGAAAAGAGTCAAAAAATGAACAAAATTAAGAAGAAAATTCAACATATAAAAGCATGTTATAGTGATAGATTTTGGGCAATTGCATTGGTTGACTTTCACAAGCATTAACTATTTTAAAATCTCATATCACAACGAAGAGCTGCCTTTTTCTTTTAGGACGTGGCTCTCCTTGGCGAGTATGTCCACCTTCATTTTCTTTCTTTTTTTTTTTTTTTGGTCCAATGACCTCTGAAATTTTTACTGGCCTCCTGCTTCCCAAAAGGTACCCTGCTTCCGCTGGCTCAGTTCCTCAGAACTTCTGTGTCCTGGTGTCAGACCCCACTTTGCCGTCCACTAGCCTGCAGGTTACGGTCTTTTAGATGGTTTGCATGGAGTTGGCTGTCCAGCGCATCACTGAGAATGATGTCCTGTCTTCCAGCAGGCAGTGGTAGAGGGTGACCTCAGCCTCCAGCTTGACCTTGATGTTCATCAGGGCCTTGTACTCCTGGGTCTGTGCCATCTCTGACTCCAAGTGCAGTAGGAGTCCATTGAGCTGTCCCATCTGCATGGTATGGTAAGCCGCCACCACCCTCAGGCTCTTCCCCAAGCTGGCCTTCAGATATTGAGTCCAGGCTGATCTCTACAGACTGAACTATGTGCCTCAGCTCCATGAGCATCATCTTAGCTCCATAGACTAAAATGACATTTAGCTTCTAAGCAGACTGCATGCTGACCACTGTGGTGCTCTCCTCGATCTGCTAGACCAGTACTTGTCCAGCTCCTCTGGGTTACTCTGAGCCAGCTTGTCGTACTGGGCCTGGATATCTGCCCTGATCTTGCTCAGGTCCTGAAATTTGGGGACATCTACCTTCATGGTTAGCCCACAGCTGCCAATCTGGGCTCGTAGGTCTTTTACTTCCTCCTTATGGTTCTCCATGAAGAGCAGCTCCTCCTGGAGAGCCTTGATCCCTGTCTCTGCCTCAGCCTCCTGGGTAGCTGGGATTACAGGCACCTGCCAC
>NW_016107663.1:946931-949382 GCF_001604975.1 Cebus imitator
GCCTCCCGGGTTCAGGCAATTCTCCTGCCTCAGCCTCCTGAGTAGCTGGGATTACAGGCACGCGCCACCATGCCCAGCTAATTTTTTGTATTTTTAGTAGAGACGGGGTGTCACCATGTTGACCGGGATGGTCTCGATCTCTTGACCTCGTGATCCACCCACCTCGGCCTCCCAAAGTGCTGGGATTACAGGCTTGAGCCACCGCGCCCGGTGAGGAGATTTCTTGTATGTTTTTGCCTGCAATTCCACTTCTATCACCTTTAAAACATTTGCTGCATTTGCATTTGGAAAGTGATTCTGGTCTACAAATTTTCTAAGCATATGCTGTCCCCATTTGAAGGTCTGGTTATCGCCTGACCGTCGCAATTAAGCTATTTTCTATTTTCACAGCACCGAAATAAGTTCACAAATCTACCCCTTGTGAACTCAGAACCAACACACAACTCCGTGAACCATGTTTCATTTCCAAATAAAGACAGTAACAAGGTAATAGTGCCACCTGACATGCTCCTGTGATAGTGATTTGCAGGATTTTACACTTTAAGGATTTTGATCTTTTAGGATGTCTACATTCAGGGTTTTGTCTTTCAGGATTATTATCCAAATCTGCCTGACATATTCTGATGAAGCTAGAAGCTCTGAGAGGTGTCTTAGACCTCTTGGTGTCCCCATGGCCTGGCTGAATGACTAGCCGAGTGGCAGGCAAAGTTAGTGAAGGAAAAGTCACCCGGGCAGGGGAGGGCCTGGGTGCATTTTGAAAAGGGATTCATCTCCCGCAGATGCCAAGCTTGGGGCTGAGAGGAGAAACCACAGGCCAGGAACACGTGTTTCCTTGGCAGATGGGTCTCTCGGGGTTGTTCTGCTTCAGGAGGGTAGGTTCTGACGTCCAGCCTCACTGTCTCAGACCCCAGTCCACAGTCCCTGACCTGACAGTAACACCCACATCCTTCTCTCTTCCGAAGGCCGGCCTTGACAGTCTCCACATCCTGGGAGAATCCAATTTTCACCGGGCACTGAGGACTCAACTGGTTTTCCTCGTTTCCACAAAGGTTCTCAGCCCTGGCAACAGGATTCACATCTAAGATGCATCTTTTATCCCTTCCATCTGCATGACCTTGGGCAGGTTCCCATCTGCACTGCAGGAGCCACTGCACCTGCTCTGCCCGCTTCCTCACTCAGCACCATGAGTCAGTGCACATGCTGACTGTTTTGGTCTGTTCTCCCAGAGCTATCAAGAAAGACCTTAAACTGGGTAATTCATAAAGAAAAGAGGTTTAATTGGCTCACGGGCTCATAGGCTGTCAGGAAGCATGGCTGGGGAGGCCTCAGGAAACTTACCATCGTGACAGAAGGTGAACAGGAAGCCAAGGCACCTTCTCATGGCGGCAGGAGAGAGAGTGAATGGGGAAGTGCCACACACTTTTAAACCCATCAGGTCTCTGAGAACAGCAAGGAGAAAATCCAGTCCCATTATTGGTCATCCTCCACCAGGCCCCGCCTCCAATGTTAGTGATTCTTTTCTTTTTCCTTTTTTTTTCTTTTTCATTCAACAATTTTCTTCGTAGACCACCAATGTTGGTGATTACAATTAGACCTGAGATTTGGGCGGGGCCAAAATTCCAAACCATCTCGGCCTGTAACCCCTAAGGCTCTACACCACTTCCTGAGGGCCTACACACAGGGTGCCCTGCTGTCGTCTATGTTAGCTCATTTTATTCTTACAGCATGCCAGCAGGTCCTCATTGCTACCCTTGTTCTTCGTTAAAATCTCATTTTAAATATGTAGTAATTTAAACAATTCACGTCACACCTGTAATCCCAACAAGCAGGGAGTCTGATGTGGGAGGATTGAGGCTAGCCTGGGCAACATAGTGAGACCCTGTTTTTAAAAGACAAAAATAATATTTTTTTCTTCCTCCACAACATTTGGAACTTGATAAAAAAAAAAAATCAAAATTTTAAAGCTCCAAAAGGTATGCTCTGAAAAAGTCTTCCTTTGGCCTGGCATGGTGGCTCATGCCCGTAATCCCAGCACTTTGGGAGGCTGAGGCAGGTAGATCACTTGAGGCTAGGTGTTTGAGACCAGCGTGGCCAACAGGGTGAAACCCCATCTCCACTAAAATTACAAAAATTAGCTGAATGTGGTGGCCGGTGTCTGTAATCCCAGCTACTCAGGAGGCTGAGGCAGGAGAATTGCTTGAACCCAGGAGTTGGTGGTTGTAGTGAGCCTAAATTGTGCCAAGGTACTCCATCCTGGTCAAAAGAGTAAAACTAGGCCGGGCGCGGTGGCTCACGCCTGCAATCCCAGCACTTTGGGAGGCCGAGGCGGGTGGATGATGAGGTCAAGAGATCGAGACCATCCTGGTCAACATGGTGAAACCCCGTCTCTACTAAAAATACAAAAAATTAGCTGGGCATGGTGGCGCACGCCTGTAGTCCCAGCTACTCGGG